>NC_090937.1:478454507-478799007 GCF_040938575.1 Ambystoma mexicanum | reverse complement strand
GAGTCAGCAGGGACGTCCACGGACCTCCAGGGTTGGGGAGGCCACAACTACTCCCACATCCCAAAGGAGTATGAGGCACACACAAGAGCAAAGAGTTACTGCTGTTTATTGCACAAAACAGACAGGGACAGGTTCTCATATCACAGGTTCCCAGGAAATGTCTCATTCGTGGTGGGCTCGCAGGCCCTTTTTCTAGACAGATGACGCGACCATATGCGTCACCTAGGAAAACTAGCCCCTAAAACTAATGCTATCTCGGGTTGGCTTCCCGAGTGGTAGGGTCAGTATAGACCCATATAGAAGAAAAGGTTATTGGTTGAGAAGGGGTCAGGTTGTACGCTTGGGTCATCCCTAATAGTTGCTGCATGAGAGTTGTTACAAGGGGAAAATCAGTGATTGGCTAAACTATAGTGGCGTCAGTGGTAAGCCCCTTGTATTCTGATTGGTTCACCCGTGAGCCCCCAAGCCAGGGACTATCGCTGTTCCCAGCTCTCAGTGTACCTGGTGCTGGCAACAATGTGTGACTATGTGTTAGTGGCGGACAATGGATAGGTCTGACTACTGGCTGTTGGGTGTCCCTTTCCCAAAGCTGTCAGTGTCCAACTTGTCACTTCATTGTTGCAGTCTTTGTGCCAGACGTGAGACCCCAGAGCTTCTCTGGTCCTTGGGACTTGGCATCGTATCAGGTCGGCCTGGTCACGTGTTGGGAGACCGAGGCTGGAGCAGAATTACGGATATTTGATTTGTATTTCGGCTCTGAGGAGCTTTTAGCAATGGCAGGTGTAACCTTGGTGCAGGAAGCGCGGTGTCTAGATTGCAACTTCGTGGCCTTGGCTGTGGGGCTCTCGTTAGGGTTCATTCTGCATGATCAGTGTCTTGCAGCTTCGTCTGAGCTGCTCCGGCTGGGGACTCTGGTTTGCGGCCTGCTTTGTCCTAGCTCATGGGTGGCAGTATACAGTCCATAATACAGGGGTTGCGAGGGGTGACAAGGGTTCTTATGCACTGGTCCACATACAGGGCTACATTTTCATGGTTTTAGTAGCAAGGAAGCGTCTACAAGCATATACACAAGCTCTTCTGGCGTCTTTCGTTTCTGCGGTGCTGTAGTTGGCCTATGTAAAAAATAACAACGTTGCATATGTGAGTGTGAGTGGTCCTCTACGTCATAGTACTGAGTATGTTCTTGGTGTGGGTTGGTGTGTGTCTGGTCCATGTTCTTGGTGGCACGTGTATTCTTGTCGGCTGGCTATGTCGTCATGGCATCTCTAACAATGGCGATATTGGTGGGTGATGTCTAATCGAGTTGGTCCATATGGTTGGTGTCAGATCCACCCGGAGTCCCAGGCCGAGGTTGGGATGAAGCAGAGCTAGCTTGGGTGTGCGGGCGTGGCTGCAGTGGATCTTGATGTCTGGGGTGGCAGTGAGCGGGTCAAACTCCTCCTGCGGTGGGTGCTTGGGTCGTGACATCATAGGCCATGGTCTGGACGAGAATCGGGGAAGGGGTCATTCCATTTTCCCTCTTCAGTCCCCCTCTGGTCGTCTTGTCGACCACAAAATTATCCACTCTCTTATCTCCTTGTACTCGCCATAACTTCGTTATTCCTGCCAAGTGTCCGTACCGGTCCACTTGGTCTTCAAACGACCAGTACATATATACACATCCACCACCGGGCTTGCAATAAACCCATTTTCCAACATAGCTTTTCAGGTTTCTTGGATTGTCAACTTTTATAGATGGAGGGTACAAGTCTGCTTCTACTATCTGCTGTTCTAGCCATTCACGTTCCTTGATGATGACGTCTGTGTGTTTGTCATCTTCAGCTGGCATATGGACATGCATGCCGATCATTTCAGCAGTACGCTTGATCTTGCCTTCCATACCTTCATCCCCATTAGAGAAGCCATTCCCAGGATGACACATCCTGCCACAACTTTGAGGCCATCCGAGAGCCATGATGGCATCCACGACCAGATGTATGAAAATCAGCTACCATCCTTCTTCACTCCCTTTGCTTCCTCTTCCATGTTGGCATGCATATTGACCAGCTGTGATAACCCTTCAGATAACGTACCATTGTCCTTGTCGTTTGCAGGAATGAGCGTACAGCATGAGCTTCCAATTTTTGCACAAACACCTCCTTCCATTGCTGTCAGAAGGTCCAGCACATATCTGTTCTGTAGGGCCACCATTCTGATCGCTCTTAATTCTTATTTTATCGCGTTGAATCCATTAACTGTGGAGTTAATCATCCTCATTAGCTCCCATCTTGTTATTTGTAGCCATTTTTCATTTGAATATGCCTGCACACCTGGATGTATGATGGAGGAAAAGAACATAGCCGCTCTGCTAAATAACCTGTGTGCTGGTGGAATGTCACTGAGGGCTGTTTCGATCTTTTGCCACAGGTAATTTCCTGTCAGTGGTTCTCCTTGTCTTTTTACTCTGGATAAGTGTGCAGTGCCCCTCTGTGAATTGCTTTCTATCATCTTTAGTGATCTTTTCTTCCTTTTGTTCCCTTCGTCCATCTTAGGGAAGTTCTCCATGTTGACGTGCTTTTGTGGTACTACTAGTGATGGTACGTTGATGTGTACCATAGTGCACACTCCATTCCATAACTGTGGCATGCTGTTGTATGCTTTGGCTCCGCAGGCCCAATAGTGGTCCATCAATACTGCTGTTCCCGCACTCCCCTCAGGAAGCTTGACCGTTCTTTTGCATCCTTCATTCGTCCGAATATCAATTTCTCCATCATGCTGGTAACAGAGTGTAGGTGCTATAAGGGGAATTATTGTTAGGTGTTCTTCTTCTTTATCTAACCATATTAACAATGCTGCACTCTTTGTCCATTCCTTGTAGCCTTTGTCATTTTTTTCTTGCACTGTCATCACTGATGATTTTGCCAACATCACAGGTTTACTCCCTACAACTCCATCCACCCATCCGTTCTTCATGCATACTTTGCCATATATTAGTATTAGGGCTCAATGGGAATGGGGAAGGTGGTAATTACGGTACCGGAAAATGCGGTACTGTAATCACCTTCAAGGTCCCTTTGCGGGCCCTTCCCTTAATGGCTGGTACAGACCAGCCGTTAAGGTCGGGACCCGCAAAGGGACCTGGTAATCAGGCGTTATGGGATTACCGGTGCCGGTACCCTTACTGGTAATCCCTTAACGCCAGGGTTGTAATGAGGGTCCTTCAGTCAGCTGCCTGGAATTGTCATACATCGGTAGTGTCTTGATGAAGTTGTCTTTGTAAGGGTATGTGGACCTTGATTTCCATCTTAGTGTTGCCTGTTTGCCTTGGAATTGCCCTCGTCTTTGAAATAATGCTAAATATAACAGGCATTCTGCAGTTGTTGCAGATACTTCAGTTGCCACAAATGTTCTGGAGACACTCATGGCGTATGGGATCAATGAGCACACATATTGCGGATTGCGGATTATGAGCACACATAGCAGTTGTCCTTTGTCGTGTCCTTACCAATTTTGAACATATGCTTGTACCACATGTTGTTTGAGACATGTGCGGATTCTCTGAGATATGTGTCCACCCCATGTACATCAATGGAAACACTACGTTTATCCCTCTTTATGTTGGACCCTATTGCTACTTGTACCACTTGACACCATGCTCCTTGCAGCCATGGTAGGGGAAGTGTTAGTAGTGGGAGATGCTGCCGTATAAAAAGCATAGTAGGCTTGCCAGACAGCGGCAGTAATCAGGTGAAAAATATCCCTATAATCTTTACTACAGTTGCTATTACCACTGGCATTTTCTTCTTACCTTTGCTGCAGTCCTGCAGCTACTTTAATTTAGATGATATAGGTGCAAGTCTGAAAATCTCTCAAAATGTGCATTATTACTGTTGGTACTTTTTATTCAAGCCCTGCGTATCAAGGGGTCATTCAATGCCCAGGCAAAAAGCTCTTCCCACGCTTTCCTGACCGTCCTATATCTTAAGGCAGGTAATGCTGCATGGGGGTGAGGAAACTAGCGTACTATTAGCATGAGAAACATGTTATAATAGATGCATATTCTCTGTGGTCTTAAGTATTTTGGCCTTTTTATAATATATACAAATTGGTGTGACAGGGAATCTGGGAAATCGTCTGTGGGCAGTATTTGCCCCTGTGCAGAACATATGTTCCTTGTCATTCACTTACATATACAATAACAATGCGCAATGCCTGCATGTGCGAGACAAAAAGAGAAGAGAGCATGCACATGTTTACACAGTGTGGTGTATATTGCAGATTCCTTTGACAATGTTCCCCTTTAACTGGTGGCTGGGAGTGTTAATGTTAGCTAAACCTATTTATTTTGTCTGGGATCTTGTGATCATGGGGTGGGTTATAGGTGGCTGATTGTGTCTTTTGGAGTCTCTGGCGCCGGTGCTGTGTTGTTGTTGTCAGTTGCCATTGCTGAAGCGTTGGCCCCTTTGCTGAGGTGAGGGCATGTCTGTGCTTTGTAGGGCTGGATGTCGTGAATGTGTGTCTACACGTCCTTGACATACAGTTTGACAGCTCTAGGGGCTACTTTCGGCTCTATATGGGGCCCTGTAAATCTACTGGTGTTTCACAATCTGCGATAGTTCTTTAGGAGAACTTCATCTCCTTCTATCACTGTCCACTGTGTAGTCAGTTCCTGTTCCTCGCTGGATGCTTCTCCTTGTTGGTTGTTCTTCGACCCACCCTGTGTCCGTTGGATCTGTTGAGAGATGAAAGCGGCACTAGTAACCAAGAAAGAGACATACTCGTGCATTTCTTCACCAAAATCAGTACTTGTATTGTTGCAATCACTCATTGCCCTTGATGGTGGTGTGAGTGGGAGGTGCATCTGGCGCCGGTCACCACCTCATGGGGTGTGAGGTGGTGGTCCGACCCTGGTCTATTCCTTAACTCAAACAGGGCCAGAGGGAGGCAGTACAGCCAACTCTTTCTGGTTGTTTGCTTAATCTTTGCTATTTCCTCTTTTAGGAGACCGTTGAGGCGTTCACAGACGCCATTAGTCAGTGGGTGATATGCACTTGCAAATTTGTGCTTTGTTCCTAGGAGGGCAGTTATGTGCTGGAATAACTCGTTGGCAAAGTGAGGACCATTGTCTGACCTCAGTACTTCGCAAACTCCCCACCTCGGGAACACCTCCCTTACCAAGAATTTAGCTGCTCTGAATGCATCTGCATGAGAGCACGGACCGGCCTCGATCCACCTTGAAAATGGGCACACTACAACAATCACATATCTGTATCCTTGAAATACATTGATCATGTTGATGCAGTCAATGTGTAGGTGCAAAAAGGGTCCTTCAGGCTGGGGTATTGTACCTTTGATCACTTGTAGTGTGTGACCGGCAGTATATTGCTGACATCTAAGGCAATTTCTAACGAAATTTGCAACGTCTGAGTTTAGCTCGGGGCAGAACCATGATTCCTTTATCTGTGCTGCAATTACTTCTTTCCCTGTGTGCGTGGGATGGTGCAGTTGGGTCAGAGCTGTTTTCAGTAGGGCCAGGGGCATCACAACTTTCCCTGTATTGTTCTGTCACCATAGTGCATCTGTGGGGGACATGGTTCATCCTCTTTTGACCCACAGTTCCATTTCTGTCATTGGTGCTGCTGCCTGTAGCTCCATAATCTGTGTCTCTTGGATGTGTGTGTACCCATCCTTCATTAACATCTGTCTTACTCCCGCCTTATCTTTTTGTTTTTCTGGGATGTTCCATGTCTCGCCAAAGTACGCAGCATATTTTGCATGTTCATCTGCTGTTTCGTTACCTCTTGATATTGGATCGTCACCATTAGTGTATGCCTGACACTTCACCAATGCTACCTCTACTGCGTAGTTTATAACTTCTATTAGTTCACCCGGTAGGGAAGCATGTTGGACAGGAGTACCATTTGTTCTCCTGAATCCTCTTCTTTGCCACTTTATTAATCCTGAATGTACTGTTGACGCAACCTATGTGCTGTCAGAGTATATAGTTACTTGTTTCTCATTGCTTTCTTCTAAGGCCAGAATGAGCACTACAAGTTCTGCTGCTTGCACTGAATAGTGCTGTGGTAATTTGACACATTTTACTGGTACGTAAGTCCAGTCTTCCCTCAATCGCACTACTGCTGCTCCTGTCCTTCTTATTCCGTCACTTTGATCAATAGTTGATGACACATTGATGTACATGATCTCACCCCCTCTAGGGCATTCTCTTCTACTTTTCTGGTACATGAATCAAATTCAATCTCATGGGCACAGTCATGTGTATACTCCCCATTTTCCATTTCATCTGCTGTAAATCATGCTGGGTTGACATTATTGCACCTTACCATTTTCAGCTCAGGTCTAGACAGGATAATCTCGTACCCTGTTATCTTTGGGTGGTCAGTGTGGATTTTGGCTTGTTCAAAATTGCAAAGAGGGCGTGTTGCACGTACAGTGTGGTGGAGCAACCCATGGTGATTGAGGAGGATTTTTCTACTGCAAAAGCTGCTGCAGCTAGGCTATGTTCGCATGGGAAGTGCCCCATCATTGCAGGGTCCAAATGGGCACTGTAAAATGCCACTGGTTTGTGTCCCATGCTTGTCGTTTGTGTTAATACTGCTTTCATTACTGCACTATCACAATGTAAGAAGATGTAGAATTCCTCTTCATAATTAGGGGTACCTAGTACTGGTGCTGTTGAAATGGTGTGTTTGAGCTCATTGAATGCATCTGTCATCTCTCTTGTCCACCCCAACTTCCTTACCCCCCTCCGTGCCTCCCTGATGGCTTCTAGCAGGGGTACTATGTATGAGCTGTAATCAAAGACCCATGCTCTACAGTAGTTGCATAGACCAAGAAATAGCTGCAATTCCCTTACTGCCTGTGGCTGTGGGGTATTCTGTATTGCTTGTGCCCTTTGTGGTGCAATGCTCCTTCGCTTTTATGAGATGATCTGCCCGATATAAAGTACTTGTTCTTGACAGTACTGCAGTTTCCCCTTGTCAAACTTGTATCCTTTCTCAGCCAGCACTGTGAGCATCTTTATAGAGTCCCTCCTGCACTTTTCTTCAGTGGGGCTGCAAATGATGATATTTACATACTGCAGCACCGTGCTCTCCATCTCGATGTTTCCTAGGTCCATTTGTATTACTGTGTTAAAGATGCATGGTGACTCACAGTACCCCTGGGGTAGTCTAGTGTGTTTCCACTTTGAGTTGCGGTTTGTGAAGCTTGTCAAATGTTGTGAGTGGTATTGAGAAAAATGCATTTATGAGGATTATCACTGTGAATCGTGACACCTCTGCTGGTATTCCACACAGTATTGTGGCTGGGTTAGCTGCTATTGGGTACTCTGTGTTCACAATGTGATTGAGAGGCCTCAAATCTTGCATGAAACACCAAGACCCTCCCTTTGCCTTGCGCACAGGATACACTGCAGTGTTGCACAGTGATTCTGGTGGTACCAATATTCCTCTATCCACTAGGGCAGTTATTGTCTCATAGATACCCACATCAGCTTCCTTAGATAGTGGGTACAGCTTCACTCTGGGTAGCATTGCACCTTTCTTTAGTTTTATTTGGACTCCTCCAATGCGTTTTATGCAACCCATGTCATAGGGACTAGTAGTCCATAGAGAGGTGGCAACAGCTGCTAAGTCTTCCTCATAGAAAGGTGTTTGGGTAGGGATGGGTGCTTCTAGTGCCATTGCCATTTTCTGTACTACTTCCTTGTATGTCACTCTCAAACAAACATAGACGTTCATCTGGAACACCATCTCCAGCTTTGTCTGAGAACAGCTCCTCATCTGACACTTGCGTCAACCTGCATCCTTCAGCTAATGCTATTAGTGCTCTCCATGCCTTCCCTTCCCCATCCTGCACGTGAACTGCAATGTAGTCTCTGGTTGCTAAAATACTCTCGATGTCCACTGATATAATTGACACTTCCTCCTCACTAGTGGGTGTTTCTGCCCTGAAAAGGTACGCTGCTGGTCTCCTCCACACCTTGCCCTCAATTCCTGGCAGCCATGCTATTGCCATATTTGTTCCATATTGAAAGAGGTCCCCGTCCACTGGTTCTGCCCTTGCCACTGTTTTGCCACAATAAGCCTGGAGTATGTGTCAAGCTGTGAGCATATGTATGCCTGGTGTAGAGCATACTATTCCCTTGTCAGTGAAGGATATAGTCATGTTCAGTCTGCTCATGATGTCTCTCCCAAGTAAATTTACTGGTGATTGTTTGGAGTATAACAATGGTAGATATAAGTCGTGATCTCCAACAGATAAGGAGATGTTATCAGTAAAAGGAACCAGCCATCGAGCCCCAGAGAATCCTTGAGTATGCATCGCCTTGCCTGTCAAGTTGAACTTCCCTTCCATAATACAGGACCTAGTGGCCCCTGTATCAACTAAGAAAGAAAATGTTTTGTCTCCTATCGCCACCTTTATGCATGGCACCTCCGCAGGGTTAGGTGTTACAGACAGGATGGGACACAACAAGGATGTCTGTGGGCTGTCCTATTGGGGGTATAGTGATTGTCCGTTCCCTGTGTATGGGTTGTGACCCAGTATCGTCACCTTTCCCAGGTGTGTCTATTGTAGTGGCGTGTCTGTGGGTAGTTGTTTATTGTCCTGTATTTGTGTGCGCTGCTGTACTGTCTGGACATGTTGTTGTTCTGTCATTACGATTTGCTGTTGTGCTTGTTGCTGTGCTTGTTAATACTGCATTTGATGTGTAGGGGGCGTCATGTATGTTTGCTGCTGCTATTGTGGCGGCACCTCTTGTTGCACTTGTGTTTCTGTCAACTGTTGTGCTGTGACTGTTGATAGTAGTGTTGTCCCCCATTGTAACTCTGTTGCTCTTGCTCTCCCCATCCTGCTTGTACCGGTCTTGCCCTGCATGTGCCTGATACGTGTCCTACTAGTCCACATGTCCAGCACGTTGGCGGCTTTCGTGCTTGCCATGGGTATCCTCCAGTGTTGTCTGAGTACCCCTGCTGTCCATATTGGTTGTACCCTCTGAACCCTCCCCCCTGCTGTGGTGCTGCTGGTCCAAATCCCCTCCCTCTTGCTAATCCACCCCTCCCTCTGTATTTGTTTGTGTAGCTGTTTCCTACTTGCGTGTATCCACCCCCCGTCGGAGGAGCATATGTTTGTTCGGCTGTGTATGGAGGCAGTGGTAGCAGTTGCTGTGTCGTAATCTGTGCTGGCTGTGGTGGTGTGTAGTTGGTGTGTTGCTCTTGCTGTGTAGTGGCTGGTAGTTGTGTGGCTGGTACTTCTGTCACCAGGGCGGGGCTGGTTATTAGCGCCTCTTCAATGGCATATTTTGACAATTTCTTCTGAGCCAGTTTAGCCTCCTCTGCCTTTACGTCTTCCTCTTTCTGTTTCATCTTTTCTTGCCATAGCCTACAATGGTGTACTATTGTTAGCTGTATCTCTGAACATGCTTTTGCTTCCATTCCTACCAATTTTTTTAACTGCCTTTGTACTGGTTCTGGGAGTCCCTGCATCAGTATGTGGTAAACAATTTCTAGTGTTTTGTCCCACGGTTCCCGCGTTTCCAGGCGCCACTTCTCCTGAATTTCCTGGATGTAATTAACAGGGTCCTCATTCTCAGGCCTTTTGCGTAATGTTATTGCCCTTATGTCTGAAGTGTCTGGATACTGTACTCTCAGTTCCTGCCATAGTGCGTGTCTACAATTTGCAAATGGTGCCCCATCATGTGACGTGTCACTGATTGTCACCCATGGGAATCCCGCCCTCTTCCAAATGTCATCGGCTGCGTCACCCAGTATGGAAATTAACAACCCCTTGACATCGCCCACTGCTAGCTTTTGTCCTGCAGTTTGCTTTTCCATTTCATGTATCCATTTCCCGCCCCTCCGCTCAATAATGGTAGTCTGCATTTAATGTTTTCTTTGTCTGCATGTTTCCATGGGACATATTGTGGCCTTGTCCCCCCTCTCTCTAATAATGGCATTTGTGTGTATTCTATTTTCTCCTCTGGCATGCGTCTGTGTGGCGATGCGTGCGTGTATTCACTCTCTTCTTCTATGTCAGAAAATTTGTCTAGAAAGTCAGGTGTGGGTTGTTTAAGCCGAGTATTTTTTTTTCCCTTTATGTCCTCTCTGCTGACCCATCTGATCCTTGCTGTGTGGAGTTGCTGATTCCTCCATTCTGCATCCTGGGAGGTCTCTAAGCCTATTAACATATGACGTCAGTTGTACTGGTGGTGTTAGTGGTCATTGTGTCCCTTCTCTTTGTTGCCTTTTGCCCTCCCTTCCTGTCTTTCCTTCTTCTTGTGTCCTACACTCCCATGAAGACCCGCAGTCTGTGCGTGTTATATATAATTTACTTAGCCCCTCCCCACTTCCATCACTCTGTCCCCCACATGATCCCTCTTCTTCCTCGCTGCAAAACCCGTCTGAGAATGTCAATTTTGTGTTTAGGCGTTTCCCCCCACTGTTACTGTTTCTAAGCCTATGTCTGTGTACTCACCTGTCTTCTCCATGTCTCCCTGTACTTGTGTTATCGTTACCCCCTTATTGTCACACACATGTGTCTTAGCCTCATATGCTTGGCTTGTTCCTCTTAGCCATGTATTACTTCGCTTGTTTCCGTCATCCTCTAACCCTCTTCTTGCCCTGTAAAGTGTGTTCATTATCGCGTCACTTACCTGTTCTAGTGGCCTTGCGTCTGTGTACTTGTCGCTCCATATCCTACCCTCCTTTGCCAATATACTCTCTATTAGTTTCCCTTTCTCGTACTTCTGTGCGCTCTCTGCTATAATCTTCCTCTTCCATAACGTAATTTCTCTGTCGTTTTCTCCTTGTTCCTCTTCTTTCTTCCTGATCTCCTGCTGCTCCATGCGTGCTACTCTTTCTGCAATCCCCATTATAGGGTCCTCTCCCCATTTCCTTCTTTCTTCATCTTGCTTATTTAGCCCCGCTCGCGCCCCCTTACCTTCGCTCTTCTTCACCTTTTTTTCCCGCTCCTCCTGCTCAAGCTGTCTAATCAACACGCTACGCGCTTCCCTCAGTTCTGCTAATTTCGCCTCCAACACTGCCTCTTCTTCCCTTGTCATGCTTCCCTCTTTCCTCGTACTTACCTCGCATCCTCCATGCGCGTTTCTCATTTCCTCCTTACCTACCCTGTTTACCGCTTCTTCCTCTTCTCCCGTTAGTGTCCCCCGAAGTTTCAGTAACACTTGTGCTGCTATCCATTCGTCTGGCTCTGTACTTGCCAATTCTATTTGTTCCTTTGTTATGCTCCCTGAGCTCACCTGCGCCAGTTTTGTGTCTGCTGTGCTCCCTGCATCCCACCCCTTTTGGTAGTGGTCGGTTGGTGCGCATGGTGGTGGGCTGTATGTAGGGTTCGAATACCCTTCAGCTGCCGTCAACTGTGATCGTGTCGCTTCACTTAATTCCCTTATTGGATACAGCCCTTCTGTTTCTTCCTTCATTTCTTTAACTGTGGATGTCTCTCCTTCGCTTTCCTTTTTTACTTCTGCAACTGGGTATGATCCTTCTGCCTTTTCCTCACTCTCTTCAGTGCTGGGAGGAGCTTGGGGTGCGCTGCACCCAGCCTCCTTGCTTAACTTCTCCTCCTTTACCCCCTGCATGCTGAACATCCCTGGTACACCTGGCACAAATCCCTGAAACATTTTCCAGAGATCGAAAACTTCTAGGTGGCTTGCTAACTTCTTCCACTTATATGTGTTATGCAGGTATGCTAGCAATGAATGTTGGGTGGACATGTCAAAGCTGCCGTAGGGCGGCCATGCTATCCTAATTCTGTTATCCATCCCTTGACTCCATTCAAAACTGTATTTTGCTAGTTTATCTCTGTGCGTTATTAGTATTGCGCAGATGTGTTGGAGTGGTGTGGTTAAGGTGCTGGCTCTGTATCCCGCCCCTGCCCCATAATACATAGACATTTTGAAATTTTCAATTTTTCAATACCGCCATTACCTGGCCCTGTAGTTTGAGGACTTCCAACTTTCTGCTGTAATGGAAGGCAAGGTTATTATTACAACACTCGTGCTGGGCGCCACCGCTCTCTTGTTCTTTACAAAACTATCACCTTCCTTTACACTCTTCCTTTCGGAGCTAGGGCCCCCTTCGACCCATAGCGCGCGAAGCCCCCTGTGGCTTCGTGCCCCGTGCAGCATGCTTTTGAGCCGCCCCACCTTTCCAGTGCTGCGCTAAACAGCGCACCAGCAACGTACTTTTAAATCCTCCTCCTTCCTCTCTGACCTCACTGCCTGCACAGTGTATGCCCTTCTCTTCCCCCTCCCACTGGTCGCACCGCCTCTCAGTGCAACCCCTTTTATCGAGGAAGTGCCGGCATTATCCGCGTGCGGCCGCCTCACCCCCTTTGCTCTTGAAGAACACCACGATATCCTATGCAAGCCCTATGGGTGACATCACCAACTACTGCAATGGGCTACCAGTACGTGCAGTTATAACAGTAAAGGAAATGCATGCTAGTTTTTACATTGATATTCCCCACAATCTCCACAGCTGTCTTCCCACCACGCCTGGAGTGGAGTATTCATTAATCACTTTGTTATTACAATTGGACTGCACATGCTGCGTCGCCTCACGTTTGATACGTTCTCTCACTAGGGGAACTTAACCAGCCAACAATCTTCCGCTCTGAGAAACAATCTAGCTACCTCCTGCGGGAATACGTCATCTATTCACCGAGCTAAAACACTCAATCAGTAGGAATCCTCATCTATTCATTGATCTACAATGCCAACTCATAGGAATACAGCACCCCTTTTGTACAGGTGTCTGAGATCTAAACCAATCAGCACCATTTGCCATTCACACGTGGGTGCTCAAAGCCCCACCCAGCGTGCCCCTTAACACTCCAGGGGATGGCCTTAGTTCTGGTCCCCGCTACACCTCACACATCGATCACTGCTCAATGACCAACATTTATTCGTACCACACTGCAAAAACCACCCGCCACCCTAGTTACAATTCCTCCCACCACTTGTGCAACATTACGCTGCTGGTTGTGTGTGTCTTACTTACATCAGGCTCTCGCCTGCTGGTGCCGCTCGACTGCGGGCTCCCCCCCAATCAGCTTGCTGCCACCCTCGTCTAGACCACGTCTGGACACTTGCCAACCACGGGCGGGATACTTCTGAAGTTGGCTCCCGATGGCCAATCTCCGGATTGTGCTGTCTGGTCATCTCGCAGTTCTGCGATGGTCCTGCAGTCCTCCAAAGGGGCCAACAGCAGAGGGGGCCGCATTGCCCAGCCACCTTGATGCAAGCGGCCTTGCTGTGGTCTATCTCACCAATCTCAGCAGTGCCTCCAACTTGTCGGGGTAATATACTGGGGGGTCGGCAAGGCCATCCGAAGACCTCCAGGTTGGGGAAGCCCCAACTCCTCCCGTGTCCCAAAGGAATATGAGACACACACAAGAGCAAAGAGTAACTGCTGTTTATTGCACAAAACAGACAGGGACAGGTTCTAGGATCACAGGTTCCCAGGAAACGTCTAATTCGTGGTGGACTTGCAGGCCCTTTTTCTAGCCGGATGACGCGACTATGTGCGTCATCTGGGACAACTAGCCCCTAAACCTAATGCTATCCCGTGTTGGCTCCCTGAGTTTTAGGGTCAGTATAGGCCTGTACAGAAGAAAAAGTTACTGGTGGAGAAGGGGTCAGGTGGTACGCTTTGGTCAACCCTAATAGTTGCTACATGAGAGTTGTTACAAGGGGAAAATTAGTGATTGGCTAAACTATATTGGTGTCAGTGGTAAGCCCCTTGTATTCTGATTGGTTCACACATGAGCCCCCAAGCCTGGGACCATCGCTGTTCCCAGTTCGTGGTGTACCTATTTCTGGCAACAATGTGTGAAGTTTACAGTCATTAAATCAAAAGCAATAATGTCGAAAGTCAAAATATAGAAAAAATAATGTCGGAACCCCCCTTTTTAGTATTTTTTTTATTTTACCCCTTTTTTCACTTACTAAACCAAAAAATACATATAAATAAAAAAATAAAACATTCGACATTTTTTCTTTCGACATTTTTATTTCGACATTTTTGACATTCAACTTTATTGTTTCAACTTTTTGACTGCACGCCAATGTGTGACTATGTGTCAGTGGCGGACAATGAACAGTGTACTGGCTGTTGGGTGTCCCTTTGCCATCGCTGTTGGTGTCCAACTTGTCATTTCATTGTTGCAGTCTGTGTCCCAGATGTGAGACCCCAGAGCTTCTCTGGTCCTTGGGGCTTGGCATCATATCAGGTCAGCCTGGTCACGTGTTGGGAGACTGTGGATGGTGCAGAATTACGGGTATTTGATTTGTATTTCGGCTCTGAGGAGTGTTTAGCAGTAGCAGGTGTAACCTTGGCGTGGGAAGTGCAGCATAGATTGCAACTTCGTGGCCTTTGCTGTGGGGCTCTCGACAGGGTTTGTTCTGCATGATCAGCGTCTTGCAGCTTCGTCTGAGCTGCTCTGGCCTGGGGACTCTGGTTTGCAGCCTACTTTGGCTTAGCTCATGGGTGGCGGTATACAGTTCATAATACGGGGGTAGTGACAGGCGACAAGGGTTTTTATGCACATACAGGGGTACATTTTCATGGTTTTAGTAGCAAGGAAGCGTCTGCAAGCATATACGCTGGTGTCTTGCATTTCTGCTCTGCTGTAGTTGGCCTAGGTGAAAAATAACAACAATGCATATGTGAGTGTGAGTGTCACCTATGTCATAGCACTGAGTATGTTCTTCGTGTGGGTTGGTGTGTGTCTGATCCGTGTGCTTGGTGGCACGTTTTTTCTTGTCCGCTGGCTATGTCATCATGGCACCTCTAACAATTGCGATTTTGGTGGGTGATGTCTAATCAAGTTGGTCCATATGGTCAGTGTCAGCTCCACCCGAGGTCCCAGCCAGAGGTTGGGATGACACGCAGCTAGCCTTGGTGTGTGGGGTGTGGCCGCGGTGGATCTTGACATCTGAGGCAACAGTCAGTGGGTTGAACTCTTCCTGCGGTGGGTGCTTGGGTCATGACATCATAAGCCATGGTCTGGACGAGAATCGGGGGAAGGGGTCGTCCATTTTCTCTCTTCAAGGGGCAAGAAAGAGGAGAGTGTGGGGGATGGAGAGAGGGGGGCCAAGGGAGGAAAGAGGGGACAAGGGGTGAGGGGAAGAGGAGAGTGAGGACAGGATGTCCTGTTTTTTGTTAGTGAACTTGGAGGCCAACATGGTGCAGAGGTGCTTGGAGGGTGGAAGAGAGGTGGACACTGCAGTAGGATTGGCAAGTTTGTTACAGATCTTGAAGAACTCTGCTGTATTGTTGGACTCCCCAGAGATGCAGGCTTGGACATGGGCCCTCTTCTTAGAATGAGTCCTGCAAATTCCGCTCAACAGCTCAGCACTTGTGTTTCAGAGTGGCCATGCCAGAGTCATACCAAGAATTTCACTCAGAGGCAGGCTTCATGCAGATATGCATGACAGGGGCAAAGATGTCCAGAGTGTTGGATATGGAGAGATTAAGGTTAACAAGAGCTGAGTCAGTATGAGAGTCAAAAGCAGGGGTGGGAGGAGGAATGTAAGTGGCAACAAATGCTGTGACTGACACTAGTTTCATTGGTCGAATGACGGAGAAGAAGACTGGCAGTGCGGGCTGAGCGATAGCAGGGGGCCCAAGAGCTCCAGATAAGAGGAGAGGAGAGCATGGTCAGACCAAGGAGAGTGGTGTAGTGAGAGGGTTAAAGATAGGGATTTCAGCAGAAATGAGTGTATCCAGGGTGTGTCAAACTGAGTGTGTCAGACTGGAGGAAAGAATAGTGAGGAAAAGAGAGTCACAGAGATCACAGAAGAGTACACTGGCAGCATCAGAAGAATCAAGGTGAATGTTGAAATCTCGGAGGAGGAGAATTTTGGAGAAGGCAGACAGAAGAGAAGAGGAGAGGTTGGCCCATTCTCAGAGGAAAGGGGAGATGGATCCAGGGGGCCTGTAGATGATGATGAGAGTTAGTGATGAGAGTTAGTGGGAGGGTGATAGAGACAGTAAGCCTAGATATGAGGCATTCAAAGGACAAACAGGATTGAGTAGGTATGCCAATCAAGCATCTCAATGGAAGCAAGTATGCCTCAATTCCCTGCAACAAGCCAGCCAGCCATATTAGAGAAGGCCCGGACAGATGGAAAAAATTCAGATTGCAAAACCCCAAGGCGCTTCCCCACAAGGCTGCTGGCAGTAAGGGGGGGGGGGCAGGGAATGAGGCCAGACAGGGTATTTCTGACCGTTAGAAGGAGGCCTTTAGAGGGGTGCAGGAGTACACTTGCTGGCTCCCAGGTCTTGCAGAAATAATAGCCGGCACCAGCCAATCAGGTCTCTCGATGGAGGCAAGTGTGCCTCAGTTCCCTGCAACAAGCCCCACTGCCATATTAGAGAAGGCCCGGGCAGAAGGAAAGAATGCAGATTGCCAAGCCCCAAGGCGCTTCCTCACAAGGTTGCTGGCAGTAAGGGGGGCCAGGGAATGAGGTCATACAGGGTATTTGTGACCCTTAGAAGGACCTGGCACCCCTCCAAGACCCTTAGAGGGGTGCCAGCTTTCTCCTGCCGGCTCCCGAGTCTGGCAGAAGGAATACTTGGCACCAGCCAATCAGGCATCTTGATGGAAGTAAGGGTGCCTCAGTTCCCTGCAACAAGCCCAGCTGCCATATTAGTGAAGACCCGGGCACAAGGAAAAAATGCAGATTGCAAAGCCCAGAGGTCCTTCCCCAAAATGCCACTCCATTGAAGGGGGGGTACTCCATGGAATAGGAAATTCTCACCCTGTCCACCACTTGTAATCTGTCAGAAATTCTGACAGACCATGTGGCGGATTTGGTAATTCCAACTGGTGGTATCCTACTATATTTCCCGGAGGGATACTAACAGTCTTGTAATGAGGCACACATTTGGGACACACTGGGCCTCATTATAACAGTGGCGGTACAATGATAACGGCGCCGGTAGTGCTGCCGGCACTGTTATCACTGTACCGCCACATTATGAGTTCTGCTCGCGGGTGCCGCTCTGCACGCCTGCTCAGACCAGGCGTGCAGAGCGGCACCTGGGAGCAGAACCGGATGGTAGCAACGGTACCGTGATGAACGGTACCGCCGCTACCATCCTCCCCATTCCCATTGAGCCCTATCGGGATTCAATGGGAATGGGAATGGGGACCTACCGACTCTCGCAAAAGGGGAATTACCGGGCCCGCCAGGGTCGGAATGACATGGTACTTCCCCTTTCGCAGGACCTGGAGCCGGACCCGAGTTTGGGGGTAGCCATGCCGGTAGAAACGGCATGGCTACCTCCAACCTCGTAATGAGGCCAACTGAGAGAAAGTGTCTGCAGGCTTATCACTCAGGGAAATTAGTGGTAGGCTGATTGTATGTGTGATAGAGTGAGGCAGGAATTTGAATCAGTGAGCTGTGGAGGAGGAGATTGAATGCTATTGGCACAAGATGTTATTTGCCGGTGGAGGTTTCAGATTCGAATAGTGTGCAACTTGACTACCTTAGTTAAGTAGGTGACAGGCGCTGAGGGTAACGCTTGAGTGATAGCTAAGGAAAGGCTAATGGGCAGGGCTGGCAATATACAGTTTGCAATGCCAAAAGGGGAGAAGGCTGAGTCAGCACTGACAATGGAAAGTTTGGATCTTCTTTGGGAGTTCACCACAGAGAGTGAGGCGAAGAGAAACTGCTGTGGAAGGAGTCCTTATTCTACGGTTTTGGTTAATACTGCATAGAAGTAGGAAGCAATAGGTGACTTAATACAGAGGATGGACATTGTATTTGTGGATACAGTACAACTGGAAAATAACTTTACCAACTTTGAATTGAGAAGGTGATGGTGGTAACACAAGCAGATGTACTGGGCTGATTAGAGACAAAAGCGGAGCAGGTGCAGGTGATGGTGTAAAAGGAGATGGAGAGCAACACATGGTGGAGACAGTTGTGGCCCCCAGCAGATGTCTTAGGAGGAGAAAGAGATGGAGGCATCAGCACCTGTGCCTGTTCTTGCAGTGGGTATGGCAGAAGCAAGTGTTCCTTATCAGGTTTAAGCCTGGACAGTGGACATCCTGACACTGGGCTCAGAGAGTACCCTTCTCACCAGGAGAACTTTATCTCACTGGTGGGGAAGGTAATGAAGGGACTTTCAGACACTATGATATGCAATCTACACAAGACACCAGTGAATTGGCGTACTCTAAATAATGGGTGCCCCATGGGGAACATGGCAATACACAAGCATGTGACTGGAAGAATGATCCGACTAGTCCTAATGCATGCCTGTCATCTTTTAGTCACCCCTCTTCAATATCACCATTCATTTTTAGGAATTGCAACGAGGGGGCCCTTGAAAGAGGACACTTCTGCCAATTTCCAGTCCCAGAAACACTAACTGATTCAACCCATCAGTCCCCCCTCCCTTAGGTAGGGCACATGCGTCTGTTCCCTACCTGTATACTGTGCCAGTGACTATCTGCCAGTAGATCACTGTACTCTTGACAACAGCAGCATCACTGCTGCTTGTTGTTGTTGCTGGTGGCAGACATTCAGATGTACCACTATCTGGAGATGCATAAAACTCCCAAATTACTCTTAATGCTGGCACACATTGCTTGTATTGCAAGTTTGCCATTAGACAGACGTGACTGAACCCCATGGTTTTTGAGGATGCCTGAGGAACATATGCTATGGGACTGTTCTGTCCACTTGTGGGTGACGGAAAGGGTGATAATAAGAAAACAGCAGGGATCACCCATAAAATATTGTGGGAGTGGCTCACCAAGTGTGCTAGTGGGTCGCAATGTGTCAGAGAAGACACATGGTTGGACCAATTTCATCAGTTTTGAAAGGGTAATGAAAACAACTGAGAAAGGAGATATAAACTTAGTTGGAGCTTAACTAGATGATGATCACATTAACACTTTCTGTAAGCTTACTTGCACTCTTGTTTCCAGATCAGCATATTACAGGTCTGCATGCCGGAGCCGCCGTACCCAACAGGTCTGACCCTGCGGGGCACAGCGGCCACGATAGACAGACCCGTCATGGAAGCACTGGCACTGTTAACAACGGTGCCAGTGCTTCCATGTACCCATTACCAAGGTCAACTTGGCCTTCTGGAATAAAGAAGGGCTTCTTGTGATCCCAGACACACAGGTGCCCCTGCCATGACTCCATGACGCAGTAATGGATTTGTTGACATCACCCGTTGCACCTCGAGTACAAATCATTAATGATAGTACAAATCACAGGACATATTGCTCTGGGCTCCCCCTTTGCTGCAAAAGGACCAATTAAAGATTATTGTTCAATTTATACACTATGGGCCTCATTACGAGAATAGAGGTAATGAAAATAGGAAGGCGGAACGGTATTACCGGCATCGTTAACGGGTCCGGGCCATTACGATCCGACAACCCGCCAATACCACCACCGCCCGTACCGTGCCCTTTCATACCGGCTTGTGCGCATGCACGTGCCCCTTCGTGGAGGAAATACCGGGATGCCGGTAATAGGAGGACATCACAATTTACACGGGCATGCACTTACCGGAACCCTGAAGGCAGTAAATAGGGCCTGCACGACGGCGGCCATACAGGCATCGCGGACCACCCGTAAATAGCAACCTGCAGTGAAGGCAAATGCCACAGGTGCACACAATCACCACAGGTGGAGTCAATGGAGCCTGTCCCAGTATAAAAGGAGTACACCCACACACCACACCTCTTCCCACACCAAAATGATACCACTAGCTATTACAATCATGGGACTGGAGGACATGCCTGTACTGCTACAACTACAGCAACAACAGTAACTACAACATCAAATACAGCTACAACAACAGGCAGCCCAGAGGAGACGCAGGAGGAGAAGGAGGGTGAGACAGGCCCAGCAATTACCACCAGTGCAGCCAGTAGTACCTTGTAGACAGCCACCAATCCCTCGCATCAGACCCAGTCCATTCAATTGAACCCCTGAGCAGATCCACACTGTGTACCGGTTGGACCGGGCCACCATCACCACCATTGTGGACATGATACATGACGACATTGTCAGCCTCATTGAAATACACACTGCCACCCCCCTGCTACTAAAGGTGGTGCCTGTGCTCCCCTTCCTGGCCACAGGCACCTATCAGCACACAGTGGGCCAGCTGCATGGTATATCACAACCACGCATGCTGACCCAAGTGCTGGATGCCCTCCTGAAGCATGCTAGCACCCACATATCCCTACCACGGACTGCCGAGGAGATTGCCGACACCAAAGTAGGCTTCCATGCACTGGCAGGCATGGCCAATTGCGTTGTTGCCCTCGACTGCACCCATGTCGAATTGGTAGTCCCTCATGCCATAGAGGCAGTGTACCTCAATCGTAAGCAATACCACTCCATCAATGTGCAGATGGTATGTGACTCCAGCAAGATCATCACAAATTGTTGTACCCGATATCCCGGATCAACACATGATGCAATGGTGCTGCATAACTCCACGCTGCCATGTCACATGGAGCGACATGCTGGGAGATGTGCCTGGCTGCTTGGTGAGTTGCTTGACTGGCCCATGGCAGTGCATCAGGGTTTTGATGTGGGGGCATGCATACTGCACCTAGGTGGGAATGGGTGGTGAGTGGACAATGCACTCAGAGCTAAACACTTCTGACCTGAATCTCCCAACCCGAACATGACACATCACTGTCACACATTGGAACAATGCCGTACATCAATGACAACATGTAAGACGAACAACCAGGCCACCATGGGTATGTCAAGTGATGCATGACTAAACTTTATTACAACTGTGCCAATGTGGCTAGTGTGATTAGGCACAGAGTAGCATACAATGCAATCATGGGAGGCAAGACATCGTTCTGCATCCACAGTACATCTGCATCAGCATGCAAGTTAACACCCTGCATCATCTGTACAACGCCATCCAGACTAGCAGACCATATTGAAGTACCCAATGCATCCAAATAATCTTTGTGCATATGTACAGGGACTTGTGAATGTCAACAGCAAATAGCTGCGGCCATGGCTTTGAATCCTGAAGGTGGCAGCTTAGAATGACTCACACAGACCTCTTTGTTCTCCCATGCAGGTGATGGAGGATAGCCCTTGAAGCCGTGGCTGCTTACCCCTTTGCGGAACCGGTGTAAAAGCCATGAAGAGGAGTACAATTGGGTTCATACCTGTACCCGTGTTGTGATTGAGCAGACCTTTGGCCTGTTCAAGGCACGGTTCCGCTGCCTAAGCAGGTCTGGTGAAGCACTTCTTTATAGGCCTGAGAAGGTGGCAAAGATCAACATGCCCTGTGTCATGCTGCACAACATGTGCATCCGGAGAAATGTACCACTGCCACCTGACATTGACATGCATGCAACGGATGCGGATGATGAGGATGAAGATGGAGGAGAAGCAGCACCCCTGCCAGTACGTGATGCACAAGATGGCCGTGCTGTACGCCAATCATTGATTGACGAATACTTCTGAACCACAGGGACGTTGATGGATATGTGTCAGTGCTACGCTGAGCACTGGGTCCTTGTGGACATGCACACAGGGTATGTGGGGAGTTGGGCACTGTGCACTGTCATGAATAAAATTAATACACACGATATGAACAATGTCCAGGCATTAAATTATTTTTTACACAACGGGTGTATTAATGTAAACTGCAGAAAAGTGCCTCACCCCTCCACCACTCACATGCCCTCCCTACTTCACCAACACACCAAAACTCCCCATACCCCCAATGAACTCCCCATACCCCAATGAACTCCCCATTCCCCCAATGAACTCCCCATACCCCCAATGAACTCCCCCTTATTCACCTATACACCAATGACACCACCTCCCCCACTCCCATTGTTGACCCACACTATTTGCACTTTTTCTTGGTGTCTGGGTGCAGCATTTCGGACTGCCTCGCACTCCGCCTTGTCAGTCGCACAGGGCTGGAGGGTACAGAGGATGTGGGTGTGGAGGATGGGGTGGATGTTTTAGTGATTGCCACGGCTGGCGCCAATTGTTGTTGCTGCATGTGTAGCAGTATGGCGGTCAGGACCTGCGTGACGGCCCCCAAACTGTCACGCATCATTACCGCAGAGGCATTTATGGCAGCAGTGTTCCCTGCAATGGCATGAGCAATCGCTCGCCTTGTGTCCTCTCTCTCTGCCACATATTGGCGAACGAGTTCAAGCATGAAGTCCTGCCTTGCCTCCACCCTTTGACAGCCGTGCCTCAAAGTCAGTGGGAGCAGCAGAGTTTGAGGGTGCCGCGGCTGGGTGTGCAATTGCAGGGCTGGCCTCGGGGGTAGTGCTGAGGTCGGACCTGTACAGTGCAGGATCCACAATGGGGCTGGAGAGTGTGGCCTGAGTGTGGGGTTGGGGGCTGTGAGGGGGGCTTGGGGTGTGTGGACATGCCACATGGATTGCGCCTTCTTGGTCCACATACTCCTCCATTCCTATGTAAATGTCAGCCAGTGGGGCTGTGGTTGTTGCCTCACCCACGGAACTTGTTGCAGCAGAATGGGTGCTGACGGCCTCCCCTTCCACTGTTGTAGGCAGCTCTGTGCTTGCAGAGTCATCCGCAGCTGTGGGACCCTCATGTGCCGGCATGGCCTGTGCACTCACCCTGGCTTGTACTGTGGCCGCGATGCTGCCCCGGAGGTGGTTTTGCCAGTGCCCGGTGGTTTTGCCCAGGACGTGGATGGCCTTGTGGCTGGGTCTTAACTGCCATCTTCTCCATCGGTGCCTGGGGGGTAGAAGAGATGCAAGACATCAGTGATGGTGTTACAAGCAAGATGCATTAGATGGTGCTGTGGAGTTTTTCATGCATTCATATCTTACAGGTGTGTCACACAGGGTAATCTGAAGGGGGGCATTTTGGCATTAGCTGTGACGTCTTAATTCGGAAATGCTGCATGCCAGGTGGCATGCCTTTGTATTGGGGTTTGTGTGATGTATGACATGGGAATGGTCCCTGTGTGTTGGCTGTCTGTTGGTAATGGGATAGGCACTCAGCATGCATTTCAGTGTGGCAGGGTTTGGGCCTTCATCTGGACATGGACATGTTCATGTGTGTGTAATGGGACATGCATTGCCTTGCCTAGGCTCTATTCCACATCACTTGTTCTACGTCATGGTTTGCCTACTGGGGTTTGCAGGGTCACTCACCTCCATCTCCAGATGTTGCGGCACATGTCTCCATCTCGCCAAAGCCCTTGATCGACTCCATCTGGATAGTAGCGCTGCATGTCTCCTCCCAACACATTAGTTTGATCGGGGAGTGGTCACCCCCGCCTGTGGCCATGGCCTCCCGACGATTGCTGGCCAGGATGTTGTGTACCCTGAGAGGGAGGTCATAGCACCTTTTCTTGCAGTCTTTAACTGTGCGTGGGGTGGTGCCGACTGCAGACACCTTGCGGGCTACCTCCTCCCATATCTCTTTCTTCCTCTGCTGTGCCTCCCTTTTAAGGTTATGGGTGTTGATCTCATCAGCATTGGCAGCAAGTGAGTCGGCCAACATGTATAATTCCTCATTAGAGAAACGCTTCTTGCGCAGGCAGGGGTTGGTTTTTCGGGTAGATAGGGATGTCAGCAGAAATGAGGGTATCCAGGGTTTGTCCAAGGCAGACAAGAGAGAAGAGGAGAGGTTGGCCTATTCTCAGAGGAAAGGGGAGATGGATCCAGGGGGCCTGTAGATGATGATGAGAGTTAGTGGGAGGGTGGTAGAGACAGTAAGCCTAGATATGAGGCATTCAAAGGACAAACAGGATTGAGTGGGTATGATAGTTGCAGTGGCCCATTCAATGAAGATAAAGGCCACTCATACCCGGACCAGTTTGGCTTGGGAATAGAGAGTATTTGTAGCCCTCAGGTAGAACAGTGTCAAAAGCAGTGATGTAGCAGGCCTTGAACCAAATCTCAGTGAGTGCAAGGGCATCAAGGTCTTCAAGGAGGAGACAGATGACAGAGGAGTGTTTAACAGCAGAACAAGAGTTGATGGTAGCTACCTTTACAGGAAATCTGAAGAGCGCTACAGGGTTGGAGTACTGTGCTCAGAGGGGGCATGGAGGCCAGAGGTGTGGCAGAGGGAGGGGGGGCAGAAAGGAGGAAGTTAATTGAAGATGAGAGATGCCAATCCAGAAGTAGGAGATTGGGCTAAGAGCCCTGTGCCATGACAGTGACATTCAGGTAGAGATTAATGATGCACCTAGATAATGTGTAGTGAGCGAAGAGCACTTCCCATTTAGTATCACCATTAATGGGTGAGGAAGAACACGGCAAAAGGACAGAGACCATATTGGGAGTACATAGATCAGGAGAATGGACAGTAAAGAGGATATCAGTGATAGTCTGCATGGAGGAAGCGTTGACGTAAGTGTCAGCAATGGGCAGTCCTAGGTTTGAGATCAGGAGTGCTTTCCTATATTTTTTTCTTCCAGGCCCTGAGAGAGGGGAAAGAAAATAGATAGAGTAGCAATTAGAAAAGATATGAGAGATGGAGAGCACCTTAGTTGAATAGAAAAAGACGAGAGCCCAAGTGGAGGTAGAGGGGCTTCACAAAGCACACGGAACTCACCAGGTGATATTGCAGCCGGTGAGGAAAGGAGGCTACAGATGTACAGGAAAACAGAATATCAAAGGCAAATGAGGGAATTGCCTTTCAAGATACAGTCAGCATGTACAACAGGGTAAAGCCTACAGATTGTAAAACATGTCGATTCGATTTCAAGCATGCAGGCAAAAAAAACAACACTTTAAAGCAATTCTGCAAACTAACAGAATAGCCAGATTGGGATTTCAAACACGTGGCCGGAAACACGAAAGGCATGTTTAGTGCAACACATCAAGCTGCAAAAATCAGGAACAATAGTAAAACATGCAGCTTTGAATATAGTCAGTAGTTACATATGAGAAGAGAAGGCTGGATGTTGCAAGCATGTGGAATAGATAAACCATCAATAGCAGGAAAGCTATTTAGATTAGAGTGGAGGATAACTACAGCAGTATAGACAGTCGGAGGCTAATGAAGAGCGAGGGAGGGTAGCCAAGCATAACAATAACAAGGTTTTCATAAGCCAACAATTATTGAAATATTCCAAGAGGGGAGGGGAATACCTGAATCAAGGCAGAAATCAAGGAATACCGACTTAACGTTAGTGAATATTAGGCAATGCAAGTAGAAAGGTGTGTGAAACATTGAGGAAGAGGGTGGCATCATAGTCAAAGCAGCCTGGTAGTTTCACTGTTGCATGGGTTGCAAGTCTGTATTGGTCAGGAAACCAGTGCAAGGAGGTTCATTGAAGAGGGAGCAGGGAGGAAAAAGAATCAGGCCACTGGGCGTTGCGCTGAGGTCGAGCACACAGGGGTGGGACTTTTGCAGGCATCGGGTGGGAACGTTGGTGTGGGCAAGCCCACAAAGTCATGGGTCAGTGTAATGGGTGTGGTGGGTGAGAACGCTGAAGCTTCACGGATCGGCGAGAAGTCAAGATCCTGAAGATGTGTATGATACTTGGATCCCGGCGGCAGACAGGCAGAGGGTCTTCCTCCAATCCCAGACAGGCCTTCTTCTATGCTTAGAAGGAGGCTCTGCTGGTTCCCGGGTCTTGCAAAAATGATAGCTGGAACCAGCCAATCGGGCATCTCAATGGAAGCAAGCATGCCTCAATTCCCTGCAACAAGCCTGCCAGCCATATTAGAGAAGGCCCGGACAGAAGGAAAAAATTCAGATTGCAAAGCCCCAAGGGTCTTCCCCACAAGGCTGCTGGCAGTAGGGGGGGCAGGGAATGAGGCCAGACAGAGTATTTCTGACCCTTAGAAAAAGGCCCTTAGAGGGGGGCAGGAGTACACCTGCTGGCTCTCGGGTCTTGCAGAAATAATAGCCGGTACCAGCCAATCAGGTCTCTCGATGGATGCAAGTGTGCCTCAGTTCCCAGCAACAAGCCCCATTGCCATATTAGAGAAGGCCCGGGCAGAAGGAAAGAATGCAGATTGCCAAGCCCCAAAGCGCTTCCTCACGAAGTTGCTGGCAGTAAGGGGGGGGCCAGGGAATTAGGCCATACATGGTATTTGTGATCCTTAGAAGGACCTGGCACCCCTCTAAGGCCATTCGAGGGATGCCGGCTTTCGCCTGCCGGCTCCCGGGTCTGGCAGAAGGAATAGTTGGCACCAGCCAATCAGGCATTCGATGGAAGCAAGAGTGCCTCAGTTCCCTGCAACAAGCCCCGCTGCCATATTAGAGAAGGCCCGGGCAAAAGGAAAAAATTCAGATTGCAAAGCCCAGAGGTCCTTCCCCATGAGTTTTCTGGTAGTAAGGAGGACAGGGGAAAAAATGGTACTCCATTGAAGGGGGGGGTTCTCCATGGAATAGGACATTCTCACCCTTTCCACCACTTGTAATCTGTTAGTAATTCCGGCAGACCATGTGGCGGTTTTGTAATTCCGACTTGTGGTATCCTACTATGTTTCCCAAAGGGACACCAACAGACTCGTAATGAGGTACTGCTGCTACCATCCTCCCCATTCCCATTGAGCCCTACCAGGGCTCAATGGGAATGGGAACCTACCGGCTCCCGGGAAAGGGGAATTACCGGGCCCGCCAAGGTCGGAATGGCCTGGTACTTCCCCTTTCGCAGGATCTGGAGCCGGACCCGAGTTTGGGGGTAGCCATGCGGGTAGAAACGGCATCCTACCTCCAACCTCGTAATGAGGCCCACTGAGAGAAAGTGTCTGCAGGCTTATCACTCAGGAAATTAGTGGTAGGCTGATAGTATGGGTGAGAGAGTAAGGCAGGGATTTGAATCAGTGAGATGTGGAGGACGAGGTTGAATACTATTGGCACAAGGATGTTATTTGCCAGGTGGAGGTTTCAGATTAGAATAGTGTGCAACTTGAGGACCTTAGTTAAGTAGGTGACAGGTGCGGAGGGGAATGCTTGTGTTATAGCTAAGGAAAGGCTAATGGGCAGGGCTGGAAATATATAGTTTGCACTGCCAAATGGGGAAAAGGCTGAGTCAGCACTGACAATGGAAAGTTTGGCTCTTCTACAGGAGTTCACCACAGAGAGGGAGGCGAAGAGAAACTGCTGTGGAAGGAGTCCTTATTCTACGGTTTTGGTTAATACTGCATAGAAGTGGGAAGCAATAAGTGACTTAATACCGATGATGGACATTGTATTTGTGGATACAGTACAACTGGAAAATACCTTTACCAACTTTGAATTGAGAAGGTGATGGTGGTAACACAAGTAGATGTACTGGGCTGATTACAGACAAAAGTGGAGCAGGTGCAGGTGATGGTGTAAAAGGAGACGGAGAGCAACATATGGTAGTGGCAGATGTGGCCCCCAGCAGATGTCTTAGGAGGAGAAAGAGATTGAGGCATCAGCACCTGTGCCTGTTCTTGCAGTCGGTGTGGCAGAAACAAATGTTCCTTTTCAGGTTTACGAAAGGACAGTGGACATCCTGACACTGGGCTCAGAGAGTACCCTTCTCACCAGGAGAACTTTATCTCACTGGTGGGGAAGGTAATGAAGGGGCTTTCATGCACTGTGATATGCAATCTACACAAGACACCAGTGAGTTGGCGTACCCTAAATAAGGGGTGCCCCATGGGGAACATAGCAGTACATAAGCACGCGACTGGAAGAATGATCTGACTAGTTCTAATGCATGCCTGTCATCTTTTAGTCACCCCTCTTTAATATCACCATTCATTGTTAGGAATTGCAATGAGGGGGCCCTTGAAAGAGGACACTTCTGCCAATTTCCAGTCCCAGAAACACTAACTGATTCAACCGATCAGTCCCCCCTCACTTAGGTAGGGCACATGTGTCTGTTCCCAAAAAGTATACTGTGCCAGTGACTATCTGCCAGTAGATCACTGTACTCTTGACAACAGCAGCATCACTGCTGTTTGTTGTTTTTGCTGGTGGCAGACATTCAGATGTACCACTATCTGGAGATGCATAAAACACCCAATTTACTCTTAATGCTGGCAAGCATTGCTTGTATTGCAAGGTTGCCATTAGACAGAGGTAACTGAACCCCATGGTGTTTGAGGATGCTTGAGGAGCATATGCTATTGGACTGTTCTGTCCACTTGTGGATGACGGAAAGGGTGATAATAAGAAAACAGCAGTTTTCATCCCCAAAATATTGTGGGAGTGGCTCACCAAGTGTGCTAGAGGGTTGCAATGTGTCAGAGAAGACACTTGGTTGGACCAATTTCATCAGTTTTGAAAGGGTAATGAAAACAACTGAGAAAGGAGATATGAACTTAGTTGAAGTTTAACTAGATGATGATCACATTAATAGACAGGGCCACTTTCTGACCAGGACGGTCCGGGTACAAGGGTGCCAGTAAGCTTACTTGCACTCTTGTTTCCGGATCAGCATATTACAGGTCTGCATGCCAGTGCCGCCGTACCCAATAGGTCTGAACCTGCGGGGCACAGCGGGCACAATAGACAGACCCGTCATGGAAGCACTGGCACTGTTAACAACGGTGCCGGTACTTCCATGTACCCATTACCAAGGTCAAATTGACCTTCTGGAATAAAGAAGTGCTTCTTGTGATCCCAGACACACAGGTGCCCCTGCCATGACTCCATGACGCAGTAATGGATTTGTTGACATCACCTGTTGCACCTTGTAGTACAAATCATTAATGATAGTACAAATCACAGGACATATTGCTCTGTGCTCCCGCTTTGCTGCAAAAGGACCAATTAAAGATTATTGTTCAATATATATACTATGGGCCTCATTACGGGAATGGAGGTAATAAAAATAGGAAGGGGGAATGGTATTACCGGCATCGTTAACGGGTCCGGGCCATTACGATCCGATAACCCTCCAACACCGCCACCACCCGTACCGTGCCCCTTCATACCGGCTTGCGCGCATACACGCGCCCCTTCGTGGAGGAAATACCAGGATGCCGGTAATAGGAGGACATCACAAGTTACACGGGAATGCACTTACCAGAATCCTGAAGGCAGTAAATAGGGCCTGCACGACGGCGGCCATACAGGCATCACGGACCACCCGTAAATAGCAACCTGCAGTGAAGGCAAATGCCACAGGTGCACACAATCGCCACAGGTGGAGTCAATGGAGCCTGTCCCAGTATAAAAGGAGTACACCCACACACCACACCCCTTCCCACACCAAAATGATACCACTAGCTGTTGCAATCATGGGACTGGAGGACATACCTGTACTGCTAATACTACAGCAACAACAGCAATTACAACAACAACTACAGCTACAACAACAGGCAGCACAGAGGAGACGCAGGAGGAGAAGGGGGGTGAGACAGGCCCAGCAATTACCACCAGTGCAGCCAGTAGTACCTTGTAGACAGCCACCAATCCCTCGCATCAGACCCAGTCCATTCAATCGAACCCCTGAGCAGATCCACACTGTGTACCGGTTTGACTGGGCCACCATCATCACCATTGTGGACAGGATACATGACGACATCGTCAGCCTCATTGAAAAACACACTGCCATCCCCCTGCTACTAAAAGTGGTGTCTGTGCTCCATTTCCTGGCCACAGGCATCTACCAGCACACAGTTGGCCAGCTGCATGGTATATCACAACCACTCTTTTCACGCATGCTGTACCAAGTGCTGGATGCCCTCCAGAAGCACGCTAGCACCCACATATCCCTACCACGGACTGCCCAGGAGATTGTCGACACCAAAGTAAGCTTCCATGCATTGGCAGGCATGCCCAATTGCGTCGGTGCCCTCGACTGCACCCATGTCGAATGTCTCTCATGCCATAGAGGCGGTTACCGCAATCACAAGCAATACCACTCCATCAATGTGCAGATGGTATGTTACTCCAGCAAGATCACGCATTGTTGTGCCCAACATCCCGGATCAACACATGATGCCATGGTGCTGCGTAACTCCATGCTACCCCGTCACACTGAGCGACATGCTGGAAGATGTGCCTGGCTGCTTGCTGAGTTGCCTGACTGGCCCATGGCAGTGCATCAGGGTTGTGATGTGGGGGGATGCATACTCCACCTAGGTGGGAGTGGGCGGTGAGTGGACAATGCAATCAGAGCTAAACACTTCTGACCTGAATCTCCCAACCCGAACATGACACATCACTGCCACACATTGGAACAATGCCGTACATCAATGACAACATGTAAGGCGAACAACCAGGCCACCATGGGTATGTCAAGCGATGAATGACTAAACATGATTACAACTGTGCCAATGTGGCTAGTGTGATTAGGCAAAGAGTAGCATACACTGCAATCATGGGAGGCAAGACATCGTTCCGCATCCACAGAACATCTGCATCAGCATGCAAGTTAACACCCTGCATCATCTGTACAACACCTTCCAGACTAGCAGACCATGTTGAAGTACCCAATGCATCCAAATAATCTTTGTGCATACATATAGGGACTTGTGCATGTCAACAGCAAATAGCTGCGGCCATGGCTGTGAATCCTGAAGGTGGCAGCTTAGAATGACTCAAACAGATCTCTTTGTACTCCCATGCAGGTGATGGAGGATATCCCTTGAAGCCATGGCTACTTACCCCTTTGCGGAACCCACGTAACAGCCATGAAGAGAAGTACAATCGGATTCATACCTGTACCCGTGTCGTGATTGAGCAGACCTTTGGCCTGTTCAAGGCGCGGTTCCGCTGCCTAAGCAGGTCTGGTGGAGCACTTCTTTATAGGCCTGAGAAGGTGGCAAAGATCAACATGTCCTGTGTCATGCTGCACAACATGTGCATCCGGAGAAATGTACCACTGCCACCTGACATTGACATGCATGCACCGGATGAGGATGATGAGATTGAAGATGGACGAGAAGCAGCAACCCTGCCAGTAAGTGATGCACAAGATGGCCGTGCTGTACGCCAATCACTGATTGACGAATACTTCTGAACCACAGGGACGTTGATGGATATGTGTCAGTGCTACACTGAGCACTGGGTCCTTGTGGACATGCACACAGGGTATGTGGGGAGTTGGGCACTGTGCACTGTCATGAATAAAATTAATACACACAAAATGAACAATGTCCAGGCATTAAATGATTTTTTACACAACGGGTGTATTAATGTAAACTACAGAAAAGTGCCTCACCCCTCCACCACTCACATGCCCTCCCCTCTCCCTCCCCCCTCCCCCCAACACACCAAAACTCTCAATACCCGCCAATGAACTCCCCATACCCCCAATGAACTCCCCATTCCCCCAATGAACTCCCCATATCCCCAATGGACTCCCCCTTATTCACCTATACACCACCGACTCCACCTCCCCCACTCCCATTGTTGACCCACACTATTTGCATGCTTTCTTGGTGTCCGGGGGCAGCATTTCGGACTGCCTCGCACTCCTCCTTGTCAGTCGCACAGGGTTGGAGGGTGCAGAGGATGCGGGTGTGGAGGATGGGGTGGATGCCGTGGTGATTGGCACGGCTGGCGCTGGTTTTTGTTGCTGCATGTGTACCAGTATGGCGGTCATGACCTGCGTGACAGCCCCCAAACTGTCAGGCATCATGACCGCAGAGGCATTTATGGCAGCAGTGTTCCCTGCAATGTCCTGAGCAATCGCTCGCCTTGTGTCCTCTCTTTGCCACATATTGGCGAACGAGTTCAAGCATGGAGTCCTGCCTTGCCTCCGTCCTTGATAGCCGTGCCTCAAAGTCAGTGGGAGCAGCAGAGTTTGAGGGTGCTGCGATTGGGTGTGCAATTGAAGGGCTGGCCTAGGTGGTGGTGCTGAGGTCGGAACTGTGCAGTGCAGGATCCACAATGGGGCTGGAGAGTGTGGCCTGAGTGTGGGGTTGGGGGGTTTGAGGGGGGATTGGGGTGTGTGGACATGCCACATGGATTGAGCCTTCTTGGTCCACACACTCCTCCACTCCTATGTCAATGTCAGTCAGTGGGGCTGTGGCTGTTGCCTCACCCACGGAACCTGTTGCAGCAGAATGGGTGCTGCTGGCCTCCCCTTCCACTGTTGTGGGCAGCTCTGTGCTTGCAGAGTCATCCGCAGCTGTGGGACACTCATGTGCCGACATGGCCTGTGCACTCACCCTGGCTTGTACTGTGAGCCGCAATGCTGCTCCGGAGGTGGTTTTGCCAGTGCCAGATGGTTTTGCCCGGGACGTGGATGGCCTTGTGACTGAGTCTTCACTGCCATCTTCTCCATCGGTGCCTGGGGGGGTAGAAGAGATGCAGGACATCAGTGCTGGTGTTACAAGCAAGATGCATTAGATGGTGCTGTGGAGTTTTTCATTTCTCATGCATTCATATCTTACAGGTGTGTCACACAGGGTACTTTGAAGAGGGGGCATTTTAGCATTAGCTGTGACATCTCAATTCGGCAATGCTGCATGCCAGGTGGCATGCCGTTGTATTGGGGTTTGTGTGATGTATGACATGGGAATGGTCCCTGTGTGTTGGCTGTCTGTTGGTAATGGGATTGACACGCAGCATGAATTTCAGTGTGGCAGGGTTTGGGCCTCCATCTGGACATGGTTATGTTGATGTGTGTGTGATTGGACATGCATTGCCTTGCCTAGGCTCTATTCCACATCACTTGTGCTACGTCATGGTTTGCCCTAGTGGGGTTTGCAGGGTCACTCACCTACATCTCCAGATGTTGCGGCACCCGTCTCCATCTCGCCGAAGCCCTCGATTGACTCCATCTGGATGGTAGCGCTGCATGTCTCCTCCCAGCACATTAGTTTGACCGGGGAGTGGGCACCCCCGCCTGTGGCCATGGCCTCCCGTCGATTGCTGGCCAGGATGTTGCGTACCCTGAGACGGAGGTCATCCCACCTTTTCTTGCAGTCTTTAACTGCGCGTGGGGTGGTGCCGACTGCAGACACCTTGCGGGCTACCTCCTCCCATATCTCCTTCTTCCTCTGCTGCGCCTCCCTTTTAAGGTCATGGGTGTTGATCTCTGCCTGGATGTGCGCAGCGTCCATTTTAGCTCCTCTACTCTCCGCAAGTTCATAGACCCTTCCACTGTCCAAAATCTGTGCCAGCGACATGCCTGGCTCTCTCAAAACCTGACTCCGCAGTTTCCCTGAGCTGCACCCTTGAATCAGTTGGTGTCGGACCATTAAATCGGCATCCGTCCATCTGCACGTGGTGACTAGCTGTCTCAACCGTGCACAGAATTGATCTAATGTCTCCTCATCGTGCTGCTTTTCTCCACACATGACAAACCTGTCAAAGTCTACGTTAGATAAAGGGATAAAATGATCCCTTAGCGCGGCTTTGACCGCATTGTAGTTTACCACCGGTATGGTGAGCGACTCATATATGCGCAGTACCTCTGTGCCCGCCGAGTACAACAGCGTCGCCACTTTGGCATCATCATCTGTTTCTCCAGTGGCGGCGAAAAACATGTCCAGTTTTTTTATCCAGAGGAGCCATCTCGGGCCTAGTTTCGAGGGGGGCCCCGAGGTGTCAAACTCTTGCATTGGTTGTAATGAGCCATGCTGCCTTCTCACCTCCCTCACTGATCCAGAGGCCTCGCCGTCGTTGTCCGTCATGTTCACAGGTCGCACAGGCACCTCAGACCATGTTAGAGGCCGCAAACCTGGCTATCTCCGTGTCCGATGTAGGGAGACTGCAGAACGTCCAAAAATTCAGGGATTGTCTACCGTAGTGTTTAGACAGCGCACGAGTACCCTCGCGGGCCGCAACTGCCTTAAACACCATAAACAAAATGGCCACCGTCACTCGTGTTCGGATCGTGGCGCACGTGAGATGAAATACCCATAACAACACGATTGTACGTGTCGGGCGTTTTTCTCCTCGTGTCCCGCCTCGTCGCCAGTGTGATGGGGCTTCCCGTGCCTCGGGCCACCCTGTACTAGAACCAAAGCATGCGCATGCAATGAGACTCGGACACGCACGTCTGATCGTTCCAAGGTCACGGCGGCAACTGCCTCACGGGCCGTCTTTATTTCTTATGCGCATGCGCCACCACAACGAGGCTAGCACATGCGCACATGCAATTCGGACATAACAATCAGCATGGGCAGCAATGGTGTCTGCCAACATGTTTAATTCCTCATTAGAGAAACTCTTCTTGCCAGGCAGGGGTTGGTTTTTTTTCGGGTTTCCTTAGACATGTTCTTTTCAATGGCTTGGTCTCTCCTATGCAACACTTGTAATTTGGGAGGATTGCAATGGATTGTGTTTTTAAAGATGGCCGCCAGCGCATTTCCCGTTCTGACGCGATGACGTTACTTCCGGGTCCGGTATTAGGAGCCCGGTATTTAACTGGTGTTATTACAGGGTCGGTATTAAGGGGTGCCTCCTAGGTGGAGGCAGTATCGGCGGATTCCGTGATACTGCTATCGGGGGGGATGGAGGGCCTTTAGCGGCATGGCGGTATGGCCATTACCGGCATGGGGGTTCGCGCATGCTCGCGCACTCATAATTAGCCGCTATTAGCGGCGTCAAACGAGCACAGACCCGCTACTTCCTCCATTCCGTAATGACCCCGTTTTTAGTGCACTTCTCGTAATGAGGCTCTATGTGTTTTTCATTGCCTACTTTTACAACTGAAAACTTGGCCCTCAAAAAAGAGCCATTTTGGGCGAGAGAGAATGAGGAGGGTGGAACTGGGAAGGTAAAACATTAGGATTCACACATTTAAGGTTTTTCTTCGTATTTTTTGTTTTGTGAATTTGTTTGTGTTTTTCTTTTTTTTTTTTTAAAAGAGGTATAACACTGATAAATGGGGAAGCAAAATCCTTGCTCGAGCTCTGGCCAACAGTTTACTAGGAATGATTGAGTCCCTTGTCCACTCCGACCAGTGCGGATTCATTTCTAATAAGTCCACTCGTATGAATCTGTGTAGACTTAAACTCGCTTTGGACCATGCCCCAGAGATATAGGACCCGCTCGACCTACTGGCGTTCGATTTTGAGAAAGCATTTCATTCCGTAGGGTGGGACGCCCTCTGGGACATCTTGGAACGAATGAATTTTGGGCAAGGCTTCATCTCCTGGACAAAGCTCTTATATGAATCCCCTGTTGCGAATGTGAGAGTGAACGGTAGGTCGAATGGGTCGTTCCCGCTGAGATGAGGGACTAGGCGGGGCTGCGCTTTTTCTCCCCTTTTGTTTCTTCTTCCAATAGAACCACTTGCGATCAAGATCCGCACGGATGGAGACTGGTCGGGATTCACCTGGCCGGAGGGAGGGGAAGACTGAATTTCGCTAAATGCAGATGATCACCTCATTTATCTCAGTAATCCCGTAGCCTCATGTCAAATAGTGTCCCTGACCATTACGGATTACCAGTGGTTCTCCGGCCTGAATAACCAGAAAACAGTGTACTTCCCAATTCAGGGGGGTGTGAATGTGATCCCTTAACCCTGTCCATGTTCCGTCTCTATCCTCGGTTTTACCTATCTAGGCATACAAATTGTTGCTACGTTAGAGGAGTTCCTCCAACTGAACGTACAAGCATTGCTCGATAGATGTGCTGTAGATATTTCCTACTGGCAGTCCTTAACATTGTCTTTAATGGGCAGGACTGCACTATTCAAGATGGTGTCACTCCCAAGACTCCTATACATTCTACAGAATGTGCCACTTACCATCCCCCCTGGATTCTTCACATCAATAGACAAATATATACAGACCCTACTGTTGGGGGGGGGGGGCAACCTAGAATTGCACTTACGACTTTGCAGTGTTCGATCTGGGAAGGGGGCATAGGATTGCCATGCATCCGTACATATTACCTGGCAGCACAAACAGGGTTGTAAATGATTGGCTTCACAGTGATACCACACTCCCTCACATCCTTATGGAACTGTCTGCCATTTACCCGGTTTCAAACCCTTCAGGTTCTATAAGCGTCCTGGGACAGGGTGGCCAAAATTCCATACATGTCACTCCAAATCCATCCTATTTGGGAAGATGCACATAAGCACATTGGTTGGGACTCCAGTCCTACACTGGCCCAACCTCTATGGCACAACGCACACCTCCCCGAGATCCAGAAAATGGGGTGCCTGCGGAACTGGGAAAGACAGAGCATACATACACTAGCGCACGTAATTCAGGGAGGGTGCATAGTGGAGTTTGATACCCTGGGGAAAAACTTTGGATTGAGACCCAAGGATTGGTTTAGACATATGCAGCTCATCCATGCCATGAACGCACAGTTCCCGAACTTGGCGGATGTCCCCCCCTGCTCCCCTATAGAAACCAATGTTCTTATGGATTTATCCCCTCCAAGGTCACCTCCACGCTTTACCAGGGTTTCAATTCCTTTGGCACTAAAGAACACACCACACTGAAGGGAAAGTGGGAAAGAGATACGGATAGGTTGGAACCGGAGGAATGGATAGAAGCACTGATGTTCCCTCGAGAGATAGGTATCGATGCAAAGTTACACCTGATTCAGTTTAGGATACTGCACCGGTCCTACTATTCCCGTACAATGCTGGCCAGGTGGTATGGGATGGGTGCAGGGGTCTGCCTCTGATGTAAGCGCGAAAAATGGTACCTTCTTCCATACAATCTGAGAATGTGTGGTGGTTCAGGCTTTTTGGGCGAGTTGCACCGGCAGGATTTCCACGACTTTGGGACCCCAAATACCGTTAGATCCAAAACTGATACTGCTCTGGAGAGAACTGGGCCTTGCCAAACATGAAAAGCTGTTCGTGGCTGTGGCACTGGGTGTGGGCAAGTGACTGATTGCTGCAACTTGGGGATCTGCTGAGACATTGAGCCTAACCCGATGGTCTAATGAAGTCACTAGGTGTGCTTCCTGGGAGCATCGCATTTATACAGCGAGAGGTTGCCCTCGCAAATAGAAAATATGGGGAAAGTGGATGGACTTTTCCCCTACCCTCCTCCCCCCGCCTCCTGATGGGATTCAGTGCCTATGTATAATACATAATATTTTCATCAGTATAATTGTAAACATCACACGATTTGATTCGACTGCCTTCTGTTTATCAATTATTTGTATGTTTCATGCATTTGTGGAAAACCAATAAAATGTTTTACAAAAAAAAGGAGTAGAAAAACAGAGTAGAAAAATTGCCACTTACAGACACACATATATATATATATATAGGTAAAAAAAAATAGTGATATCTGTGTTCGGTCCGCGGACACACTTCCCTGTTCGCTCCGCGGACAGTGTCCCGATTGGCCAATCGGCTTGCGTGATGTCCGTGGACATGCAACGTGTTCGCTGATTGGACAGTGTTAAGGGTGAAGCACGTCAGATTTTAGATAGCGCCCGCCATCTTGGATTCGCGGACGTCCGCGGACAGCACGGTGAAAGTTTGTTCTAAATGTGTATTTAGTAGAGTGTGTTGGTGTGTAGGAGTGTTTGGGGAGGATGGAAGGGTATGAGATAGGTTAAATGTTGTGCTTTTTTATGTGGTAGACGTTCTTTTTGTGTTCGATTTGTCTGCGGACATCACAGGTGTTCTGAAATGTTCTAAATAAACTGAATAGGGGGTGTTCTCAGGACTGAACATGTGTCAGTTTTGTTCGCAAGTAAGCTGAAACTGTTCTAAGAACACTTGCGGTGTCCTGAAATGTTCGCAAATAAACAAAATGGGGGTATTCAGGGGACGCTGTCCGTATTGTTCTGTGGCAAGTTGAATGTGTTCTAAGAACACTCGGGGAGTCCTGAAATGTTTGCAAATAAACAAAATGGGTGTGTTCTGATGACTCTGTCCGTATTGTTCGTTGTCAAGTTGAAAGTGTTCTAAGAACTCTCGCGTTGTCCTGAAATGTTTGCAGAGGGTGTCCTGAAGACGCTGCCCGTATTGTTCAATGGCAAGTTGAAAGTGTTCTAAGAACACTCGGGGTGTCCTGAAATGTTCGCAAATAAACAAAATGGGGGTGTTCTGAGGACACTGTCAGTATTGTTCGTTGTTAAATTGAAAGTGTTTTAGGAACTCTCGCGTTGTCCTGAAATGTTCGTACATAAATAAAATGGGGGTGTGTTCTAAGACCACACACGTTGTCCTGAAGTGTTCGTAGGGGGTGTCCTGAAGACGCTCTAAGAACACTTGGGGTGTCCTGAAATGTTCGCAAATAAACAAAATGGGGGTGTTCTGGGGACGCTGTCCGTATTGTTCTGTGACAAGTTAAATGTGTTCTAAGAACACTCGGGGTGGCATGAAATGTTCGCAAATAAACAAAATGGGGGTGTTCTGATGACGCTGTCCGTATTGTTCGTTGTCAAGTTGAAAGTGTTCTAAGAACTCTTGCGTTGTCTTGAAATGTTCGTGGGGGTGTCCTGAAGACGCTGTCCGTATTGTTCAATGGCAAGTTGAAAGTGTTCTAAGAACTGTCTCGGTGTCCTGAAATGTTCGCATGGGGTGTCCTGAAGACGCTCTAAGAACACTCGGGGTGTCCTGAAATGTTCGCAAATAAACCAAATTGGGGTGTTCTGAGGACGCTGTCCGTATTGTTCGTTGTCAAGTTGAAAGTGTTCTAAGAACTCTTGCGTTGTCCTGAAATGTTCGTACATAAACAAAATGGGGGTGTGTTCTAAGAACACACGCATTGTCCTGAAGTGTTCTAAGAACTCTCGAGGTGTCCTGAAATGTTCGTAGGGGGTGTCCTGAAGACGCTCTAAGAACACTCGCCGTGTCCTGAAATGTTCGTAAATAAACAAAATGGGGGTGTTCTGAGGATGCTGTCCGTATTGTTCGCTGTCAAGTTGAAAGTGTTCTAAGAACTCTTGCGTTGTCCCAAAATGTTCGCACATAAACAAAATGGGGGTGTGTTCTAAGAACACACCCGTTGTCCTGAAGTGTTTTACGAACTCTCGCGGTGTCCTGAAATGTTTGTAGGGGGTGTCCTGAGGACGCTGTCCGTATTGTTCAATGGCAAGTTGAAAGTGTTCTAAGAACTGTTTCGGTGTCCTGAATTGTTCGTAAATAAACAAAATGGGGGTGTGTTCTAAGAACACACACGTTGTCCTGAAGTGTTCTACGAACTCTCGCGGCGTCCTGAAATGTTCGTAGGGGGTGTCCTGAGGACGCTGTCCGTATTGTTCAATGGCAAGTTGAAAGTGTTCTAAGAACTGTTTCGGTGTCCTGAAATGTTCGTGAATAAACAAAATGGGGGTGTGTTCTAAAAACACACGCGTTGTCCTGAAATGTTCGTAGGGGTGTCCTGAGGACGCTGCCCGTATTGTTTGTTGTCGAGTTGAAAGTGTTCTAAGAACTCTCGTGGTGTCCTGAAATGTAAGCAGGGGTGTACTGAAGATGCTGTCCGTATTGTTCGATGGCAAGTTGAAAGTGTTCTAAGAACACTCGGGGTGTCCTGAAATGTTTGCAAATAAACAAAATGGGGGTGTTCTGAGGACGCTGTCCGTATTGTTTGTTGTCAAGTTGAAAGTGTTCTAAGAACTCTCGCGTTGTCCTGAAATGTTTGCACATAAACAAAATGGGGGTGTGTTCTAAGAACACACGCGTTGTCCTGAAATGTTCGTAGGGGGTGTCCTGAGGACACTGTCCGTATTGTTCGTTGTCGAGTTGAAAGTGTTCTAAGAACTTTTGCGTTGTCCTGAAATGTTCGTAGGGGGTGTTCTGAAGACGCTGTCCGTATTGTTCGCTGGCAAATTGAAAGTGTTCTAAGAACACTGGTAATGTCCGCGGACATTAAAAGTTTCCATAGGCCATAGTTGAAATGTTTTACTCTATGGGTGTGATATGATGCAGTGCTTGTGGCCAGGGCATAGAATGTATAATATACTAACTGTTTGGTTTAGTAACTGGAGTACATGTATTTCTTGTTTATTTCTGTGATAAAAGAAAATAGCATGTTAGTATTAGTATTTTGTAATGACTTTTTACATTGTATAATCAACATTTTCTTTTTTGGACCCTCATATTTAGTAGATTACAAACCAGAGTACTGTGCAATTTGCTCACTTTCTGTGTTTGTTGCTAAAATCATTGGGTCTGTGGGTGAAAAAAAATCCATGTTGGATTAAAAAAAAAACCTTTTTCTGTTATGCTACAGTTTATTTGTTTGTTTGTTTTCAGTGTTCATTTGTTGTTTCTGGCTAATGCTTTATACATTGGGTTGCTGCATTTTTTTTGCAGCAGTAACATATTATTTATTTGTTTGGATGTTATGAAATTTTGGAGCAGTTAGATACCAGTAGGCATATTCTAACTGTCTATTTTTTTTATATATTTTAGTGGTATTGATTTATCTGTTTGGTATTGTTAAATTTTGGGACAGTTAGATACCAATTGGTGTATTCTAACTGTCTATTTTTTTTATATATTTTAGTGGTATTGATTTATCTGTTTGGATATTGTTACATTTTGGGACAGTTAGATACCAATTGGCATATTCTAATTGTCTATTTTTTGCTCTAATTTAGTGGTATTCATTTATGTGATTAAGTGTTGTAGAATCTCTGGGCAGTTAGATAGCTTTTGGAATATTGTAACAGTTTATATTTTTTACTACAAGTTTACTTAAGGTTTAAGTACAGTTTAGTTATCAAATTTTGGTTTTAAGAACATTAAATAAGTGTTTGTAAGATGTGCTGGTAATCTCTGCTTTAGAGTAATGGTACTATCATTACATTGAAACCATCCACATTTCTTTTTTATATATGCAGTGTAGTGCCCTGAATTGGTTGTGGCTCCTGCGTGGTAGATTATTCCTATTGTTGTGAAGGTTTTCTTACCAAGTGATATTTGACCATGTCTGAATCCAGTCAGCTTGCAGTTGTTTTTGGTACCATCTGCATTGTAACGTAGAAGCATTAGTATTACGTATTTACTATGTGTTTGTATTACTAACATGGAGTGATTATCTGAATTGTTGGTAGAACATAATCTACCATGGTTTGCATTTTGTATAAGTTGCTGTAATTGAATGGATTCACAATTAGGTATTGATATATATATTTATATATACGAAGCGTTCATTGGGGATTTCTTCTTGTGTCACATTGTTGCAGAGAGTGCATGTATGTTTCCACATGTATGAAATCTGGAATATTTCATTTATAGGTATGTTTTTGTTTTCCAGTACTTGTAGTAAGTGCATTAGAAATTCTTGTGGATCTTCCTGTGAGTTTATAATGAATTTCACCATTCCAGCACAGTAGTCCAATTGTTGTCTTATTCCATAAAAACTATACGTGTTGTCAGGATTGGTTGCTGCATTTCTGTGAAGTACTAACATTTGCAAACACAATGGGTCTGTACTATGTAAGTAAATGTTCTCAACAATTGGTGGTAATTGAAATAGAATGTTCATTGCTACATTTGCGTAGCAACTTACACCAACTATATTTGAGAGTTTAAATGGACCAGGTAGTTCTGTATCTGACTGCTTTTTTTGGAGTTTGTCTTCCTTCTTTGAAGAAGTACCTGGTTTACTTTCCCTAATTGATTCGTTTTTGCTTGTGGTACTTGATGAAGTATTACTTTCTTTTACTCTCTTTGGAGGATTTGCAGTGACATCCTGTTGCTTTTCTGTTTGATTTATTTTTCTTTTATAATGTTTTACTTTTTGTGGAACAGAATATGTGTTTAATTGGGGAGTGTATAGTGAGCGAAGTCTATTGTATTCTAAAATGCAAGGAATATCAGCGTTTATTTTACTTGCATCAAAGTTGATTAGAAATAGACCGTCAAGTGTACGTAAGCGTTATAGTGCTACGTAGCTCATGCCTTCTTTAAAGACTGTGTTACCAATATCTATCATTGCATTGTCTAGGGTAAGACCTTGTGATTTATGAATCGTGACTGCGTATGCAAGAGTTAGAGAAAATTGTTCTCTGTGTACATACATGTCTTTGAAGACAAGGAATCGAGCTGTTGAGCGTCCTATCCTTTTAACTTCTGAAAGTTTGTCAAAGAGTATATTGACAAACTGAATTTTGTTGTCACGTGGGTATGTTTGAAAGCCAACAACTGTACCGAGTGCTCCATTAACTAGTCCTTGGTCCACCTCAAGGTTACGTTTAAGCATTACTCTGCAATTTAAGGATAATTGTAATATCATTTCTAAGCCTGCTGTGTTTGAGATTGATTTTTCTAAACTATTTAGTCTTGTTGTGGCTTGGTCACACATAGGTAGTGGCATACCATGTACATCTAGTTTGTCTGTGGAGCTAATTTCCATTATTGGTTGCATTTCTTTACTTAACATTATTTCATTGAATTTGAAACAGCTTGCAAGAGTTGGCATTAAGGCCATACAATTGACATTTTTGTGGGCTAATTGTTCCATAAGATCTGTAGCACATGCATTATCGCCATAAAGTGCATTCATTTGCCGGGTTTTCAATATTGTTTCTGCTTCTTTAGAGAGCATACCAACTCTGATACTTTTTAAGATGTTGGCATAAGTGAGATCTGCAGATTGCTGCATGTTTTCTGTTAATTCTCTGTATTGGAAATGTTGCCAAAGGTTGACATTTCCAATGCTGCCAACAGTTTTACGGCAGAGTTTGTGTCCTAATGTTTTAAAAATAGGCTCACCTTTTACTGGTGTCAATTGAAGAAGTTCTCCGAAAACAATAATGTGTTTTCCTGCAAAGAGCTCTTCATAGTTTGTTTTCAGTACTTCTTATAATCTGAGGTGGATCAAAGCCAACATTAGGTTGCAGACCATGCTCACTTCATTTATTAGTAGCATTTTCATTTGTTTTAATACTCTGCGTAGTTCCATTGCAGCTTCTGCAGAAAGTTTGTAATAGTCTAATTTGTTCTGGTGTTCTACTGGCAATAGTAGTAATCGGTGTAAAGTGACACCACCTATGTTGCAGGCAGCTAAACCTGTGGGGGCAGTGACAACAGCTGACAGTTTGTTGTTTGTTAATTGTTGAAGGAATTTACTGATGATTTTGATTAGGAATGTTTTGCCAGAACCAGCTTCACCACTGACGAACAGTAGTATAGGTTTATAATTATGGCAGGAACATTCTTTATTTTAATGTTGTACACCATGTGCAATTTGTTTAGTTACTTCTTCAAAAATGCTACGTTGTTCGTTGTTTAGTTTTGATTGTAGTATAGTTAAGTCTTCTTTATCTTCATACTGACACATGGTGTTTTCTACTTCTATCATAGCTAATTCTGCCTTATTTATTATTAGTGGTTCTCCCAGTGGTTCTTGGCTTCCTGTTTCAGAAGGTTGACTACTGTCAGGAGTGTCTTTATCTAGTTGGGCCTGGAGTTCTTCTTCATGTTGCTGTTCATTGTGCAACATTATTTTGTATTGTGTAAAGTTTACATCAGTTATAGTGCTTTCATTTACTTTGCAATCATCTTCATATGAGTCATAGTTTTCTAGTATTTCTTCTTCTTTTCTCCATGGTTTAAAGAGTTGTAGCAGGGACATGTAATATATTTCTTTATGTTGAGGAGTCTTCAATGACAATTTGATATGATTAATTAAATTTGGTTTAGTGAGTTTACCTAAGCTGCCTTCACAGTTTGTCACTCTGTATTTACCTTTTTGTTCATCAGGTTTTATTTTTTTTTGTATGTGTAGTTTTGGGCTATGTGGTATAGACACATGGTTTCCAAAGTATTACTTCTGTTTGGGTAGTATGTGTCCAATAAATTGTTTTTTAAAATGTCTTGGCTGTTGGGATCATGTTTGGCTATTGCTTCTATATCTTCACATGTTTTTAGAACTCTGTTTCTAGATTTAGCTGGACCAAGACTTAGCCATACTATATTTTCAGATTTACCATACAATGCAGTACCAGTTAAACGATCAGCTGCTTCATATGATCCACATTCCCTATGGGAGAGCATTTTTATGCCCAAGCTGTATAATTTCTGAGACACTGTTTTATCTGATGACAGGTCATTCCAGAGGACTTGGAGCTCTGTCTTTTCTGCTTTTGTTAAGTATGCTGTGACATATCGTGCAACTGCAGTAGAATTGTCTGCAATGTATTGCACATCTATGTTTGCATTCCATAAGTGGGCAATGATTGCATTATAATCATTGATATATTTTTCTTCTCCTTTTCTTTTTATGTGAGTTACCTTTAAGACTATGTCTAACTGAAGACATGAGGTTGTTCACTTGACCTGTATTTGTAACTGGTCTGGGAAACCAAATCGGCATTTGGTGTAGTATTTCCCTTAGTTTTTGTATTTGCGACGACAATATTTACCACATTTATGTCTTTGAAATTGTAAAATTTGTGCATGAAGATCACTATTTGTTGATTCTGATGGAATTTCACAAGTGACATATTTTTCAATAAACTGTAAAACAGTGGCATCACTGTTTTAACCCAATTTAGGAGCATCTTTAATCCATAAAAGCATGTGGATATGTGGTGCTCCTCTGGCTTGGTATTCTTTTCTCCAAAAGAAGTGTTGCATTTCTCCAAGGGGAGGAACAGTTTTATTACAAATAAAATGTAGCATGGCAATGAAGCGATGGTGAAAATATCTTGAAACATTAAGAGGATCCAAAGAACAAAGTTCTCCTGGTATTAGTATATCTATGTTTGTTTTGTTTTTATTTGATATGCGTGGGAAATCATGCAAATCTTCCCATGCATATTCTGCAGAACTTAATGTAACAAACCAAGTGGGTGGGCCAAGGTTTCTGATCATACAACGTACATCTCAGTGACGGTGAAACCAATACTCTGTAGTACCACGCATATTTGCTAATAGATTTGTAATATTTGATTGTAAAACCTCATCCTTTTGTTGCACTTTTTTGTAATAATTGTGTAGCTGTCATATTTTGAAAGTGGGATCCTGATTTTAATATGTGTGCAACTCTGTAACATAAAGTTGCTAGTTCACTTTCAAAGAGCAGGTGGAATATGTATTTCACATTTTGTGTAAATCTGGGATCTTCAGAATACATCTGTAATGAGCGGTATTCTGAAGCTGATATTTGAATAGGTCTATTATCATACCTTCCTCCTTTGCCAGTAGGAAAGAGTAGAGGAAAAGCACGTGCTTCTATACTTTTTTCCCATATGCTGATTGGTGATCCTTTTGTTTGACGCATTTGGTACGTTTCCAGTGCATCTTCTATGGTGTCATTAGAGTGCAAAGGGTGAATTGTATAATGGTCTAAAGTATTTGATATTGTAGAAGGATCTAGTAGCTCAAATTGACCAGCTTCTTGTGTTTCTTGAATTATTTCAGTTGTATCTTTCAAGTTTTCGTCAATATTAATTTCTTTGTAATATTCATTATTCTCTTTAAGATATTGTAAGGCTTGTCTAACTTTATGTAAATCTACCAGCTGTTGTCATATTTTTTGTCTTTTGTAGGTACTCCATTCACTAAGATAATTAAAGATTGCTGCATTGGACGTTGCACTCCTAGAGTATTCACATTTTCTTTTAGATCTAATGGTAAATCAACTACTTTTCCACGAATGCCTTTTACCAATTCAGAGGGAGGTAATTTTACTGTTTTTGGTTGAGGGCGTATTATTGCTTGAAATGGGTGTACTGTTTGAATTATGATGCTCTCATATAAATTAAGTTGTTGTATGGGGTTTTGGTGGTGGGTATAATTCCAAATTATTTGTGACAGCACGTGAAGGAGTTTGGTTGTTGTCAAGTTTTGTAGTGCAGTAACTGCAAAGTATTAAGGGGTCACTTATTTCATATTTGTTTTCTGCTACAAGGTAGAGAGCTAATTCAAACCATTTAGAATCTTCATTGTCTTCTATTTTATATGATAGGTCTAGAGTTTTCGTGTTAAGTTTATAAAAATTTCTGCGGCAACATACACATACATGGTTTGGTACTTCAGCTGATGTACTTTTAAATTTTAGTATTTCTTTTTTGTATGTGTTTAGCAAAAGGTTGCCATGTGTAGAATTGTTGCTAATTTGGTTTAAAGCTATTTCATTCTGTAAATGGCTTTCACTTCCAAAATATTTTTTCTGGATATAGTCAATTTCTTGAAGTAGGACTTTCGCTATACCATGTAGAAGAATGTTATTTCAGTTTGCTAGTACTAAAGCAGGACTTTTAGCATAGTACAGTTAATAGACTAGATTTCTTATAGTTGAATGATGTGTTGATATTCTTTTGATATCATGGAAGGTGGTTTTACAAGTAGGTCCTGTAATGTAGGCCAAAGAATGTCCTTGTAGTCCTGTGTATTTGCGCACTGGACAGGTATCCAAATTTTGCAGTAGTTTAATTTTGATTTTGTCTTTGCTTTTTACATATTGATTGAGGAATTGGCGTAAAGACTTGAAAAATTGTTTAGGAATGATAAATATTGACGTGCATGGCCATTTCTACACTAGACGTTCTGATTCAGTTGAATGGAGGGGTAATTCTAAGTTTTCAGGGCATATTTTTGTAAGGAGTACTTCTTGTTCCATTATGGTATAATTAACTTTTTCATAACCTCGACCACTGCTATGTATGGCAATTGCATTTGTTTGCTTTTGTTTGCACGCTTCTTCATTAAAGTATGGTTCTGTGCTCGTAGTGTGACTCCATTCACCTCTGCAGATACTTAAGAAGTTCTTTCTGTTGAAATTTCATTTATTGAGAAGTCTTTTTTGTAATTTAGTTATTAGTTTTGTTAGTGGTTTCATTTTGTTTAACACTAAAATTAATAACTTTCTTTTGAGAAGAATTGCACTATCTATCAACGCTTCTAAAATTAATTTCCTACGATAGGTTTTAAGCATTGAACATGATTTCTCTCCTGTTTTTATAAGATTTTGAAGGACTTTGTGACGGAACATTTTGGCTAAAATACTTTTCTTGGTATGCTTACTTTGCACTATATTAAAATTTAAAGAAGTAGTTTTATCTGTAGTGATAGCTGATTTTCTGTTAATTGTTTTTGTGGTTTGTTTTACATTTTGATAGAGGAAGCAAAGTTTCTGTACTTGAAACTTCTTGTGTTTCACTAAATGACTGTATTAGCTGTTTTGTTTCAACTTTTTATTTACAAATTCTGCTAGAGATGGATGCTTATGTTGGACACTTTTATTTTCATTTACTCTACTTCTGCGTTGCTTTCTACCGACGTGTCTTTTGGTAGGCATTCTTTAGGGTCTGTTGAAAAAAATAAAGAAGGTATGGGCTGGGGTGTTCTGCAATGTATGTGTGCTGTGTGCATGAGTGTTTGAGTAAGATGATGTATGTAATGGTGTCTGATTGTGTATTGGGAACTACAACTAGTAGGGATGTGTATTCTTCAATTAATATGTTACTAAACTCAGGTTCAGATGACAGAAAAAAATAAGCTAGTGGTGTGAAGTACAAATAGTAAATCTAATGTATACAATAAAAACAGTTGTTTGTTCTATAATATGAAAATTCTAGCGGTTGAGTTGGGTAATTTGTGTGTCCAAAAGTAGGAATTTGTGCGCCATTCTGGCTGTAAATCGCTGTTTAAGACATTGGGATTTTTGGACAGAATGGTGCACAATCTCTATTTTTAGGCACAGAAATAGCATGAATTAACTTTACAGTATGTTTCAGTAATAATATAAATATTATGGTGATATTCTACTTATTTTTTTTCTAAAATAAGCAGTTTAATTCTTAGTTCTTCTTTGTTCTTGAAATTCGGCTGCTTCTTTTGAGGAGAATGGTCTTCACTGCAATTTTAAAAGAAACAAATTAGTAATTGTGTTTGTATATAGCATTGTTTTTAATTTAGATATTGATTTTTTTAATTGAAATCCTCAGCGCCTTCCTTAAAACCATTAAAACTATCTTATTCACATAAGATACATCGCACCAGTTCAATACATATGATATGTTCTTAATGAACAAAATGTATTGCAATGAGTAACTGTAACAAACCAAATATCTTTAGTATGTCTTGTGAAATTCATAATGTACCACTGAATACCACCATTTCTGTAACTAAGCTGCTCCAGGTAATAGTGCCTTAATGTCATGCTTAAATTAAAGTAATCAAATAAATAAATAAATGTAATTGTATAAGTATTATTTTTTCAGATTGGAACATAGAGTGTGCATGCATGCAATTTTGTTTCAATATATGTAGTCTATAAATTTCATTTAAAAATGTTAGTTTAACATGATTTGATAGTGTGTGTATAAAGAAAGTAAATAGTATAAAGGTTGATTTTAGGAAATTGGAAAAAAGACAGTAGATTCATTTTACAGATTACACAAGCTAAAAGTCAGTTTGAAAATGTGTTCATGTACTGTACAGAAAATATGCATACCTGCATTTTGTCTTCATGCATATGGATATGCATGGAGCTGCAAGTAGAAATCTTGGAGACTTGTACAGTATTTCTTGTAGATGGCGCTTGCCAATGATATGACACTTGTACTCAGAGAGATTCACAGTACATTTGCAGTGCTGATCTATATTGATGCAGTTAGATGTAGATTAGATGTAGAGGTCTTGAATGTGATTGGTGCATGGTCATGTGATTTCCTAGCTACATCCAATGAGGGAATGGCACAGAGAGTGAAGTGGAAATGGTAGAAGGGCTGTTCATGTTACGATATGTCCGCGGACATGGCGGTAGTTCGCGGGCATCGGGAGTTACATCCGGGGATTTTTGGGTTCAGAAGTCATGCAAATGGGAATGAGCACTGAAAGGGATTGGTCAGGAAAGTTTAGTGGGTGTGTTGTGCCAGGAGAGAGTTTCTCAGATACTCTTTTTGCTGAGAGAACAACAAATAGCTATGGCTGTGTGTTTCAGAAAACAGATTGTTTGGATTTTGCGAGATTCGTGGATATATTGGTTGAAGGTTATGCAGAAAGCTGTGGAGTAGCTGTAGATCTTGGATTTCCACATGTGGAAGTACACTGGCATGAAGTACGTGGAATGAAGTGGTTGGACTTGATACCTCTCTGTGCTACTTTGGAAACAAAGCAACATCCAGACACAATTGTAATTCATTGTGGAGGGAACAGTTTAGGACATGTGTCTGGAATTTCTTTGTAATTTGCTATGAAAGAAGGATTTGGGAAAGTCATGGACATGTTTCCTAATTCTCAAGTAATATTTTCACGGATTGTGCAGAGACAAATGTGACTTTGTTCTTCTTCATTTGGTCCACAAATGGAAAAAGCAACGCGCAATGTTAATTAGGCTGTTTGTGCATTTCTAAGAGATTTTGGCATGTCCTCTTTTCACAATGAAAATATTATATTTCGTAGTACATCCATTTTTCGCAGAGATGGAGTCCATCTTACTTATGCTGGAAATCAGATTTTTCTGAGAAATGTACAAAATGCATTGCAACCTTTTTTAGAAATACAGCATCCATTTTGAAGTAGGTGTTAAGTATTTATATTATTTGACATACAAACACCTCCCAAAGGCTCTTTTCAGAGCCACCACTTCCTCCCAGAGAAAAATGCAATGGTAACCATAGGGTAGCACCCCAATTTTTTTAATGTTCGCGTACTGTCTGCGGACTTTTAAGAAATACAAAGGGCCCTGCTTTATTTATCTTCACTTCTATTTTTTAACTGTGAAAGGCGGCTCTGAAAAGAGCCTTATTTTTTTGATTTTTTTAATTTTGTATTTTTTTGTTTTTTAGAGACGACACACTAGGAGAGCAGGGGAAAGGAGGGTAAAGGGGGGGACACCAACCACAGGGATAAGAAAGGGCAAGCTGAGAGAGGAAGATGTAGAGTGGGTTTTATTTGGGTAGTGAGCAGGTCTTCTCGTGCTCTGAGACGATAGTCTCAAAAGCACTCCAAAGTCGCTCCTTCCTGCATAGTACTGTGTCACAGTACATACATACAACTGTGACCCTCGAAAGGTAAGGGTCATCAGAATTCTGCATGGCCTGTGAGGCAGCTTGAGGAAGACGCTGTCCCACAGAGGTGGTCCTTGTGGTGACAGGATCAGAAACAGAGGATGACGTAGAGGAAATCAACCTACTACGTTCTTCGCAAGGTACAACCTTGCGAATAGCCCCAGAGTGAAATGACCTCAGGTGTCGCTTCATGGTCGTGGTCCCAAAGCTGTACGAATTGTGCTTCCCGCGACTGAGTATCATTTTGCACTCATTGCAGAGAACACAGTTTAGCACGAGCCTTAGGACCATTCCCATAAATGGAAAATAACCGCCACACCCAAGACTCACGTCTAGTGCGGGTAGTAGGGATTTCTTCTTCCTCATTCTCATCCTCTTCTTCCTCCTCTGCATCCTCACTCCTGTTCCCCTTTTCAGGCCCTTGGGAAGGTGATGGTGGTGGAGGGGTTGGGGGTGGTGCTGAAGCAGGTGCAGCACCAGGTGGCAGTTCTGCAGCCGGGGACGCCATCTCGATGGTGGAATCAGCAAGTTGCTGGAGAAACAGCTGTGCTCTGAAGAATAGCCAGAAACACAATGAGAATAAGCTCTAGGGCGTGGTCTTTTATAGGGGTGCTTGTACGCAGTTCGCGGACATGCGTGCTGTCCGCGGACAGATCGAACACAAAAAAGGCTTCAAAAAGTTTCAAAAGATATGTAGAAACTCAGGATTACTATGTAGGATTTGTGCCATGATGAGTTTTCATGGATAAATATTGTGGATTACTCGAAAATGTACTTTTAAATTGTTCGGGGACACGAACAGTGTCCGCATTCAGAACACGCGATCAGCATGGGTGCGGTCACATGATCCCTTCACGAACAGGTCCGCGAAGGAAGCTCCTGTCCGCAGGACACCAAATGCACAGACATTGGTTTGCGCATGCGCATTGATGTTCTACGGACAGTGTTCGGGTCCTGAATTAATTAAAAGTCTGTCATGAATCAAACAAACATTTCTGGACATCGCGTATGTTCAAGAACAGTTTAAACTTGCTAGCGAACACTACGGACAGATATAGTGTTCTTTAGGACACTTCCATTTTTGTTTAATTACGAACTTCTCAGGACATCATTTGTGTTCTTAGAACATTTAACTTGCTAGCGAACATTACAGACAGGTATAGTGTTCTTTAGGACACCTCCATTTTCATTTAATTACGAACATTTCAGGACACCAATTGGGTTCTTAGAACAGTTTGAAGTTGCTAGCGAACAGTACGGACAGGTATAGTGTGCTTTAGGACACCTCCATTTTCGTTTAATTACGAACATTTAAGGACACCGCTTGTGTTCTTTGAACAGTTTCAACTTGCTAGCGAATAGTACGGACAGGTATAGTGTTCTTTATTAGGACACCTCCATTTTCATTTAATTACGAACATTTCAGGACACCAATTGGGTTCTTAGAACAGTTTCAACTTGCTAGCGAACAATACGGACAGGTATAGTGTTATTCAGGACACCTCCATTTTTGTTTATTTACGAACATTTCAGAACACCTGCGCTGTCCGCGGACATCTACATTGTTTTAAAAAAAATAAAAAATGGGAAGTAATTACAACACAATATAAAAATGTAACTTTATTTCACATTTATTAATAATTTAAAACAGAGAAGGTGAGGCAGAAAAAGAAACAAAAACAGGAGAATTAGGGGTTTCAACATGATTGATTTCAGGTGAAGAAGGGATGGAAGTCTCATCAAAACGTTTTGGATTATGGAGAGGGTTTGGGGATAATTGACTTGGATATGGTGAGGGGGGACAAGTACACGTGGGACAATGGTATGAGGTTTTTGTTTTAAAATGATCCTCAACAAAAGTTTTCAAATTATTAAAATTGCTCAATAATAAATCAATTTTTTCTTTTAAGCTGTCAAGCGTGTTTTCCATAACAGTTTCTTCAGACATATTTTCTATGTTGGTATGCTCTGTACAAAAAGAAATATATATATGTTAAATATATATAAAATAATAACATTTAAATGGTTTATATTGTAAAGTGTGTACCATTAGCTTCACTATTTTCTGACATTTCGTCATGTGGAAGTGCTCCTGTAGCCATTCCAGAGTACTAGACATTTCTGGGAGAAAAAAAAAAATACATAATTATTTTTTTAAATCTAATACAGAAAGTTTATAAAGATATGAGTAAAATGATGTACACTTACTATTTCAGGTCAGATATGTTCTGAGTAGTCTGTAGGTCTGGTCTTAGTTGCGGAGTGTCTGTCAGGTAATTATGTTGGAAGCCTATTTATCTTCTCTTGGTATATTCCATTTTAGAATATATTGTATTTAAATGAATGGTTAGTGTGGTACATATATGGGTTACATTTCTTATGTATTACTACATATAATATGTATGTGTACTACTTTGTGATTTTTTTAAATGTTATGTTGTAATATAACAATGAAACATGCCCCCCCCCAGACTTTTTAGGTAGTGGTACTGTTGTCCGAATATGTCCGCAGACATCAAAAATGTTCGTGGACATTACATTCAGTAGAAGTGGTTCAGTATGTTCCATATTACATGTACATAAAGTCAAAGTTACTATTGTTAAGCTTTGCTACTAAAAACCTATGAAATTCAGTGAAAAAACTTTGTTAAAGGGACGTTATGGTTAAGGTGTGCTACTAAAAAGCTATGAAATTCAGTGAAAAAAACTTTGTAAAGGGACGTTATGGTTAAGTTGTGCTACTAAAAACCTATGAAATTCAGTGAAAAAAACTTTGTTAAAGGGACGTTATGGTTCCAAGTAAAACCGAAAAACCTGTGAAAATCCCCAGTTATGGTAAGCTAAGCAACCATAACTCTCGCCACCACCGTGCACTGCTAAACCTAACACCCAGGACATCAAAGATGACATCACAAATGAAGGTGGGGTGTATAAAGAGAACACAACAGGGCATCGCTGGGGGGTCTGGAAAACCAGGAAAGAGACATGGGGCATGAGTCGGGGGTAACACGAGGGAGACACGGGGCATAAGTGGGGGTGGGGAGTAACACGAGCGAGACATGGGGCAAGAGCGGGGGGTGGGGGGGACAGAAGGAAGACACGGGGCATGAGCGGGGGTTGGGGGGGAAGAAGGAAGACACAGGGCATGAGCGGGGGGGAAGGGAGACACGGGGCATGAGCGGTGGAGAAGGGAGACACGGGGCATGAGCGGGGGGTGGGGGGGAAGAAGGGAGACACGGGGCATGTGCAGGGGGTGGGGGGTACAGGAGGGAGACACGGGGCATGAGCGGGGGTGGGGGGTACAGGAGGGAGACACGGGGCATGAGCGGGGGGTGGGGGAGGAAGAAGGGAGACATGGGGCATGAGCGGGGGTGGGGGGGGAAAGGGAGACACGGGGCATGAGCGAGGGGTGGGGGAAAGAAGGGAGACACTGGGCATGAGCGGGTGGTGGGGGGAAGAAGGGAGACACAAGGCATGAGTGGGGGGTGGGGGGTACAGGAGGGAGATACTGGGCATGAGCAGGGGGGTGGGGGGAAGAAGGGAGACACGGGGCATGAGCGGGGGGTGGGGGAGGAAAGATGGGAGACACGGGGCATGAGCGGGGGTGGGTGGAAGAAGGGAGACACGGGGCATGAGCAGGTGGTGGGGGGAAGAAGGGAGAAACGGGGCATGAACGGGGGTGGGGGGAAAGAAGGGAGACACGGGGCATGAGCGGCAGTGGGGAAAAGGAAGACACGGGGCATGAGCAGGGGGTGGGGGGGAAGAAGGGAGACACGGGTCATGAGCTGGGGGTGGGGGGAAAGAAAGGAGACACGGGGCATGAGCAGGGGGTGGAAAGAAGGAAGACACGGGGCATGAGCTGGGGGTGGGGGGGAAGAAGGGAGACACGGTGCATCAGCGGGGGGTGCAGGGGGAGAAGGGAGACACGGGGCATGAGCGGGGGGTGGAAAGAAGGGAGACATGGGGCATGAGCGGGGCGTGGGGGGAAGAAGGGAGACAAGGGGCATGAGCGGGGGGGTGGGGCGGGGGGTGGGGGTGAACAGGGGAGACACGGGCCATGAGCGGGGGGAAAAGGAGGGAGACAGACACAGAGCATGAGCAGGGGTGGGGGTGAACAGGAGAGACATGGGGCATGAGCGGGTGGTGGGGGGAAGAAGGGAGACACAAGGCATGAGTGGGGGGTGGGGGGTACAGGAGGGAGATACTGGGCATGAGCAGGGGGGTGGGGGGGAAGAAGGGAGACACGGGGCATGAGCGGGGGGTGGGGGAGGAAAGAAGGGAGACACGGGGCATGAGCAGGGGGTGGGGGGAAGAAGGGAGACACGGGGCATGAGCGGGTGGTGGGGGGAAGAAGGGAGAAACGGGGCATGAACGGGGGTGGGGGAGAAAGAAGGGAGACACGGGGCATGAGCGGCAGTGGGGAAAAGGAAGACACGGGGCATGAGCAGGGGGTGGGGGGGAAAGAAGGGAGACACGGGTCATGAGCGGGGGGTGGGGGGAAAGAAAGGAGACACGGGGCATGAGCAGGGGGTGGATAGAAGGAAGACACGGGGCATGAGCTGGGGGTGGGGGGAAGAAGGGAGACACGGTGCATGAGCGGGGGGTGGGGCGGGGGGTGGGGGTGAACAGGGGAGACACGGGCCATGAGCGGGGGAAAAGGAGGGAGACAGACACAGAGCATGAGCAGGGGTGGGAGTGAACAGGAGAGACATGGGGCATGAGCGGGTGGTGGGGGGAAGAAGGGAGACACAAGGCATGAGTGGGGGGTGGGGGGTACAGGAGGGAGACACGGGGCATGAACGGGGGTGGGGTGGAAAGAAGGAAGACACGGGGTATGAGCAGGGGTGGAAAGAAGAGAGACACAGGGCATGAGCACGGTGTGGGGGGAAAGAAGGGAGACACGGGGCATGAGCGGGGGTGGAAAGAAGGGAGACATGGGGCATGAGTGGGGCGTGGGGGGAAGAAGGGAGACAAGGGGCATGAGCGGGGGGTGGGGCGGGGGGTGGGGGTGAACAGGGGAGACACGGGCCATGAGCGGGGGAAAAGGAGGGAGACAGACACAGAGCATGAGCAGGGGTGGGGTGAACAGGAGAGACATGGGGCATGAGCGGGGGAAGGACAAGGTGGGGCCCCCACCCCTGCTCATGCCCCGTGTCTGCCCTGTTCCAACAGGGCAGACACGGGGCATGAGCAGGGGGTGGAGGGGAAAGAAGGGAGACACAGGGCATGAGCGGGGGGCGGGGGGGAAAAGGAAGACATGGGCATGAGTGAGGGGTGGGGGGAAGAAGGGAGACACAGGGCATGAGCGGGGGGTGGGGGGAAAGAAGGAAGACACGGGGCATGAGTGGGGGGGAAGAAGGGAGACACGGGGCATGTGCGGGGGGTGGGGGGAAAAAGGGAGACACGGGACATGAGTTGGGAGTGGGGGGGAAGAAGGAAAACACGGGGCATGAGCGGGAGGGGGTGGGGGAAGAAGGGAGACACGGGGCATGTGCGGGGGTGGGGGGGTACAGGAGGGAGATACTGGGCATGAGCAGGGGGGTGGGGGGGAAGAAGGGAGACACGGGGCATGAGCGGGGGGTGGGGGAGGAAAGAAGGGAGACACGGGGCATGAGCGGGGGTGGGGGGAAGAAGGGAGACACGGGGCATGAGCAGGTGGTGGGGGGAAGAAGGGAGAAACGGGGCATGAACGGGGGTGGGGGGGAAAGAAGGGAGACACAGGGCATGAGAGGCGGTGGGGAAAAGGAAGACAAGGGGCATGAGCGGTGGAGAAGGGAGACACGGGGCATGAGCGGGGGGTGGGGGGAAGAAGGGAGACACGGGGCATGTGCTGGGGGTGGGGGGTACAGGAGGGAGACACGGGGCATGAGCGGGGGTGGGGGGTACAGGAGGGAGACACGGGGCATGAGCGGGGGGTGGGGGAGGAAGAAGGGAGACATGGGGCATGAGCGGGGGTGGGGGGGGAAAGGGAGACACGGAGCATGAGCGAGGGGTGGGGGGAAAGAAGGGAGACACTGGGCATGAGCGGGTGGTGGGGGGAAGAAGGGAGACACAAGGCATGAGTGGGGGGTGGGGGGTACAGGAGGGAGATACTGGGCATGAGCAGGGGGGTGGGGGGGAAAAAGGGAGATACGGGGCATGAGCGGAGGGTTGGGGAGGAAAGAAGGGAGACACGGGGCATGAGCGGGGGGTGGGGGGAAGAAGGGAGACACGGGGCATGAGCGGGTGGTGGGGGAAGAAGGGAGAAACGGGGCATGAACAGGGGTGGGGGGGAAGAAGGGAGACACGGGGCATGAGCGGCGGTGGGGAAAAGGAAGACACGGGGCATGAGCAGGGGGTGGGGGGGAAAGAAGGGAGACACGGGTCATGAGCTGGGGGTGGGGGGAAAGAAAGGAGACACGGGGCATGAGCAGGGGGTGGAAAGAAGGAAGACACAGGGCATGAGCTGGGGGTGGAGGGGAAGAAGGGAGACACGGTGCATCAGCGGGGGGTGCAGGGGGAGAAGGGAGACACAGGGCATGAACAGGGGTGGGGTGGAAAGAAGGAAGACACGGGGTATGAGCAGGGGTGGAAAGAAGAGAGACACAGGGCATGAGCACGGTGTGGGGGGAAAGAAGGGAGACACGGGGCATGAGCGGGGGGTGGAAAGAAGGGAGACATGGGGCATGAGCGGGGCGTGGGGGGAAGAAGGGAGACAAGGGGCATGAGCGGGGGGTGGGGCGGGGGTGAACAGGGGAGACACGGGCCATGAGCGGGGGGAAAAGGAGGGAGACAGACACAGAGCATGAGCAGGGGTGGGGGTGAACAGGAGAGACATGGGGCATGAGCGGGTGGTGGGGGGAAGAAGGGAGACACAAGGCATGAGTGGGGGGTGGGGGGTACAGGAGGGAGATACTGGGCATGAGCAGGGGGGTGGGGGGGAAGAAGGGAGACACGGGGCATGAGCGGGGGGTGGGGGAGGAAAGAAGGGAGACACGGGGCATGAGCAGGGGGTTGGGGGAAGAAGGGAGACACGGGGATGAGCGGGTGGTGGGGGGAAGAAGGGAGAAACGGGGCATGAACGGGGGTGGGGGGGAAAGAAGGGAGACACGGGGCATGAGCGGTGGTGGGGAAAAGGAAGACACGGGGCATGAGCAGGGGGTGGGGGGGAAAGAAGGGAGACACGGGTCATGAGCGGGGGGTGGGGGGAAAGAAAGGAGACACGGGGCATGAGCAGGGGGTGGAAAGAAGGAAGACACGGGGCATGAGCTGGGGGTGGGGGGGAAAAAGGGAGACACGGTGCATGAGCGGGGGGTGGGGCGGGGGGTGGGGGTGAACAGGGGAGACACGGGCCATGAGCGAGGGGAAAAGGAGGGAGACAGACACAGAGCATGAGCAGGGGTGGGAGTGAACAGGAGAGACATGGGGCATGAGCGGGTGGTGGGGGGAAGAAGGGAGACACAAGGCATGAGTGGGGGGTGGGGGGTACAGGAGGGAGACACAGGGCATGAACGGGGGTGGGGTGGAAAGAAGGAAGACACGGGGTATGAGCAGGGGTGGAAAGAAGAGAGACACAGGGCATGAGCACGGTGTGGGGGGAAAGAAGGGAGACACGGGGCATGAGCGGGGGGTGGAAAGAAGGGAGACATAGGGCATGAGCGGGGCGTGGGGGGAAGGCGGGAGACAAGGGGCATGAGCGGGGGGTGGGGCGGGGGGTGGGGGTGAACAGGGGAGACACGGGCCATGAGCGGGGGGAAAAGGAGGGAGACAGGCACAGAGCATGAGCAGGGGTGGGGGTGAACAGGAGAGACATGGGGCATGAGCGGGGGAAGGACAAGGTGGGGCCCCCACCCCTGCTCATGCCCCGTGTCTGCCCTGTTCCAACAGGGCAGACACGGGGCATGAGCGGGGGGTGGAGGGGAAAGAAGGGAGACACAGGGCATGAGCGGGGGGTGGGGGGGAAAAGGAAGACATGGGGCATGAGTGAGGGGTGGGGGGAAGAAGGGAGACACAGGGCATGAGCGGGGGGTGGGGGGAAAGAAGGAAGACCCGGGGCATGAGTGGGGGGGAAGAAGGGAGACACGGGGCATGTGCGGGTGGTGGGGGGGAAGAAGGGAGACACGGGACATGAGCTGGGGGGAAGAAGGTAAACACGGGGCATGAGCGGGAGGGGGTGGGGGGAAGAAGGGAGACACGGGACATGTGCGGGGGTGGGGGGGTACAGGAGGGAGACACAGGGCATGAGCGGGGGTGGGGGAACAGGGCAGACACGGGGTATGAGCGGGGGTGGGGGAGGGAGAAGGGAGACACGGGGCATGAGCGGGGGGTGGGGGGAAGAAGGGAGACACGGGGCATGAGTGGGGGTGGGGGGAGAAGGGAGACACGGGGTATGAGCGGAGGTGGGGCGGAAGAAGGGAGACACGGGGCATGAGCGGGGGTGGGGGGGAAAGGCAGACACGGGGCATGAGCAGGGGGTGGGGGAGTGGAAAGAAGGGATACATGGGGCATGAGCAGGGGTGGGGGGGAGAATGGAGACACAGGGCATGAGCGGGTGGTGGGGGGGAAGAAGGGAGACACGGTGCATGAGCGGGGGGTGGGGGAAAGGAGGGAGACATGGTGCATGAGCGGGGGGTGGGGCCCCCACGCCTGCTCATGCCCCGTGTCTGCCCTGTTCCAACAGGACAGACACGGGGCATGAGCAGGGGGTGGGGTGGAAAGAAGGGAGACACGGGGCATGGGAGGAGAAGGAAGACATGAGGCATGAGCGGGGGATGGGAGGAAGAAGGGAGACACGGGGCATGAGCGGGGGGTCGGGGAGCAGAAGGGAGACATGGGGCATGAGTGGGGGGGTGGGGGGAATAAGGGAGACACGAGGCATGAGCGGGGGGTGGGGGGGAAGAAGGGAGACATGGGGCATGAGCAGGGGGAAAGAAGGAAGACACGGGCCATGAGCGGGTGGTGGAGGGTACAGGAGGGAGACGGGGCATGAGCAGGAGGTGGGGGTGGAAAAAAGGGAGACACGGGGCATGAGCGGGGGGTGGGGTGGAAAGAAGGGAGACACGGGGCATGAGCAGGGGGTGGGGGGGAAAGATGGGAGACACGGGGCATGAACGGGGGTGGGGCTGGAAGAGGGGAGACACGGGGCATGAGCAAGTGGGGGGGAAGAAGGGAGACACGGGGCATGAGCGGGGGGTGGGGGGGAGGGAGACACGGGGCATGAGTGTGTGGTGGGAGGAACATAAGGGAGACACGGGGCATAAGCGGGGGGTGGAGGGAAACAGGGCACACATGGGGCATGAGCGGGGGGTGGGGGGGAACAGGGCACACACGGGACATGTGTTACACTCACCTGGCTCCCACAGAGGCATCGATCAGAACTTGACAGTTGCGGTCTCCACCAATGTGACGCGTAGGGCCAAGATGACGGACTGGACTGGCCCACCTAGCTTTGTTTGCTTGGCCCGTAGGAATATTCTTCTGCAAATGGAGAAAGGGAATTAACCACCTGTGGAGTTGAGCGTAAATCCCCCCACCCCGCTGTTCTACCCACAGATCGCCTTTGATGGCCCCTCTTACAGTCTCACCTGATGGTTTGAAAAGATGAGCTCTCCATCCTGCATTGAGCGCAGGGCCGCGTTGATAACCAGTTGCTTCAGTGGCTCGAAGAAATTGGTGAGTTCCAGAACAATATTGACTCCGAGATTCCCTGCAAGACGCCGTAAGTATAAAGTTCGTAAGAGTTCAAATGCCTGACTTTCACTTTTGTCCGATTCCTTGCAGGTTGCAGCTTGACCCTAATGAAGAGTTCCTTGTGGCAACCGGTAGTATTCTGGTAAGGATTTGTATTTTCCAACACAGTTCAATGAAATAAAGTCAATATGTAACCTGTTGCTTTCTCCCTTATTCAGGCGCTGAGAGAAAGTATGAAGTCTTGGGGAATAATACCTCCACCAGTAAAATCAGGTAAGTCTATTGTGGTGATGAGGGCTCCCCTTGTTAGTCCCTTTGTTTCACCTTGCTGTCCTTTTGTTTCCCCTTAGGGGCTGGGGTTCGGCGAAGATGCAGTGGAAGCTGCGCCGACCCGTGAAGAGGAATAGTACCCCCGGTGGTAAAATCAGGTAAGTCTATGGGGGGATAACTAATATTCCTCTGTGTATTCCCTTAGCTCACCTTGCTGTTCTTGTCTTCTCCTTAGGTGCCGGAGTGCGGCGGGAACATGCAGGAGGATGCGGTGGAATGTGAAGATGCTGCGAAGGCCAGTGAGTTCAGCGCGGCGCTGCAGCAGGCGAGGCGATGCGCATAAAATAACTTCTTTCTTCCAGATCAAAGGCGCGATGGATCGGGAATTCAGGTAAGGATTAAAGGTATTGCTCTTGTTCTAACCTTTTCTCCTTCTTTCTCCCTTTTTCTAGCAGCTCCAAACTCGAGGCGGGTGTGGCAGAAGGCTGGATGCAGACTTGCAGGCACAGTGAGCCTTACACTGCTGGATGCAGAATAACGCGAAGCGTGTGCTGCTCTTCGGGCGTGGTTTAAATAGCCCCCAAAGTAGTCCCAGGTAAGTATTCCTCCCCAGCCCCGCCCGAGTAAAAAATAGTCCCTAAGTAAAGTAGTCCCTTCCAAGCCTCTTTTGGCTTGGAGCTCTTGCAGCATGATCTGCATCAGGTAAGTTTGCAGCATGGTCTGCATCAGGTAAGTTTTACTCTATGATCCTGGTGCCTGTGGCACCAGGACTGACTCTCCATATGAGCCTGGCGCCATAGGTGCCGGGACTGGACCCAAATAGCCCCTAGCAGGGGTTGTTGGGCTTGCTTAGGATAACTTGATGCCTGCTTCCGGTGTTGCTGGACGTGGTCTGGGTCCCCGGGGGTAGGCATCATGACAGCATGAGCGGAGGGTGGGGGGGGACAGGGCACACCCGGGGCATGAGCGGGGGTGGGCGGAACGGGAGGAACACACGGAGCATCAGCGGGGGCGGGGGGGAACAGGGGAGACACAGGGCATGAGCGAGGGGGGTGGGGGAGAAACAGGGCACACACGGGGCATTTACTTTTTACTTGTTTTACATATATATATATATATTTATTTTTTTTCAATTTTAAGTGGCAGAACAGTTTTTGTATTGTGTTTTTTATGGGTTTTTTTTCCTCCCTGGTTCCACATTTATGTATGTCTGGGGCCATCAGTGATGTGATGAAGAGGTGGTGTGGGTGTGTACTGCCTTATAAACACAAATTACAAACAACTGGACAAATGACAAAGGTATAGGAACAAGAGTGGTAAAAAGGAATGGAAACCGAACTCTGTATGTCGTTTAACAGCTACCATAGCGTCAACCTCTACACCAGCAACCATGACCGCATCCTCCACACCATCCACCTCCTCCACCATAACTACCAGGACCTCCACCAAGCCCCAACCTCTCCTAGTGCTGCCCACACCATACCAGAATGACTGGTATGTTTCGATGTCAAAATTGGGTCACGGTGGGAGATGCCACCTTAGATGTCTGGGCACAGACCATTTCAAAACACCAGGCCCACTGCCACAATTTTTCCCTCACTTTTCAAAAAACCTCAAACAAATAAAAATTGTTTTCCCTTTTAAAACCATTGTTACATGTGTTAAACCTCATGTTCTTACCTTCCCAAGTTCATCTTCCTCCTATCCTCTCCCACAAAATTGCTTTTTTCAGTGCCACTCTCGAAGTTTTAAAAATAGACTAAATAAAACAGAAACTGAAATAATAGATGTGTGTATGTTAGGTGATTTATTTAATGCAATTTGGGTTGATAATGAGTCTGGGTAGGGTGACTGGGTGGGAGTAGAGAGGTGGTAGGTAGGGTGGGTGAGGTAGAAAGGGTGGGAGTACGGTAGGTGGGTTTGGAGAGGGTGGGGGATAGTGGATAGTGGTAGAGAGGATGTGGTAGGTTGGATGGATGGGAGTAAAGAGGGTGGGAGTAGGGTGGGTTGGTGCAGATAAACAGGGTGGAGTAGGATGAGGGCAAGTACAGCGGTTTGCATTATGGTGGGTGTGGGAACTGAGAGTATGATAGGGTGGGTGGATAAGGGTAGAAAAGGAGGGGTAGGATGGGTTCAATAGAAAGGGTGGGGGACGGTGGACAGGGGTAGAGAGGATAGGAGTAGGATACATAGGAAAAGGAAGATGGTGAGGTAAGGGAGGGTGGTTCAACAGAGAGTGAGTTAGGATAGCTGAGTGGAGGTAGAGAGGATGGGTAGACAAGATGGGGTACAGTGTGTGCATGTACAGAAAGTGCATAAAGAAAGAAGCAGGATGGTGGCTTGGGGTAGAGAGGTTGTTTCTAAGGTGAGTGGGGTTAAAGAGGGTGGGGTACAGTGGATGGAGATAGAGAGCATGGGTACAGTGAGTGTGTATGCGTACATAGTATGAAGTAGAGTGGTTGAGAGTAAAGACTTGAAGTACAGTGGGTAGGTGAACTGGGAGTAAGGTAGGGTTGGTGCGGGTAAAAGGGAGGGGGTAGCATGGATTGGATATAAAAAAGTGGGGGTATGGTGGACAGGGGTACAAAGGGTAGGAGTACAATGCATGGGCAAGGGTACAGGGGAAGGGGTGAGGGAGAATGGGTAAACAGACCATGTGGTAGGATAGCTCAGAGGAGTTTGAGAGGATGGGACTAGACATGGTGAAGTAGCGTGGGTGGGGGTAAAGGTGGTGCATGTAGGACATGTTGGGATAGCGCGGATGGGGGTAGATTGGCTGGACAAACATTTAAAAAGCGTAAATGTAAATACCTCATGCTTAACTTGGTGCACTCCTGATGATATATCCCCATAATGGCATTGTCAATGTATTTTCTTCTAATATGTAAATGCTATTGGGCTTCAGAACAGGTACACCCCAAGTTAAACCAGTCATGAGTACCCAATTGCGTTGAATTGCCTGTTCCAATAACATTTTATTTATTTATTTATTTATTTGTAGGGTGCATGAACACAAACACAGGAAACAGAACAAAAAAGGCGGGAGAGGTGACTAAGGTGGGCAAGAGAGTTAGAAGTGGGGCGGGTTCTATTTCAGGGAGGCATGGCTGAGGAGGCTGTTAGTTGAAAAGGACAGTTTTCAATCTCTGGTGAAAGGGATTGTATTCCTTCAACAGCCTGAGCTCCAAAGCCAAGGCATTCCAGATTTGCGCAGCCTTGAAGTGGATCTGCCTAGATAACTGAAGAGGGCAAATTTAGCGATGTTGACCAGAGCCAAATCAGAAGAGAGCAGCTGCCTTGGTGGTTCATTAAAGAACCCTAGTTCTTTAATATAGACTGGGGCAGTACCTTAGAAAGCTGTATTCCATCCAGGAGGCCACAAGGAGCCAATAGAGATCTCGCCGGCTATCAGAAATATGATCTCTCCTAGCTTTCTTCGTGATAATGCAAACTGCATCATTTTGAAGATTCTGGAGGGCATGGATGTTTTTCTTGTTGGCCCCAATTAATAATTCATTGCCATAGTCCAATCTGGACATCACAACCGCACGGGCCACTGAGGAGCAAATAGATGCTGACAGAAAGGGGTGCAGGTTTCTCAACAGACTAAGGTTAGTAAGAACAATGTTTTACTGTCTGGTTGATAGGACAGTCTGCACTAAGCAGAGGATCAAGATAGAAGCACAGAGTTTTACCACTCTCTAAAACCGGAAGTGGACAACCGTGAATGGAGAATGATCAGTAGCTGGGGTCTAGTTTTGCTCGAGCATGTTTTGTCCCAAAAACTATCAGCTCGGTCCTATCCCCATTCAAAAAAATCCAGTTGTTGCTCATCCAGGTCTCAATGCGAAGATGGATGGTCTGAAGAAGGACAGCGTCCTTGGCATAATCTCCTGATAACTCAAGAACTAGCTGGGTGTCATCAGCATAGTTTGGGAATTACGCTCCAAGCTCATACAATAGGAAACAAAAAGGTTGAAAATTAGGGGGGACATACATGTTCTGTGAGGGACCGCACAGGAGATGGGGGGAGACGGAGAAGTGGCCTCACCCCAACATACTTGAGAGGTAAGATTCTGGAGAAATGATCACACTCATAGGACTTAGTCAGGAGGGCACCAACCATGTTTCTCAAAGGTGAGCAGAAGTTGGTCGAGATCAAAAGCCGCTGATAAATCCAGCAGAACCACCAGGCCAGAGCGACCTCCATCCGAGATTCTCTTCATGTGCGTCAGGCAGCTCTAAAAGAGCGGTCTCTGTTCCGTGGAGGTGTCTGAAGCCAGACTGTCTGGGATGCAGAATGTTAGACTTCTCGACAAAGACTTGTAGTTGGTTAGTAACACATTTATCAAGCACCATGAGGAGAAAAAGACAGTTTGAGTTTGGATGCAGGTTAACAGGGTCACTTGGGTCCAGTCCTGGTTTTTTAACCAGAGGGATGATGGTGGCTTTCTCTATGGAATCGGAGACTTGATTACGGAAAAAGAGAAGTTGACAAATCTTATCACAAAGGGGGGCAAAGATATTCTTGTAGTCCAAGTAAAAATTAGGGGGAATGGTGTTCTCTGGACACTGGAAGGGTCGTATAGTCGAGAGGATGGCCATCATGTCGGCGAGCGAAACAAGAGCAAAGCTAAACATATGCTCTGATTTATTGATCCGAGGAACAGGAGGAGGACTTAAAGGTAGATGTTTATCAGCCAAAGGTTTAGCTCTGATTTTGTCATGGGCATTGTCCACCTTGGCTTAGAAGGCAGTCGGTATATCAACACAGATGTGGTCCGTGAGAGCTATAGTGAAGGAAAGAGTATTGGATTTCTCTAAAGATTTCACAATCTCAAAATGTTTTTTTAATATTGTTTCTTTCTGCTATTTGTTATAAAAATCTTTTTTAGCTTCACTCCTGTTTCTCACCTCATCCACCCTAATTCTATATCCCCTTAATGCAGTGTCCACCATATATTTGAAAACCCTTGTAACCCATTTCTTAAAGACCTTCATCAATCACAGACTGATTTTGACTTGTTTTGAGAGCGGCATTGTTCTATTTAAAAGATGGCAGGCTTTGAGAACTCACAAATTATTTAACCATACGCAGTGAGAATACATTATTTGCCAAAGCACACACAATTTGGTTAAGCAGTGTGCTACAAGACCCTTTTTATGGGCAGTTTCTTGGTGAAAGTTGTGATACATAGCATAACCCCAACTAACTGCATTTAAACAGCATGGCAAAGGGAAACAAAAAGCTGGCTGAAAGAATAACATATGCCCAGTTTCCTTTGCCCCCAAGCTTTGTCAGGAACCAAGATCCAAAAAGCAATGAGGAAAATGAAAAGGGTTTCCTGAGTACATAGTGGGTACCCGTGGCTACCCTTCTAAACTAATCAGGGACCGAGTTTTGTAGCCAAGGTTTAAAGTAATAGCCACGTGTACGGTATTGATCAATCAGATTGCGCGCTGCACTTTCATGGGTACACATGACATTTAGCCGCGTCAACAACCTCATTCAGTGGGAGCACAAAAGGCATGCGTTTGGCTACGCCAACACCCTATGACAAAATCCCTGCGTGCAGCAGCGACCATTCAGAGACCATATGGCGCTTACACATGACATATAGCCGCATCAACGGCCTCATACAATAAGAGCACAACTTGCATAGATGCGGCTAGGGGTTTCATTGACACGGCTACAAATCACATTGCATAATTACCTTACATTGTAGCTGCAAATATTGATCGGCACCTCATGCAAAGTACATCATTTAAGTGATTGTTTTAGTCCTTGTAGTATATACTCCAAGTGCTTTTAGCTGATTATACCTTTTGTTTTATTTTTATTTTTTTATTAGTTTGTTACAAACTTTAAAACAAGGAAAATTAATGAAACACTTTCCACTGCCTGTGGGCCATGATGTTATCATGACATAGCTTTTCTTTGAGTAAGTCCTGTTTTTATCCGTTCTCTTTCATTTTTGAGATTTCGGCGGACAATGAAGTCTCTGATAACAGTTTGGATATTTGTTCCAAGAAAATAGTCAGGGCAAAGCTTAATTTTGAATTCTGTCCATTGCAAATTATTTGCCACCATTCCTCTCCACTTAACAATGGTCTTTCTGAAATAATAGCTCCTAAGTACTGCATTCTTGGTGTTCTTAGGGGAGGGCAGAATTAGGTTAAGTGTTGTAAATTTCCAGCTGGGCCTTGACAGAATTGGCACTTGTCGTCCTTGAATAGCTTGATCCTTCTGCTTTCTAGGATTTCCTTCATACAGAATAGATTGAGGCGAAATCTCATGAATAGATCCTGATTATGTTGATTGGGGAAATTTCCAAGTACTTGGATAGTTTGTTCATGGATTTTGCTTCTCTACATACGTTATTGAACAGTTTATGTTTGTTCCTTTGCTCGACTGTATCAGACCAATCTCGATTCCCAAGTTTCCTTTTTACTGCCTCGGGATTCATCTTCAGTTTGACTGAGGAGGTATTGATGTCTTCTAAAATGTTGAGGCATTTGTCAGTGCATTCTTTCAGAATTGGTTCATTCTTGTATTTACAGTCGGATTGTAGTATGTTGAACTGTGTGGGTGTGTCATCCATGATTATTTTTCTATAGAGCAAAAGGGCACTCATGTTACTCTGCCATTTATAGAAACCAAGCCCACTTCGTACCTTATGATGACATTGGGAACACTTTTTGGTAGATGGAGTAATGTCCGCCAACATTTGTTTTCCAGGGACAACTTAGTGCGCAATCAGCTCCATGGAGTAAGGCAGGCACAGCTTTGTGCTTGAAAACAGTTGCCGGTAGCAGGGAAAATTTGCAGCATTTTTTGTGAATTATGATTCCCTGTGCTGTTGGTTGCTTAATGTTTGCCTTAGTCGTAGCCACCCACGTGGGAGTCAGATGTGCTGGAATTGATGTGCATTCCCAAGTATGTTGGTGATTCTACTTGATTCAGTAGTTCTTTCGCTATACGCCACCAGAATAGCTTTTTGTTTATTTTCCTTCCTTTTAGATTTTGCATTGCCAGTACCTCAGATTTATTTGCATTGATGTTTATACCATTACATTCAATGTAGATGTGAGTAAATTCAATTTTCTTTGTAGGCTGAATGGCGTTAGGTCTAATATAACAATGTCATAATCATAGAGCATCCATCCCAGTAATTTTCCATTGATTTTTGGTGGCAATGAGTTGGAACTTCCAAACGCTCCTCCAAGGTCTGATATGAACAAGTTAAACAAGAGTGATGCCAGTGGGCAGCCCTGTTTGATGCCTCCATATGTTTTGATTGGCTTCGAGAAGAGACCTGATTGGTCTAGGCACATTTTTATTTCTGTTTCTCAATGCAGAGCCTTGATTGCCAGAAGTCGACTTGTTGGACAATTCAATTTGTTTAGTTTTGACCACATTAGCTCTTTGTCGATACTATCAAAAGTGTGAGCTAGATCTCTAAAGGACAAGTAGAATTTGTTTACTTGTTCGATTGCTTTGATTTTTAACAAGTTGATCAAAAGTAGATTGAGTCCACAGCCTACGCCCCTTACAAATCCTGTTTGTTTGCAATGATGGTTATGTGAAATGTTGATCCAAGTCGTCATTTTTGTTTGTAACAGGGATGCAAAGAGTTTGCAAAGCACGTCAAGAAGCGCAATTTTGTGATAATTTTTGTGTCCGTTCTTTTTCCCTTCTTATATATTGGCACCACAATTGTGCTTTTTTGAGTTTGGTATTTCTTTGTTTTCTGTTATTCGTAAAAATAGGATCATAAAAAACCTGTCCCATTCTTCAGGTGATTCTTTTAACATCTGATTGGTTAGTCCACCTGAACAGGAGCTCTGGAAGAGCTGGCATTTTTGATTGTTAATAGAATGTCATCTTTGTCAAAGTCATTTTCCCACTTGTTAATATTTGGCAGTTCCGGATCTGGAGTCGTCCCTTTTTCTTTCTATAGCTTGTCATAGTGTTTAACCCAAGCTTCTTCTGGTACCATATTGTTTTGAAGCACTTGCTGTGGGTTTTTTAGGTTATTTATGAGCCGCCAGAAGTCTCTTGTATTTCTGTTAGAAAGGGCTTGCATCATGAGCTCTGCATAGCTTTGTTAAGTTATGTATTTGTTGGAAATGAGTCAGTTTTTATATTTCTGATTGAGTTTCTTCTGCTTGGTGACTCTTTCTGGAGGCATCAGATGTATGGTTCATCTAATCTCTTTTCAAAGCTCTCTTTTTCATGTCAATATTTCAGGATCGTATGTGGTTTTGACTTGAATTCGTATCTTTGATGTCCTTGCTGGGATTCTATGTATTGGTCAAAGAGCGGCACATAATCGACTTCAGTTTTTCCACAGCTGGTTGTTTTTCAGAATTCCTTGTTTAGTTTGCTCACCTTAACTGTGTTTAGTTTTAGTCTGTTTCTTCCAGGCTCTACCATCACAGCTGGTTTCCAGAGGTTTTGGGTAAGGGACATCTGAAGGTTGTACCTGAGGTCCAGTAAGTCATGATCACTGTCGTTTGTTTGTGTTACTTGAAGTGAGTCTACTCTTTGTATGCCTTTTTCTGAGATGAAAAAATAATCCAGCGTAAATTCTTGGGATCCTCTTTTACAAATGGCACGAGGTGAAACGTCTCCATGTGTTTGACCGTTAAAAATAAATATATATTTTTGATTCCATTTCTTCCATCCTTTGCTATTTTTGCTCTGGCATCTGGTTTGTTGTTAGCTTTATTTCTGGAGTCTTCGTCGATAACTAAGCAATTGATGTTTAATTAAGCACATATAAGTATGATTGGAATTGTTATTGAAGTATTGAAGTGATCAATCATGGTGGATATTTGATCAATATATTGAGTGGTGCCCATTGCTTTGTGTTGCCAGTAAAGGTTCATGATCACTATAGTATTATCCAATGCCTTTGATTTTTAGCTAATTCCAAGATGATTATCTGAATGGGTTTGGGTTTTCAGTTTTTTTAACTCAAAATCCAGTTCTCTTTTTTTATAAGTGTTGGAAGGCCCCCCATTGGTCGTCCCTTCTGTCCTTTTATTGCAGGAATCATAAGTGTTTCGAATCCTTTAGACTTTGGTAGAACAGATAACCATGTTTTTGCAAACACAAGATGTCATCGATTTAGGTTGCCCTCATCATTAGAAAACAAGTGTTCCATGATCCAATTAAAGTGGTTGATGCTTGTGTATAACTTATTTTCCCATCCTTTTTTACCCACTTTTTTTCCTACACCTTTATCCATTATCATGTTATTTGTTGTCTACGTCAATTTGTTGTTTTAACATGTTAAGGGCCAGGCCCACTGCCGAGGCAGGAAAGTTATGTCACTATTTGTTTGTACTTACCTTTTGACATTTTCAAAAAAGTAAAACACAGGACAGATTTGCAAAATGATGCTTTCAGGTCTTTGCTGATGCTCCCCGTGCAAGTTTGCTGCAATCCCATCCAGAACCTCAAGCAGCAAACAGAATTTAATTTCCCATTTAAACCTATGGCTTCAGTCCATGTCACATGACCCAATAAGTAAATCAGAGAGTTACCGAGGGCCAGGCCCAATGTCCATGCACCAAAGTTATATTACTATTTTTTGTACTTACATTTTGATACTTTAGAAAAAATTAAATACAGGCAGATTTACAAAACCATGCCTTGAGGTCCTTGCTGATGCTACTCTCGAATGCTTGCTGCAATCCTGTACACCATTTCGGACTCTAGCCATGAGCAGACATTTTTTCCCCATTCAAACCTATCCCGATTTTGAAAAACTTTACAATGTAGCCGGTCCCTGGTGGCCATGCCCACTTAAACACCATTTCCGGTCCCTCATGGTCATGGCCAGTAGCCAGATTATCCGGCCACTGCCCATGACCACAGGTTATACCTTAGTCTCCAAAGGTATATGTATTTTTGTACCTACATTATGACATTTTCAAAAAATAAAACACAGACACATTTGCAAAATCATGCTTTTGGGTCCTTGCCAATGCTCCTTGCATGAGTTTGCTGCAAATCCATCAATTTTTTTTTCATTTGTTTTTAAAGTGTCAAAATGTACGTACAAAAAATAGTCATATAACTTAGCTCCCACTCAACGAAATCCATAATGCACAAACATTCAAGGTTGGGTCTATGATCGTTCTGAACAGTTTTGTGCAGTTTTGTCAAACCGCAACACATTTTTAAACCATCTAAACATGTTGAGACCCACCCACTAACTTTGCCCCCTCTTGAAAAAAATCCCACTAAACTTTACAAAATCATGCAAATATGGGTCTAAAATCTTTTTGCAAATGTTTGTGCAGATTCGTGAAACGGCACCAAATGGATAAGCCTTTCAAATATTTTGGGACCCCTCTCTAATGTTCTCCTCTCTTGGCAAAACAGCACCAAACTTTCCAGAACCATTCAGGGTCATGTCTACAATAATAGTGGTGCCAAATTTATGAGCCATCCAAAAACTGCTTTTCACCGACTCTGTAAGGCAGAAATATGCATGGATGTCCCTGAACATCTGAGATGTTTGTGGACTTCATAGAAGAAAAAACACCTTATTTTGGGATTGTTATGGCCATATCCCATCCCATCCTCATCACCCCTCACCTCCTCAGGTATAGTTAAATTTGTTTGCAGTTTTGTGTTTCTTAATATGTGTTACCGTGATGTATGTAGATTACGGGTCCTGTTCGCGAATCCAAAATGGCGTCCGTGTCAAAAGTTTTGATGCACCTCACGTTTTAAATTTACCAATCAGCAGGTGTGTAAGATGTCTGCAAATGTCCGTGGACTGCGAATCAGGAGATGGACCTGAATATTTACACCAAATCTGTAAAACCACGCTTGTGGGACCAAGCTGCAGCTCCTTTTTGTTTTCCATTGTGACTATAAGGATTTATACAATGATTGAACCCCACAATAACTTTGCCCCCCCCGGACAAAACTGCACCAAACTTCGAAAATCATTCTGAGGTGTCCATATACTTGTTTTGGAAAGTTTGGTGAGGATTTGTCAAACAGCGCCAAAGTTATAAACTGCCCAACAAGTTCTCTTTGTATGAGTTCAGGAACTTGACCATAACTACAGGGCCACTAAAGCATGCCCTCTAATACATATAGGTTATACATTTGCACTAGTGCAAGGCATAGCAAAGGTTAAGATGATGTCTTTATGGAGTTTCAGGAAATAAATTTTCTCAATAATTTTCTAACTCCTTGCATGTTAAAAACAGAAAATATTCCACAGTGATATCTTGAGGCCATCTGTGCATGTACAATTTCAGAATTGTACATTAACGTCTTTATAGTTTAAAAAATGCTTACTATGATCGTGTCTTTAATTTTTTAACATGGGTTTTCCCATAGGCAAAATAAAATAATAGGCTCAAATATCTCAAAATTGACCACTCAATTTTCCCAAATGTTGGCATGTACCTAGATTTCATCATGAATTGGTGCACTGAAAGAGCGTCTTGAAAATCGATTTAGCCAATTTTGAGTTATTAAATGTATCTATATATTCTGCAGAATTAACTTGTATTTTTTATATGAACTCTGCTAAGATCGTATGAATTTCACTTTTCATACATTATGGGCCTCATTACAAGCATGGCGGTCTGGGAACTACGATACCGGTAAGCATGCCGGTACCATATTTCCCAGCCACCATACTACGAGCTCTGCAGGTTTTTCCTGGTGGGTATAATGGCACCCGTAAGCACAGCACTTCGGATGCACCGACACAACTCTGAATGTGTCGGTGCATCCAATGTCCCCATCTCCCTTCAGCCCTATGGGGCAGAATGGGGATCGGGATTCCCTTGATTCCGGACCCCACAAATGGGCAATTACCGGGTCCACCAAGCTCGGCATGACCCGGTTCTTGCCCATTCGCGGGTGTCGTAAAAAAGGCAATTACGGCAGCAGCCGTGCCATTTTTAATGACACAGCTACCGCCAGAGTTGAAATGAGGTCCTATGTCATTGCATCTACTAAAAACACCTGAACATTGAACTGACATTAAAGTCATCCCTGACGTTCATGTGTTTTCAGAAGATGCAATGGTGTAATGTATGAACTGTTAAACTCGTACGTTCTCAGCACAGTTTGCATGAAAGATGCAGTTTACACTTCAATTAATGTGCACAAACTATATAAAGTGGTGTAGGAGTTTTACAGTTCGTACATTACACAATTGTTGTCTCCTGAAAATGCACATGGAAGAGAGGGCTGACTTTGATGTCAGTTTTCTGGAGATTACAATTGAGATCACATTAAATGAAGTATGAATTGCATCTTTCATATAAACATTGCTGTGAACATTTGAGTTTCATTGTTTATATATTAAGCTATTGCATCTTCTGAAAACAAATAAGTCAGGGCTGAATTTGGTGTCAGTTTGCAGATTTAATTAATGTGCACAAACTGTAAAAAGAGGCATAGGAGTTTAAAGCACGTCAAAGTCAGCCATGAGTTCTGTGCATTCTCAGCACCGTTTGTACCAAAGATGCAGTTCATACTTCAATTCATGCGTGTGAACTGTACAAAAGGGCATAGGAGTTTTACACTTTGTACATTAGGCAACTCCTACAAGACACCCTCCTACCACACACTCCTACGGCATGAGCTCCTACGACACACACTCTTACAAAACACACTCTTACGACAATCTCTTACTACATTAGCTCCTATGACATATGCTCCTACAAAATGTGCTCCTATGACCCCATGTTACTGCACACTCCAATAACATGCACTGCTACAATAAGGGGTCCTACAACAAGTGCGCTTACGACACATGCTCCTACGACACACACTATTACGAGAGATGCTCCTACAGCAGGTGCACCCATGACATGTGCACCTACGACAAACACTCCTATGGCAAACATTCCTATGCCAAGTTCTCCTGCAACATGCACTCCTAAAACATGTGCTCCTACATCATGCCCCCTTACCACACACTCCTACGACTCCTGCCCTTATGACACACACTCTTACAGTGAGCCTTTAGTACACAGGCTAGTACCTGCGTTCCTACCACATATGCCACATGTGCTCTTTTGACACATGCTCCTCTACACACACCTAGAACATGTGCTCCTGCAAAACATGCTTTTATGGCACATACTCCTATGACACACACTCTTGACAAGCTCTTAGTACAAAAGCTCCTATGACCCACGCTCTGAAGGCACTCTTTTAACACAAACTCCTACAACATGCACTCCAACAACATGTGCTCCTACCACAGGTGCTCCTACTGCACTAACACATGCTCCTATGACACATATTCTCTCAACACGTGCTCCTCCATGCGTGCTCTTACCATACTTGCTCTTACCATACGTGCTCTACCACACACTTTCCTACCACATATACTCATACCACACACACTCTTAAGATGCACGCTAACTGCACACTAACGCCACACAAAATTAATAACACAAACTCCAACACCACATGCTTCCACAACACATGCTACCAGACAATGTTACAACACACACTTACTGCATACTCTTTCGGCCATTTAATGACACACACTCATACAACATGACCTCCTACAATACATGATCCATTGACACATCGAGCTACTACACATGCTCTACTACTCACATATGTCTCTACAAAATACACCCCTAAAACGTGTGTCAAATGTACCATACAATTCATGAGCCAAATGAAGGTATATGTGCCTCTACGACATTTGTCAAATGCACCTATGAAACACTCACCTATAACACATGCTCCTAGCACACCTGCTCCTACAACACATGCTCCTACATTGCACTCTTGCAACACACACTTACCACACAGTACGCCACATTATATATAACAGACATGTAAGGTATGATGAACAAACACACCCTGTCTATCAAGCATCCGTTAAGGAGCCAGATCATGTCATCTTATTAAGACCCAACCTAATACGTCCCAAAGAAATCTGAGCCACATTCAGATTGCAATGCAAGCCGACTTTATCATAGGAATCTTGTATCAATTTTTTCCTATCTCTCAATTTATATCAAGTGCTGAATACTGGGTATTTTTGTTGAAATGTATAACTTTATACCCTTTATCGACATGGGCGAATAATAAAAAGTGGTTGCAAAGGAGCTATATGAAATGAATAAACTAACAACTGCTTCTACAGACCTCTGTTGCATGCATAAATGCAGTTAGGATCAAGGTTATTGATCCTTTAATTGGTATAAAAACGAAATTGTGTCATCAGTATTTTATACTGTTTTATCCCGTTCTTATGAATTAAGTTTTTCTACACTAAGTTTTTTTGTATTTGTCCCGATTCATGAAAAGTATGGTGTCAGTACACCATTTAGATTGTAAGTGAATAGCACAGACTTGGTTGTTTTAGTTTTTATGTGTATAGGACTAATTTTGAGCCCTTTTTTAAGTTTGGCATAAGATGCATTAAAATAAATGAATTTGTGATTTAAAAAGAGTTGTGGTACGACTAATCTTAAACTTAATTAGATTAGCTTGGTTCTAGCCTGTTGTTTCTCAGGGACTAAAGCAAGGGGTAGTTGACCTATCATTTTAGTTTTTTGTCATGGAAGCATATGTCGTGGGTTTTGATTTTACTATATTTTTTCTATTTATTAATGCATGTTAATATGTTGTTACCTTAACTTTATTATTTCTTATCTTTGCAGAATTCAGGTTTTTGTTGGTTTAACCTTAACTCTTTTGTAAAAGACTTTTTTTCAAATAATATATATATATGTAAAATATTCAGTTTGAGACAAGTCACACAAGCCACAACCACCTCATAACCATTGCTGAATGTTCACTTCCATTTTAGAGCCACATCAGCAAGGCTTTGTGGGTATGCAAATGAGCTCAAATGCTAGCCTTCTGCTCCAGAAAATATCCTTACAGAGCAGTCATACTTTAGCTTCATCAATCGTAATCAAACCTATAATACACTGATCATCCCCAATAAGGGTGAAACCATGTACGTAGTTGTCTGCAGTCTTGAGAAATGCCTGTTTTAAAACTATGTATACATTACTCGTATTAAGCTATCTGTAAAGCAGCACTGATAAAGTGGCTCTGAACTGGAGTTGAGGAGATGCTGCCCTTAGGTAAAATACAACCAATTTGCATTGGCTTTTCCCGAAACTCATATTTCTAATAATAACGTTTGACTTTCTGGACACATTTTGTTGAAATGTACAAAGAAAAATCCCTGCCAGAAGACAAAAAGGGGGTAATTTTCACATTGCCGGTATCTCACCAGTAATTCCAGCGAAATACCTGCAAATAGACCTACCGTTACCGGTGCCTGATTTCCCAGTACTATTAGGACATGTATATTTATTTATTTGTGTATTTATTGGGTATTTATAATGCGCCTATACAGCAATGGTGTTACAAAGCGCAACAAGACAGACGAGGGGGTGGAACAGATGAAGAATCACAAAAACGGTCCTACTAGGCTTTGTGATGTTTGGATTGTACAAGTGCAGTAACAAGGAGTGAAGGGGAGTGGGGAGGTGGGGGAAGTACTGATCAGGGAGGAATGTGCTAATGCTGAGATGGGAAAAGCAAAAGGCACATCTAATGCGCTTTGCATCCTAGGTGTATCTTATCGCGTGCAAATCCATCTAGTAGTTTTAGTTGACAATAGCTTTCTTTGGGGATTTATACGTTTTGCGATGTAGGAAAAGTGTTGGTATAAGTGGTGGTAATTCCATTACTACCACTACTCCATCACCGCAAAACTACAGGTTACACAAATAAATAAATCCTATCTAAAATTTTCAACAGGAACAGGGTATTTGAGATAGGTCTATAATTAGTATGCGTCAGTGGGCATAGATTGGGTTTCTTTAGTATAATATAAAGGAGTGATCCACAAATCTTTTATGTTTTGAGGCACAAAATTGTGGGCAAAAGATAGATTCACGAATTTAGTGAGGGCTGTAATGAGCAGGGGTGAGCATTCCTTAATGATTACGGCGAAGCAGGGATCTCCCTTGCAGCTAGTGGTTTTAAGTTCTGAGATGATTTTGCCTAGGTCTGTTTTCTGAAACAGGAGTGACATTTTTAGGTGAGGTAGGATCTTTTGATTCACATTCTTCTATGTTCAGAAATGATTTTTTCTCTTCAATAGTCTCTTTAATTTTTTCAAGTTTCTTAAACATAGCGGACTGAATGTCTGTACACCATGTCTCATTCTTGAGAATGGTGTCTTGGTTAGGGCCCTTTGGAGTTTGATATTCTTTTTGAATTTTAAATAGCTCTTTACTATCAGATGTGGCATTTAGTATTCTACAGTTCGTAAATTCCTTTTTCCCTGAAAGTATCGCCGCTTTACAGGTGAATGCTGCTTTTTTCATAGTTATCCAGAATTGTCCCGGGATTGTCTCCAGGCATATAAATTGTCAACACTCAAGTACACAATAATGGGGGAAGGCGTGTCAACACTCTCCCCCTAACCACAGAAGCCGAATGTAGTCGACCCTCCACCCGTGGTTGGCACAGATACCTGATATATAAACACAGGATACCACGTGGCAGCCAGTGGGGGGAAGAGGGTTAGGGAGAGGTTGTGGACAGGAGGGGGGATGTAGGTAAACCAAATAGAGGATTAGGAAATGCCTAGGTTGGATAGGTCCGGGGAAGTAACAGGAGAAAAACCCTACACTGCCTAATATCATGTGGAGTACCATAGACCAGAACATAAAAGACAGCCCATCAATAATACCACTTACTACAGGTTACTGATGCTCATCCTAGAAAACTTGCACTCCCTAATACCCCTTGATACAGGCACAGGTAATCATACACTTATATGGACCACATATATGCAAGCAACAATGAAACAGACACTTGGGATGTCATTCCCACATGAAGAACATAACACATGGCCCTATGGGCAAGCAGTAGCAACATATACAAACATAAAACATGTATGGTCATAGATCTAGATCAAACACAACATAGACTGTGTTCCTGAACACACTCTGAGTAATCGAGTTAGCAGCACTGATACTCGAGTGAAGTCTATTTTTCAGACCCTAATAATGGAAATCCATGAGTTCTATACACATAGACACGGCTCATTAAGAGTTCTTCCTTGAATCTAGCACAAACATGAACCCGAAACATCAAACAAATTCAAAAACCCTTCCCGCACTTATATTTTCGTCTGGGAAGCTCACAAGCCTTCCCGGACGTAATCTAGTGTAGCCTTGACAGCAGCGCGGGTCCGTCTTCAGCTGCTGCACATTCCATAGGGCCGCTCAGGGAAGAATAAAGTACCGGCAAAGCAACCGCGTGTGTCCTCCTCTTGCTGCCATCCACTCCCAAATGCCTGCTCAGAAGGGGAAACACAGTTGCAGGTGCGAGCGACTTTCCACAATCCTCTGGCATGGCTTTGCCTCACAAACCAGAATAAGCCACATCTGCCGTGCGCCGTTGGCCCTTGATAAACTGTTACTAATTAGTGTCAGCTGGCCAAAAGTGCGCACAGCAAGAACTACTAGATGCCCAAGAGGCTGCTGGGAAAGGTAGTTGTTTAGTCTATATAACATTTTTTAAGCTGTCTGAAGTCCCTGACACCTCTTCCGTCTCCACCATCCCATATTCCTGGCATAAATATATATTTTTTGCCTTGAGCTCCAAGAGATTATTATTAAATCAGGGATTACTTTTGCGCTTCACCAAACATTTAACCTTAAGAGGGGCTAAGGTGTCTAAAATGGTCTTTAGAGATTTCACTAACCTGACTGTGATGTCCTCAAAACTTTCAAAATTCTGAATTTCTACATTCAGGGACATAACCCAAGGAGTGAGGTTCTCTATTGTCAAATTCTTATGACTTCTGACAAGAGTGAAGACCTTTGTCACCACCTGTTTTTTGGTAAAGAGGGAGATGCAGGTTTGGAAATAAATACTGAAATGATCTGACCAGGGACATGGTGAAATTTCTACCTTAGTTAAATTAAGGTTATGGGAGGCATGCCAATCATGTCCCTTTATATGCATGGGCTCTCTAATAAATTGTATGAATCTCAAAGATTACATGCCTGACTCCATGGCCCCTGCAGTAGCATCTGTGTTGCTACCTAACCAGAGGTTAAAGTCTCCAAGGAGAATTAGCTTGGTATTATGGTTAAGGATGGAGAGCAAATAGTTATATAGCTGTAAGGGGAAATTAGATGTTGAAGTTGGGGCCCTATATAACAGCAGAATGTTCAGAGTATTTCCTGCACTAATACCGACCTAAACCAATAGAACTTCTGTCCCTAGAATAGTTTCAACCTTGCTTTCCCAAACGTTTGAGTCAGATTTAAGGATAAAAGCCACTCATCCCCCCCTTACTATCAAATCGGTCTTGCCTGACCATAAAATATCCTTCAGTTATGGCCTGTGCCAGAGAAGGACCGGCAGCCTCAAGACTCCAAGTTTCAGTGAGGGTGCAGATATTTAAGTTTTGCTCCTCAATGTGAGTGGCTACCTATGTAGCATATTTCATGAGCAATCTAGTATTTAACAACATACATTTCAAATTGCGTGAAGGAAGTGTCATTGAAATGGTATTGTCATGTGTGCTAGCGGAAGGTTTTAAACTTTTTTCCCCGCTTGTCTCTTGTGTCTACTATGGCATCTAGAAAAGTCCAGGGATTGAAGGATTGGGTAGGTGGCTGTAGTAGTAGGGTCTAAAGTAGAAGGTTAAACTTGTGTGCCCTCGGCCGACTCCCCCTCTAGGTGGGCCTTGAAAACGACTTCACAGCGAGGGGGGCGATGGTTTGGGTGCTATGAGCACTGTTTCCATATTCGTCACCACAGCCCACATCCTCCTTCACCCTCTCTAGCATTCAGCTGGTCATTAAAAGAGACTGCGTAAGTGGCGGAGGAGGATATTATGGGGGTATTAGCACTATTAAGGAGCCCGACTTTGGGCTGGGCAGGGACGAGTGTAAGGGAGATGGGGAGAATAGGAAAGATAGGACAAAAACCTGGCATCCAGCTTTAACCTAGCGACCCTAATAGCATTGAGAACCTCCACGATTCCCAATACTTACCTTCGGGACTTTGGCACGTAAGTGTTAGATATCTGGCCTGCCTCCTACCTCCCGTCGCCAACCGTCAGTAACCGTCCCCAGACGCCTGGGGCTGACGCGCCTGTCGGGAGATTATAACGTTGGCTGAACTACAAAATCTTGGAATTTGTAGTTCACAAAGCCTTACAGACACATGTGAGCCTTCTAAAACTGTGTTTTACAACACCACAGTATGGCAACACAGCTTTGACACACTTTAAATGCAATTTAAAAAACATCAATACTAAAACCAATTTAAAATGGGCTAAAATATATGAAAACAGTTGGTTTTCTAAAATTACAAGGAAGCAATTAAAACAAAACAACAACAACGCGCACAGATGTATGATGCCCCCATTCCAACAAACTATATGTCTCTAACTGTGCATTTCATCACTGAGGCTTTTCAGAAATGTAAAGCTACCATTTATTTTTCCAGAATTTGAGAGATTCCTGTGCTATTCCAGAGGGAATTGGAAAAAAGGAAAGTAGTCAAAATGATACTTGGGGGAGGTAAGATGGTGGTTTTATGTCAGGGTAGAGGTAAGCAGGACTAACAATGAGGGAGGAATAGGGGTGGACTGGGAATCCCATTTTTTTTGTTATTACGAGTTAATAATTGTCAAGCGATTTTTACAAGATTTCAAACACAAACACAAGCAAGTGTTGGGGTTGAAAGTATAAAAGTTTGGTTTTGAGTTTTTTAAAGTGGACAGTTCATGCTCTCATCTGTAATTCACCTGGCCCATCAAGAAATGTTATTCTGGGGACTTCTGAGCCAAACTGGAGAAGATTTGTTGGTCTAAGATCTTTACCTCAGCAATGACCCAAGAAGTCCTTTTTCCACCTATCAAGCCTGACCATCATAAATCTTCTTTAGTGACGTGTGCCTTAGCCAGGTGATGCGACAAGTAAGGGGTTTGGAAACAATGGGTTCCAGGGCAAGACAACAACAGGTGACGCATTGTTTCAGAATCTGAAGTTGAGTCACGAAAACAACATTTGTTAGTGGGCGATGCTCCTCTGATCTTCATTATTTCATTCGATGGTAAAAGGTTTAGTCATGCTCTTAATAAGATAGATAAATGTTTATTCAGATGTTTTTTAAGGAAAGGCTGTATGCCGTTTACCTTTCGTGCTGTAGGCGGTAGATGGGCTGTCAATTTATAAGTGAGAGCTTTTTCTAAGGTGGAAATCCAGTCGAATTCATTATCTTTTTTTAGTTTTTGTGGGATTTTGTAGAAGCTCCTCAATCGAACTTCTGCACATGGCCAAGTTTTCTTTGCAGTCCCTTTCCCATTGAGACAGCAGTTTGCATTTTCCAGCACTCATCTCCGACCTTAGCAGGGAAAAAATTGAGGGGCTTGCCAAGTCAATGTTTTTCCGGTACAGCATGATGCTGTTTCTGACCACAATCGACGGAAGTGAGGTTAGAGACAGTTCTCGCCTGATCAAAGTCATGGATGTAGATTTAGGCAGGTTTAGTACTGATCGCCAAAATAGACTTACTAGTGTAAACCAAATCTGTTTTGGGAGGAACAATAGGGAAAAAACAGCCGTTAAGGGACCTCGTGATCAGGCATTAAGGTTTTAACGGCGCCGACACCTTTTACGGCGCCGTTAAACCTTTAACGACAGGGTCGTAATGAGGCCCAATGTCTTGGTATTTTTAGCAAACAGAAGCAGGCGATTACCCTTTCCGGTTGATTCTACAGCTGTCTCGAAGCAAAAATTTGTTGTGGCGGTTGAGACCCATTTTATAGAGGTTATGGTCGCTTTAGGTGTTTTTTTATCACATTTGTTTCAGACAGGTTTGGTAAAAACAATTGTGAGGCGTAGATGTAATCAATAACAGAGTTTGAGTGCCCCCATTCCCATGTTGGCACAAGGTTTGTGTCCCCAAGTATTGTGGTCATATTAAAAAGGTTTCTTGATGTCATTAGACTACACCATGCCTTGCCTCAAATTTTTGCATGGGTTTCAATTGTGACTGAGGTGCCAGAAGTCACAGGTGGGCAAGTCATGTTTAGATCACCACAGATCAGTAAGTTAGCACCTCGAAAATCTGTGAAGGTTAAGTCGATGGTTGCTGCGACCAACTCCAACAGGATGTCTGTTCGGATCCCTTTCGGGTTCCAATAAATGTTTGTGATCAGCAGCTCAGTTGAGCACAGTTTGCCGTCGTTCTATCCATTCGGGTCCACGAAAGGAGCGCTGTTAAAATAAATGGGTTAACCAAAAGTATTTTCTCGATCTGCAAACTGCTGCCAATGCCAACGGCAATTAGCAGTCCAGAAGATGGACAGCCCCTTGTCCCTACATTAGCTGGAGAGAAACCTAATTCAAAGCCATCCAGTATCAGTTTGTCTTGAAGCCAGAGTTTTTGTAGGCATAGGATGTCAAAGCGACCTATATCAATGGCGCCTGGTATAGTCAAGTGATGAAAGCCTCTTGTATTCCAGCAGCCCAAGGAGAGTGATGATGAGGCTTGAGAGATGTGGTAGTGAGATGGTGGCTATTTATGTTTATCTTGTTGTTGAGACGATGTTGATGCTTCATGATCTACGGAAAAAGCCGAACCACCGTTTCCCAATGGGCCGTTTGGGCGGCGAGATGAGTCATGTTTTGTTGGAGAAAAAACAGTGGTTCTTGATGTTGCGCCTCCTTGGTTTGTTGCGCAACTAGAAAAAAATGCTGTGCTTTAAAGGTAGATTGCAAGCCTCAGATAGATTTTCTTTACTACGATTTGACGTCACACCAACTGCTTGATTTGAGTGAAGCTGGTTGTTCAGTAGATTTTGGGGCTGAACAGTGGAATGTTGATATTTGACATTGGTTTTTAAGGGGATCAGGTCTAAACCCTGTTTGTAGAGTGTGTCTGAGGCCCCAATTAGTAGTTTGTCAACCGTTTTTGAGGACGTGTATAAGTGACATATTGCTTTTTGTCCTTCGTGAGTGGGTTCCACAAGTTTAAAGTCATCTGTTTTTATTGATCTAAGTGAAGATAGACTGTAGAACAAGTTTAAGACAGTGTGTCTATTCAGGACCATATATTTTGTATTGCTTGAACTAAAGGTTGGTTCTCCTTTATCTCTAAGGCCGTTGTTTTGAACGTAAAGCTGGCTTTTAGAAGGGCTCTTCTTTATTTCCCTCAGTCATTTGCATTTTCTCTTGAGACAAAGAAGGATGCTTTGTTGCCTGATCATCCTTAGATCTATCTTCTCTAGATCAGGGGTTTGATGTTGGCTGGTGGTTTGGTCGTTTACTTCCAAAGTTTGAAGAGTTGTCCAATAAGTAAGTAGCCAATGTAAGTTTCTTTTTAGTATCCAGAATGTTTTTAAATCGGTCGCTCAAGGACAAAAAACTTGGGGGTTGACTTCAACAGTCTCTGGCTTTTGTTCAGTTGGTTTTAGCAGATGGCCGTGAGCCTCCACAAGGCTATCATCCGCACCTCATGGTGGATAGTAAGATCCATCAAAACCTTCTGGTTCAAAACGTCTTCGGTTGATTTTGGGGAAGATTGAATTTCTGCAGCCCCCCTCCCAAGGTCATTTGGGTCATCAAGTTCCCGTGATTTTGTTGTGGTTTGGATGACTTTTCCTTGGACTAACCCAACGTCTGTTTGGTTTGGATTCCTAGGTTTCTGTGAAGCTGTTTTTGTGGACTCCGCGAGTCGGAGACAGGTTTGTTTAACAGTTTTTGTATTATTATATTATTATATATTGTAATGAAAATATACTAGCACTACGAATATGGGGACAGTGTGTTATAAGAGGTGCTTTCGAGGAAATATGCTTCAAGGATCTTTTTGTTGTTGCGGACACCAAGTCGTCGATGCAAGTTACTTTGTTTTCTAACGAGGTGTTTAGAGGATCCATGGAGCTTGCGGTGATACAAGTTGATTCAACAATTTGAAAGGGAGCAAGAGCCATAGGTGTTGCTGGGCAAGTTTTCCCTTTCTTTCGAAGTAAGGTAGAGATTAAGAGGTCTGTGTGGATGGTCGCATCCACTGATTGTTTAGCTGCTGAATGAGGCAGCTGTTGGGCAAGTTCACTTCCTGAATGAAAAAGATTTGTGTAGTCAGAACTCACAGGTCCACTTTGTCGCCCTTCCACAGCGTTTATATAGCCCTCCAAGTAAATTAGCTTGGAATGCATCATTGATGATGTATGGTCTTTGAGAGTGTTGTTAATCGACTCATATAGCTTGTAAAAAGGTGCTAGGACTATAGTAATCGAAGACATAATTGCGAGAATGTCCGTTTTTTTTGGCTTGTGAGTCTTTTTGAATAGGGTAGAAAAGGTTGCTCTGTCTTCTATTTGAGGAGTGGTGAGGAGTCAGAGGTGTCACAAGTGGTTTTTCTTGAGGAACTGGTTGTTGACATGCTTTTTCTTGTGATTTTAAATGAGCAATAACCTCGTAAAGGAGAAGATTTGGTTCCGTTGTAGGGCTTGGCTCCTTTGTCAATAGTTTAGCCTGTGGGCTTTCTGTGATCAAAGTCAGTAGTTCCCCTTGTGGAGATGGGTTTAAAGGAGTATTCAAAATAGGGAGCAGTGCTGATGCTACATCGTCTTATGGAGATCGTCCACAAGGTTTGATCACTGGCGTTTGTAAGGCCGGGTCTTGGGCCTCCTTGTTTATTTCATTTTCTGCTGAGCGGGTTTTGGAGGTCGACTGGGCATCCATAAAGGCCTCTAGTAAGTCCGCATCAGAGACTTCCTCGAGGCTGCACAGTTTCCGTCTGCAGTTTTTTTTGTAAAGAAATGTTTTAAAGAATTTTCCAGTGCAATGGACGTAGACGAGGTAATCTGTAGCGCACTCCTTGATGGTCGTTTCAGTTTTGTTCTTGTGTTTTGACAAGTAGTAGTTTTTGATTTGTTATTGTGGCCATAGACAGGTCCTTGGGGTGTCAGCCCAGAGCCAGTGCGTTTTTGTTTTGAGCACTGTGAAGTAGATGTATTTGCCTTTGTCCCCTGTTGGAAAGGTCATAGAGGCAACTCGATGGGCGCCAAACTTAGTTTGGTTTGCATGATTCCCTTCGTGGTTGAGTCAAAGTCCAAACAGTGGGGGGGAAGAAGTTCTATAGGACTTGATGCATGTATCATTGCTTTAACCGTCCTTGAAGCATTTAAATTTACTCTTTCTTCTAAGAGCATCTTCTCTCTGTCTGAGGTGCTCAACTCCCCCTCATTTAGCGTGTTGGAGTCGGGGTTTTTTGTATTTTCTTCTGCCCGCCCGTAGTCATGGGGCAGCTCATTTAGCACTTTCTCAGCCGTTCCGGTGATAGAGGTTTAGGCAGGATTTCATCTTCGAGCTCCGAGCGCCCAGCTGAAACCAGAACACCCTCCGCCGAGCCCTAGGTCCCTCCTACGTGAAGGTCTTCTGCCTTCAACCCCGATCCTCCGTCCACGGGGTCTCCCTGTCCTCCTCCGAGGGCAGGGACCGTCCCGTTGGCCATTGCTGGAGAAGGGGCCAGACTCAAGGATGTGGGGGCGGGGCTTGGAAGCCCGGCTCGAAGGCAAAGTTCAGTGGGCGGATCAAAGGGAAAACTGTAGCTGAGACCCCACCTTCTGTGTGCGGCACCCCGGCACACCAGGCATCATCCGGGGTTGATGAAGATCCGACGGCTCCAGAGTCATACGTGCTGCTTGATCGAAGTGAGCATTGGGGCACGGTAAGTCAGGTACTTTTACCGCTGGTCTCTTTGTTGATGGTGGAGGTAAGGTTGTGGGAGTCCTCGCCACACTTGATGCAACCGTGGTATGGGGCGGAAACTATGAAGCCTACGCCGGTCCTCCTCCCTGTTGGAATCATCATGGGAGGGGGCCTCCGGCCCTGCCTCTTCCCTCTCCACCATTGACTGCCAGAGATTGCACCACTCTTCAGCCACTCCGCGCCTGATCCGCGGTGGAAATTAGCTTTTGTAGTAAAAGCTCTGCCTTACCCAACAATAGTCACTGCAGACTGCTCACAGGGACTGCCAGAGACTGCACCACTCTACAGCCACTTTGCGGGGGAAACTAGCTTTTGTAGTAAAAGCTCGGCCTTGCCCAACTATAGTCACTGCAGACAGACTGCTCACCATCCCATTGGATCCCATGTGTTCCAGTGGGCTTGGGATCCCGTCTGTCCTTGATTGTTTGACCAGGACAATCCAGTGGAATTTCTATGGGATGCCCACCGAAATGTTGCAGGATGTGATTGAATGAAAAAATGTGTCACACAAAATGGCAACAGAAAGGTGGCAATAGGACATGGTCATGGAGTATTTACACAAAGGGGGATCTAGAAAGGAGGAGTGAGCACATGGAAAGTTGCAGTGGTGATGGGGAAGAAATGTAATGTGTTAAGTGGTTTACCATTTGCAGCGATGAGAAACGTTTTTGCAGAAATGTCAGTAATTTCACTGTGAATATACATGGGAACTAAGGGAGGGCCTAAAAAAAATATTCTCAAAATGTATGCTAACATGTGCAGGCGCTTACCAACATTAGTAAAGTGCCTGTGAAACACACTTATATATGAAACCAGCAAAGTGATGGTGAGCTTATAAAGGCTTGGAAAATAAAACCTTCCGCCTGAAGTGTAAAAGTATAATAAGGTATTTCAGCAAAGTTACACATGCCACATCACCACCCAGTAGCCACCATTCGAGGTTTACCTTTTGTGCTATATATTTCCCTCACACACTGCCTCCGACATTCTTCCCGATCATTTGAACTCAAGACTGAATTATGAGAATTCCCTTTATATTGCTCTTCTAGGAGGGCTAATTAAAAATATATCAGAGAACACAGAAACGTGTGCTAATCTGGGGGGTAGACATGGTGTATTTACATGCAAAGTTGTGCACCAAGGTGGTTTAGTGACTCCTGGTAGAACCTTTTTGTACTCGCCCTTCTCACCTTTCCAGTGAATGCAGTCATCTGGTATCTGCTCAGTGCATAATAAAACATTTCACCCTAGCCCATGCATACACATCGCTGAAGAGGAGCTACAGTCCAGCACAGGAAAAACAATGGAATACAAGTATGTTCTCTAAGAGGCTTAGTGCGTGAATAACACAGTAATTTTGAAGTATACACAAAAGCAACCAAGTGTTACTTGCTGGGATACATTAATTGCTAAGGCAGACATTCCAATAGGTGGTCGGACACAATTGAGTGTAAAAACAGAGATGCACACACATTCATCAAGACTGCTCATGGGGGCACACTAGATCCTGAACTGCCAACATTTACAGGAACTCAAAAGACACTCACAGGAAAACACCCAGACAGCATGCAATAGGGCCTAATTCCCAACAATGTTTTAGTTTAGACTATTACGCGGTGTTTTAGTGCCATCTATAAGTTTAAACTATGCATTCGTGTACAGATAGGAAGACTTTGCAAATGAGCGACACAAAGCTTATAGGTGTTGTGTGTTTATGTGTGTAACAATTGCCTGGCCAAGGCCATGCTAATCCATATGGCCATTTCCACCCAGTTCCTGCCCCTCCCGACAAAAACAACTCTTTGTGGCAACTCTTTGAGCTTGCTTTAACCAAGCCTTACTATCAAACATTTCACGCACAGTGCCTGCCAGTGTTGTTTCAAAGCAGCCGTCTGAGAGTTAATGACTTAATTGGAGTTGTAAATGCAAGTGCCTGTCCCATAGCTACATAAAAACCCAAACTGTTGGCACTGTCAATGCTTGTTCAATTGGATTCTCCCACTGAAAAAATGCTTTGCGAATCAGATTCAATGGCTTTTAAGATGTATTCTCTAGCAGCATATCAAAGTAAGCACAACTATGCAAATAAATGTAAAGTTTGTCAGCCATTTGACAATCAGTGTTTTGCCCAGATGCAGTGTGCTGAAATAAAAGCTGCATGAGAGATAACTGGATATTATTAAATGCAGAGATGTTGTATAATACTTTATTCGACTTTAGGCAGTATACTATATATATATATATGGTTAAATTGCTGTTTCTATAGGAAGAGCACTTTTTGGGCGGCTTAAAACTTCGCTCTCCCTGGACGAATCCTCACCAAACTTTGCAAAAAAAAGTATATGGTGCACTCTGAATATTTTTGCAAAATTTGGTGACGTTTGGTCGGGGGGGGAGGAGTTATAGGGGGTGTCCCCAAACGTCTTTTTTTCCCATGGACTGAATGGGCGAAAAACTTTGCGCACGCCTTCAGGCAAAACCGCTGGATGGATTTTCACCAAATTTGTGGTTGGGGCTTGGTCCTGAAAGAGTGCTTTTGTAAATTTGGTGACAATCCGTGCAGTAGTTGTCTTTAAAACGACCAAAAAGTAGGTCTAAAAAAACTAGTTATCTCTATGTCCACTCCGCGGTCCCACTTCCCTCTTCTCTCCGCGGACAAGATACCGATTGGCTAAGGGGCTGGCGTCATGACTGCGGACACGCAACGTCTCCGCTGATTGGCTGCAGTGAGCCGTGTTCTGCGTCAGATTGTTTGGATGCGCCCAACATCTTGGATCTGCCGACAGCGGGGCGGTGACCAGCGGCAAAATGCTATTTTGGTGTGTCAGAGTGCTTGGGGAGGTTCAGAGAGTAAGAGATGGGTGAAATACTGTATTTGTTCAGGCGGTAGGTGTTAATGATGTATTCCCTATGCCCACCTTGTTCGTGATGTTTGTAAGTACAGAAAATGAGGGGTCTCATAAGGATAGTACTTCAGTCCGTGCTGTGCGCAGGCAACTTGAAACTGTTCTAAGGACACGTGTGGTGTTAGCGAACATTGAAATTGAGTACATGCGGTAGTTAAAAAAAAAATCTATGGGTGTGCTATTGATTTATATGCCGTCATGGCTGTGACATGCTGCGGTGGTTGTGGCCAGGGCCTAGTGTCTTGGGTGCATGGCGTAAACCGTAGGCCGTAGGCCATACTTCCAAGAGTCTAGGCCCCGGCCACAACCACCGCAGCATGTCACATCAATAGATGAACCTGTATTTTTGCTTATCGATCGAATGGTTGTGGGGAGTGTGTAAAGTCTTGGGTGCATGGCCTTCGGACATGCACCCAAGAACAAAGTTATAAGCACTGGAGTTATAAGCCACTGCACACCCATACATTGAAATATCTATGGAGATACACCTAAGACTCTAGGCCCTGGCTACAACCACTGCAGAATATCACAGCTATAGGTACACCCGTAGTATCGAACATCACTCAGGTGGTTGTGGTGAGGGCCTTCAGTCTTGGATACATGGCTCAAGGCCATGCACACAAGACCACATTTATAGGTAGTGTAGTTACAAGCCACAAAGGGTGTGATATGCTGTGGTCGTTGTGGCCAGGACGTAGAGTCTTCGGTGCATGGCCGGCCATGCACCCAAGAACAGAGTTAAAAGCACTGGAGTTATAAGCCACTATGGATTTTTTATTCTGCACACCCATACATTCAAACATCTATGGTCTTACACCCGAGACTCTAGCCTCTGGCCACAACTACTGCAGCATAAACAGCTATAGGTACACCCGTAGTATCAAACATCATTCAGGTGGTTGTGGGAAGGGCCTAGCGTCTTGGGTGCATGCCCTTCGACCGAAACCGAATTTATACGTAGTGAAGTTAGAATCACAGCTATAGATACACCCGTAGTATCGAACATCACTAAGGTGGTTGCGGGTAGGGCCTAACGTCTTGGGTTGGGTGCATGGCTAAAGGCCATGCACCCAAACCCAAATGTATACGTAGTGAAGTTAGAAGATACAATTGGTGCGATATGCTGTGGTGGTTCTGTGCAGGACCGAGAGTCTTGGGTGCATGGCCGACTGATGTCATAAGCAGTGAGGTTATAAGTCAGCATGGGTGTGCTCTGGTGCGGTGGTTGTGTGCACAACTTACAGTATTAGGTGCATGGCTACAGACCATGCACCCAAGAGTAAACTTATAAGTAGTGAAATTATAAGCACCATGGTTTTGATATGCTGCAATGGTTGTCGGTAGGACTTATAGTCTTGGTTGCTTGGCCGCAGGATGTAGGTGGTAGGTTATACATCCAAGATGCTAGGCCCTGCCTATAGCCACTGCACCATATTACTGCCATAGATTAGACGTGTAGATTCAAATATGTATGACATGTGTGCAATTATACTTACAGTTTACTTTGTTGAGAATCCATATATTTCTTACATGACTTCAGTAAATATCCTTTTTTAATTTCTGTGATAAAAGAAAAGAGCATGTTAGTGTTTGTATTTTATGAAGACTTATTACATGGTACAATAGACATTTTAGCTATTTTTTTACCCTCATATTTAGTTTACAAACCAGTGTACTGTGCATTTTGCTCAGTTTCTGTGTTTGTTTTTCAAATCCTTAGATCTGGGGGAAAAAATCCTTGTTGGATTAATAAAAAACTTTCTTTGCTATGCTACAAACTATTTCTTTGTTTTCCTTCAGTGTTTCCTTGTTGTTTCTGATTAATGTTATGTCTGTTGGCTTGTTGCAGATTTTTAAAAACAGTTAGCTACCTGTTGGCGTATTCTAACTGTGCATTTTTTGTTACGGATATGTGGTATTCATTTATCTATGTGGTTGTTATACACTCTTGGGCAGTTAGATACCTGTTGGCGTATTCTAACTGTTTATAGTCTTTTAGTTGAATTTTTGTTAATGTTGAACTACACATTAGATATTAAATTTTGTCTTTAAGAAGATTAAATACGCATTTGTAAGATTAGCTGTCAATCTCTGCTTTAGAGTAATGGTGCTATCATTACATTCAAACCATCCACATTTCTTTTTAATGTATGCAGTGTAGTGACCTGTATTGGTTGTAGCTCCTGCGTGGTAAATTATACCTACTGTTGTAAAGGTTTTCTTTCCAAGTGACACTTGACCGTGTGTGAATCCAGTCAGCTTGCAGTTGTTTTTGGTACCATCTGCATTGTAACGTAGAAGCATAAGTATTATATAGTTACTATGTGTTTGTATCAGTAAGGTGGAGCGATTATCTGAATTGCACATAGTACATAATCTGCCATGGTTTGCATTCTGTAAAAGTTGCTGAAATGGAATGGATTCACAATTAGGTATGGATACATACACAAATCGCTAATTTGGGATTTGTTCCTGTATCACATTGTTACAGAGAGTGCCTGTATGTTTCCACATGTATGAAATATTTCATTTATAGGTATGTCTTTGTTTTCCAGTACTTGTAGCAAGTTTATTAGAAATTCTTGTGGATCTTCTTGTGAGTTTATAGTGAATCTCACCATTCCAGCACAGTAGTCCAATTCTTGTCTTATTATGTGAACAATGTACGTGTTGTCAGGATTGTTTGTTGTGTTTCTTTGAAGGACTAACATTTGCAAACACAATTGGTCTTTACTGTGTAAGTAAATATTGTTAACAATTGGTGGCAATTGAAATAGAATATTCATTGCTACATTTGCATAGCAACTTACACCAGTTTCATTTGAAAATTTGAATGGAACAGCTACTTCTGTCTCTGGGTGTTTTTTTTTGGAGTTTCTATTCCTTCATTGAAGAAGTACCTGATTTACATTCCCTAATAGGTTCTTCTGTGCTTGTGGTAATTGATGAAGTTTTAGCTTTTTTTGTTTTCTTTGAAGGATTTGCTGTCAGAATCTGTTGCATTTCTGTTTGAATTAGTTTTCTTTTAGCACGTTTTACTTTTTCTGGAACAGGATATGGTTTCAGATGTGGGGTGTACAGTGAACGCAGTCTATTGTATACTAGAATGCAAGGAATATCAGTTTTCAGTTTACTTGCTTCAAAGTTGATTAGAAATAGACCGTCAAGTGTACGTAAGCGTGATAGTGCTACGTAGTTCATGCCTTCTTTAAAGACTGTGTTTCCTATATCTATCAATGCTTTGTCTAGGGTAAGACCTTGGGATTTATGAATGGTGACTGCATATGCAGTTAGAGAAAATTGTTCTCTACGTAAATACATGTCTTTGAAGAGAAGGAATCGGGCAGTTGACCGCCCTATCCTTTTCACTTCTGAAAGTTTGTCAAAGCGAATATTGACAAACTGAATGTTGTTGTCACGTGGGTATGTTTGAAAGCCAACAACTGTACCCAGTGCCCCATTAACTAGCCCTTACTCCACGTCACGGTTACGTTTAAGCATTACACTATAATTTAAGGATAATTTTAATATTTTTTCCAACCCATTTCTGTTGGAGATTGAATTTTCTAAGATATTTAGTCTTGTTGTGGCTTGCTCACACATGGGTAGTGTCATCCAATGTACGTCTAGTTTGTCGATGGCGCAAATTTCCATTATTGGTTGCACACCTTTTGTTAACATTGTTTCATTGAATTTGAAACAGCTTGCAAGAGTTGGCATTAAGGCCATACAATTGACATTTTTGTGCGCTAATTGTTTCATAACATCAGTAGCACATGCATTATCGCCATAAAGTGCATGAATGTGCTGGTTTTTCAATATTGCTCGAGCTTCTTGAGATAGTACACCAACTCTAATACTTTTTAAAATGTTGGCGTAAGTGAGATATGCAGATTGCTGCATGTTTTCTGTTAATTCTCTGTATTGGAAATATTGCCAAAGGTTGACATTTCATATGCTGCCAACAGTTTTAAGGCAGAGTTTGAGTCCTAAGGTTTTAAAAATTGGTTCAACTTTCACTGGTGTCAATTGTAGAAGATCTCTGAAAACAATAATGTGTTTCCCTGCAAAGAGTTCTTTGTAGTTTATTTTAAGTACTTCTTGCAATCTGAGGTGAATCAAAGCCAACATTAGGTTGGAGACCATGCTCACTTCATCTATTAGTAGCATTTTCATTTGTTTTTATACTCTGCATAGTTCCATTGCAGCTTCTGCAGAAAGTTTGTAATAGTCAAATTTGTTTTGGTTTTCTACTGGAAGGAGTAGTAATCGCTGTAAAGTGACACCACCTATGTTGTAGGCAGCTAAACCTGTGGGGACAGTTACAACAGCTAACAGTTTGTTGTTTGTCAATTGTTGAAGGAACTTGCTGATGATTTTGATTAAGAATGTTTTTCCTGACCCAGCATCACCATTGATGTACAGCAGTATAGGTTTGTAATTTTGGCAGATACATTCTTTATTTTCGTGTTGTACACCATGTGCAATTTGTTTTGTTACTTCTTCAAAAATGGTGCGCTGATCTTTGTTAAGTTTTGCTTGTAGTGCAGTTAAATCTTCTAAATCTTCTTCATAGTGACACATGGTGTTTTCCACTTCTGTCATAGCTAATTCTGCCTCATTTGCTATTAGTGGCTGTGGTAGTGGTTCTTGGCTTCCTGTTTCAGAAGGTTGACTACTGTCGGAAGTGTCCTTATCTAATTGTGCCTGAAGTTCTTCTTGTGTTGCTGTTCATTGTGTAACATTGTTTTGTACTGTGTAAAGTTCACATCGGTGATAGCACTTTCATTTGCTTCGAAAGCATCTTCATAGCAGTCATAGTTATCTAGTATCTCTTCCTCTTTTCTCCATGGTTTAAAAAGTTGTAGCAGAGACATGTAATATAGTTGTTTCTGTTGAGGAGTTTTTAATGACAATTTGACATGATTAATTAAGCTTTGTTTGATAAGTTTCACTAAGCTGCCTTTACATTGTGTCACTCTATATCTACCTTTGCTTTCATCAGGTTTTATATTATATTTGTATGCAAAGTTTTGAGCTATGTGATATAGACACATGCTTTCCAAAGTGCTACTCCTGTTCGGATAGTATATGTCCAGTAAAATGTTTTTTAAAATGTCTTGGCTGTTTGGGTAATTTTGGGCAATTGTTTCTATGTCCTCATATGATTTCAGAACTCTTTTTGTAGATTTAGCAGGACCAAGACTTATCCATACTATGTTGTCTGATTTTCCATACAAAGCAGTATCGGTTAAACGATCTACCAGTTCATAGGAGCCACGTTCTCTATGAGAGAGCATTTTTATGCCTACGCTATACAATTTCTGAGATAGTGTTTTGTCTGATGATAGGTCATTCCAGAGGTCTTGAAGCTCCGTTTTTTTGCTGCTTTTGTTAAGTAGGCTGTAACATATCGTGCAACTTTAGTGGAATTGTCCTGCACATCTATGTTTGCATTCCATAAGAGGCTAATGATTGCATTGTAATCATTGATATATTTCGATTCTTCTGTTCTTTTTATGTAATACGTGTTCTTAGGTGATTTACCTTTAACACTATGTCGAACTGAAGACATGAAGTTGTTCACTCCACCTGTTTCTGTAACTGGTCTAGGGAAACCAAAGCGGCATTTGGTCGAGTATTTCCCTTTGCTTTTGTATTTGCAACGACAATATTTGCCACATGTTTGTCTTTGAAATTGTAAAATCTGTCCAGGCAGGTCACTATGTGTCCGTTGTGAAGGGATTTCACAAGTGACATATTTTTGGATGAACTGCAAAACAGTGGCATCACTGTCGTGACCAAATTTAGGTGCAACTTTGATCCATAAAAGCATGTAATATGTAGTGCTCCTCTCGATTGGTATTCTTTTCTCCAAAAGAAGTGTAGCACTTCTCCGAGGGGAGGAACAGTTTTAATACAAATAATGTGTAGCATAGCAATGAAACACAGCTGGAAATATCTTGACACATTAACTAGATCTAGAGAGCAAAGTTCTCTAGATCTATGTTGGTTTTGTTGTTGTTTGATATGCGTAGGAACTGATGTAAATCTTCCCATGCATATTCTGCACAACTTAGTGTAACAAACCAAGTCAGTGGTCCAAGGTTTTTGACCATACAACGTACGTCTCTGTGCCGTCGGAACCAGTATTCTTTTGTACCGCGCATGTTTGCAAAAAGATTTGTTATACTTGATTGTAAAACCTCATCTTTTAGTTGTACTTTTTGTATTAATTGCGTAGCTGACATATTTTGAAAGTGGGTTCCAGATTTCAAAACGTGTGCAACTCCGTAACATAGAGTTGCTAGTTCACTTTCAAAGAGTAGGTGGAATATGTATTCCACATTCTGTCTAAATCTGGGATCTTGCGAATACATTCGTAATGAGCGGTATTCTGATGCCGTAATCTGAGTGGGTCTATCATGGTATCTTCCGCCTTTGCCAGTAGGAAATAGCAGTGGAAAAGCACGTGCTTCTATACTTTTTTCCCGTATGCTCATTGGTGACCCTTTGGTTTGTCGCATTTGGTAAGTTTCTAGTGCATCATCTATGCTTTCATCGGAATGCAATGGATGAATTGTGTAATGGTCCAAAAGAGTGGATACTGCAGCAGGATCCAGAAGTTCAAATTGACCAGTTTCTGATGACTCTTGAATTATTTCAGTTGTTTCTCTTAAGCTCTCTTCAATATTTATTTCTTTGTAGTATTTGTTATTTTATTTCAGATATTGCAAGGCTTGTCTAACTTTCTGTAAATCTACCAGTTGTTGCCAGATTTTTTTGTCTTTTGTTGGACCACAATTTACCAAGACAATTAAAGAATGCTCTATTGGATGTTGCACTCCTAGAGTGTGTACATTTTCTGTCAGATCTAATGGCAAATAAACTACTTTGCCATGAATGCCTTTCACCAATTCAGAGGGAGGTAATTTTGCTGTTTTTGGTTGAAGGCGTAAAATTGCCTGAAATGGGTGAACTGTTTGAATTATGAGGCTCTCATATAAATTGAGTTGTTGCAGGGGTTTTGGTAGTGGGAACAATTCCAAATTATTTGTGATAGCATGTGAAGGAGTTTGGTTGTTCTCCAATTTTGTATTGCAGTAAGTGCAACATATTAGGGGTTCACTTATTTGGTAGTTGTTTTCTGCTAAAAGGTAGAGAGCTAATTCAAACCATTTGTAATCTTCATTGTCTTCTATTTTGTATGTTACATTTATATTTGTTGTTTTCCTTTTGTAAAACGTTCTGCAGCAACACACACACACGGTTTGGTACTTCAGCCGATGCACTTTTACATTTTTTTTTGCATGTGTGTAATAGAAGGTTGCTATGTGCAGAATGGTTGCTAGTCTGTTCTAAAACTATTGCATTTTGTAAGTTACTTTCACTTCCAAAATATTTTCTCTGGATACCATCGATTTCTTCTTGTAGGTATTTCGGTGTACCATGCAGAAGAGTGTTATTTATATTGGCTCATTCTAAAGCTGGACTTTTAGCATAGTACATTTTATACACTAGATTTCTTACATTTGAATGATGTATTGATATCCTTTTGATATCATGGAAGATGCTTTTGCAAATAGGTCCTGAAATGCAGGCTAATGAATGTCCTCGTAGTCCTGTGTATTTGCGCACTGGACAGATATCCATATTTTGCAGCACTTTCATTTTAATTTTGTCTTTACCTTTCACATACTGATTGAGGAACTGACGTAAACATTTGAAAGATTTGTTAGGAATGTCACACATTGACGTGCACGGCCATTTGTATACTGGACGGTCTGGTTCAGTCGAATCGAGAGGTAATTCTGAGTTTTCAGGGGATATTTTTGTAAGCAATGTTTCTTGTTCCATGATGGTATTATTGATTTTATCAACCCCTGTCCACTGCTATGGATGGCAATTGTGTTTGTTTGATTTTGTTTGTATGCTTATTCATTAAAATACGGTACTGTGGTTGTTGTGTGACTCCATTCACCTCCACAAATATTTAAGAAGTTATTGTTGTTGACATTCCATTTATTGATACATTTCTTTTGTAGTTTAGTACTTAGTTGTGTTAGTGGTTTCATCCTATTTAACACTAAAATAAATAACTTCCTTTTGAGAAGGATTCCACTGTCTACGAGAGCTTGTAGGATTAATTTTATACGGTAGGTTTTAAGGGTTGAAGATGATTTTGGTCCTCTTCTTATTAGATTCTGAAGAACTCTGTGGTGAAACATTTTTACTTAAATACTTTTTTAACTATGGGTTCTTGTTACTATATCAGGATTAATAGGAACATTTTTCTCAGTACTGGTAGCTGATTTTTTGTAAAACGTTTTCTGTTTCGTGCCATATTTTGATATAAGAGCCACAGTTTCGGTAGTTGAAGCTTCCTTTGTTTCGCTAAACGACTGTATTGGCTGATTTGTTCCAACGTTCTCTACAAACTCTGCTACAGATGGATGGTTATTTTGGACAGTTTTATTTTCATTTGCTCTATTTCCGCGTTCCTTTCTACGGACTTGCTTTTTGGTAAGCATTCTTTGGGGTCTGTTGAAAAAAGATGGCATGGTTTGGTCTGTTGTACAATGTATGTGTGCTGTGTGCATGCGCGCATGCGTTTGATGGGGAAGCTCTTTGTGGTGGTGTATGAATGTGCATTGGGCAGTTACAATGAGTTGGGAAGGCTATTTTTCTGTTTGTATACTACTATACTGTGCTTCAGATGAGAGTACAAAGTGAGCTAGTGGTGAGGAGAAGCATTAATAGTAAACGTAATGGTATAAAAGTGAAACAGCTATTTGTTTTCTAGTTCTAACATTGTAAGGCTTCTGTATGTTATTTGAGTTCCAAAAACACAGGGATTTGTGAGCCATTCTGCCTGTTATTCTTTCTTTAGTAAATGGGGATTTGTGGGTAGAATAGTTCAGAAATCAAAGTTTGTTTTGGTGTGCAAATTAAAAAAATAACCCACACAGTAGAATATAAAGGTAGTACTGTACTTACCTTTTTTGCGCAATGACCAGGTTTCTTCGGATATGTCGTTTGCAGTGTAGATGCTGTTGATTTTCAGGAGAGTAGTCTTCACTGGAATTGTAAAAAGAAGAAGTTAGTAACTTGGTGTGTTTAAAGCAGTGATGTTACTGTACACGTAAATTTTGCATCATCGGAGTACTCTCCTTTGATATCTCAACACAGTTCTTGTGTGCATTTCACTTCACTATGTGCTGCATTTCTATGTTATTTGTAGTATGTTAGTTGAACTTGATTCGCAAATGAGTACAATTTTTAGTTTATGAAAATGCCTTGTTTTTTTTTAAGCTGTGTTGTCCATAGCAGAGAGGTTTGTAAGTAACAGGTCATTATAGTAGATGGGAAAAAATTCACTACTTTCATATTATAAGTACGAATCCGAAAAATCGGGAGACCCTCAAAGGGAGATGTCACCACAGCAAATGGGAGGGTTTATTTTTCTCATACGATCACATTAGAAGTAGCATTAATGTAGGCGGTACACAGTAAAAAATGGTGACATTTTCTAATGGAAAATGGAGTTTCGCACTAAATAGGGAGGGTTGTTACATATGTATAGGTTGTGCGGGAGACAGTAAGAAGTAGTGCGGTTTGTCAATGAAAAATCGGAAGTATTGTACTTAAAGGGGGAGCGTTGGTGTATATTGGCTATGTAGATTTAATGCCATTAATTTGTTTAATTAAAATCATAATATTTGCACATGTTCTCTGATTAAAATATGCATACCTGTACTTTATACTCATGCATGTGCGCACGCATGGAGCTGTACGTAGAAATCCGCAACACTTGCACAGTAATTTTTGAAGTAGGTGCTTTGCAATGATATGCAACTTGCATTCAGAGTGATCAATAGTACATTTGAAGTGCGAAATTTTGATGGCCTTGATGACGGAGTTAGATGTAGAGATGTTGAATGTGATTGGTGGATGGTTGTGTGACTGCTTAGCTGTGTCCAATGAGGGAATGGATTTGCGAGTGATGTGGAAAGGGTAGAAGGACTAGGTAAGAGTTACATGCCACATGTAGACAGCGCTTGTCCTTAGGTAGGACGTGCCACATACAGGATTCTACAGCAAATCCAGCATGGAAAGGGGAGTGTAGGCATCAGCCAATCAGATGTTCACATTGTTCTTTTGTGTGTCGAAAGACGGTGCGTGTACTGAAGATAGCAGAGGTGGAGCGAGTCAGGGTGTTGGTGTTTGGAGATATTTTTGTCCATGGTTTACAGCACTATTCCAAAAGTAGGCATGTGGCACACAATTTTGATGTGAGAGGAGTGGAGGTGGTGTGGAGTGCTGAGACTGATCGCAATGTTGCGGCAATTCTCCAAGTTTGCAGAGACATGCGTTGGATGACCAGTCCCCTAGTGGTACTTTTGCACTATGATGCTTGCCATTTAGGCTACATGAGTTCAATTCACGTACTTTGTTGGAAGATTTGGAACAGTCGGTGCAAGCAGCCATTAACATCTTTCCAAGTGCGAAAGTGATTTTTTCTGGCTTACTCCCTAGAGGAAAATGGGACAACAGTTCTGTTTTCTGTCCTGATCAAAGTATTGGGAGGTGTAACATCAATTGCGGCATGCGTGCTTTCATGTTACAAGCTGGTATGTTTTTCTGCAGCCATGAGAACATTGTTCCCAATAATGTGGCTTAATTTGAAGCAGATGGTGTTGCGTCATATTCTTTGGGAAATGCCATGTTCTTTTGGAATGTAAGGCTTGCTTTGGAGAATGTTCTGTAATGATTGTAGGAGTAAAGTAAGAAGAAAAAATATTTAAAGAAAAACAAAATAACAGGTGTCTGTAAAGCATCTGCCCAAAAAACAATAAACAACTGCTCTTTTCAGAGCCCACCTTAAAGGGGAAAAGGGGAATAATATTTAAATGTGCAGTCGTCACGCTCTGATCCTCTATGTGTCCGCGGACATGGCAGTAGTCTGCTGGCAGCGCGTATTACCAACGGGGATTCTGAGGTGGAGATGACTGCAAATGAGAATATGCGAAAGTAGGGATTGGTCAGTTCAGTGGGTGTGTTCTGAATGGAGAAATTTAGTCACAACATCTTTTTCCTGACAGGAGACCAGACATCATAAGCTATGTGTGCTCGAAAACAGATTATCGGGATTTTGGGAGACTCACGGATACATTAGTTGAAGGTGCATGCGGAAAGTTGCGGTCTATCTGCAGATCTTGGATTTCCTCATGTGGAAGTGCACTGGCATGGTGTGCGTGGAATGAGGTGGCTGGACTTGGTACCTCTCTGTGCTACTTTACAGACAGAGCTTCATCCTGATATAATTATCATTCATTGTGGAGGAAACAATTTAGGCCATGTCTCTGGAATTTCTTTGCAATTTGCAATGAAGGAAGGACTTGCGAAGGTCATGAACATATTTCCAAATTGCCAAATAGTTTTTTCCCGTATTGCAGAAAGACAAATATGGCTGCGTTCTTCTGCATTTGGTCCACAAATGGAGAAAGCGAGATGCAATGTCAATAAGGCTGTTTGTGCCTTTCTAAGAGATGTTGGCATGTCCTCATTCCACAATGAAAACATTTTGTTTCGCAGCACTTTCATTTTTCGCAGAGATGGAGTCCATCTCACATATGCTGGCAATCAGATTTTTCTTCGCAATTTACAAAAAGCATTGCAATCTTTTTTGGATTCATAGTCATCTATTTGGCAATCTGTTTTTTCAAATCCAGTTTTTGAAGCACACAAAACACCACCGAAATGCTCTTTTCAGAGCCACCACTTACTACCAGCGAAAAGTGCATTGATCCACTTGCACCCTCCATTTTTGTGCATCCTAGGACTGTCCACTGACATTTTGAACAATGCGCGGGGGCCTACACCGGTCACTTGATAGTTATATTGTTAAACTGAGAAAGGTGGCTCTGAATAGAGCCTTTTTTGTAATTTCTGTTGTTTTCCATTTTATTGATTTTCAGCACATGACAGACTAGGAGAGGAGGGCAAAGGAGGATAAGGAAGGGACACCAACCACGGGGATAAGAAAGGGCAAGTGGAGAGAGAAAGATGTAGGGTGGCCTTTACTTAGGTAGGGGGCAGTTCTTCTGGTGCTCAGTGACCATAGCCTCAAAAGCACTTAGAAGACTCTCCCCCTGCAGAGTACTGCATCGCAGTACATACACAATATTGTGACCCTAGAGAGGTAAGGGTCAACAGCATCGCGAATGGCTTTTGAGGCAACTGAAGGGATGCGCTCCCCCACAGGAGTGTCGCTTGTGGTGAGAGGATCGGACATGGAAGATGCTGTGGAGGAACTCAATCTACTACGTTCTTCACATGGCACCACCTTCCGAATGTCTGCACTGTGGAACGACGCTAGGTGGCGCTTCATGGTTGTTGTACCAAAGCTGTATGCACCAGGTCTCCCATGACTCAGCACCAACTTGCACTGGTTACACCTGACCTGGATCGCACATGCTTTTGGTACGTTCCCAAAAACAGTAAACAACCTCCACACCCACTACTCCCGGCGAGTGCTTGTAGCGCGTAGTTCCTCCACCTCATTCTCTTCTTCCTCTTCTTCCTCGCTCTCTACATCCTGAACCGTATTTCCCTCTCCAGGCCCTTGGGGAGGTGGTGGCGGTGGAGGGTTTGGGGGTGGTGCTGAGGCTAATGAAGCAACAGCAGCCTTGGATGCCATAAGGATTAGTCGGCTAATGTTCACTACAGCAGCAAATTCAGCACAACTCAATCTGCTATAGCCAGAAGAACAATGAAGATGAGCTTGGGGGTGTGGACATTTATAGGGGTGGAGGGGTGCGGCTCGCGACCATATCGATCACTCAAAAATGTTGCAAAAATTCAAAACAATAATTTGAAAGGTTGGGCCATTGTATGGGACATGGGGACATGTGAAATGGTGATTTTATACTGTAAAATAATTTACCATGTTTGTATAAGTTCTTTTGAAATGTTGTGGAAGCAGACAAACTGCGCAAATTAGTCCCCATAATCAGCGTGGGTGCGGTCACATGATGATGTCGTAAACACATCCGCAAAGGAAATGGCTGCCCTCTGGACACCAAATGCAGAGTAACAGACATGCGCATGCGCACAGGAGTTCTACGGACAGTGTTCGGGTCCTGAAACTAATTAAAAGTGCGACACAAGTGAAACGGACAGTTAGGGACAGGCGCAATGTTCGCAGTACTTATGGGTGTGGTGCGCATGTGCGTAGATGTTCTGCTGACTGCACGGCCAGGTGCAGTGTCCTTAGGACACCTCCATTTTGTTTGACTACGGACATGCCGGACACCGTGCCTGTTCTACCGACATTTCCATCTTGTCTGCAGACGGTACGGATAGGTATACTGTCTTTAGGACACTCCCATTTTGTTCATTTTCATCTTTGATGCCCTGGGTGTTAGTCTTAGCAATGCACGTAGGTGGCACGAGTTATGGTTGCTTAGCTTACCATAACTAGCGAATGGCAAGGGTTTTTCAGTTTTACTTTGAACCATAACGTCCCTTTAACAAAGTTTGTTTTACTGAATATACATATATATATATGGCAGTGAACAAAAACAAAGGGGCTACACATGTGATATCATCAGTAATGTCATCAGTGACATTTGTGATGCCATCTTTCATGTCCTGGGTGTAAGTTTTAGCAGTGCACAGTTGTGCGGGCAGTTATGGTTGCTCACAACTGGCGAATTTCAGTGGTTTTCCGGTTTTACTTTGAACCATAATGTCACGTTTGTAAAGTTTTTTTAGTGAATTTTACAGGTGTTTAGTAGCGCAACTTAACCATAACATCCCCTTAACAAAGTTTTTTTTGTGATATATATATATATATATATATATATATATATATATATATATATATATATATATATATATATATATATATATATATATATATTATTTATGGGCATCTCATGGTTTGCAAAATTGGAAACCTTAAGCCATTACTTAAAGTGCACAATTCCAAAAATTTCATAATTCTTTACATTCATACAAACCACCACGGAATATGTTCTTACATTCATTTTAACTTGTTCCACTACCAGTTTCTCACTGAACAGACTTAGTTCTCCAGTTCCAAAAATGTGGACAATTTTAAATGGTTAGGGTGGTCTCTGGTAGTTCTTCTATTTTCTTGAAGATGGCTATCAGAAGTCTTACCAGGGCCAAGTTGTTGTGTATTTGTTCCCCTTCTATAAAAACTTGCCACCATACTGCAGTTTCCCTGTTTGTGGTGGTTTTCACAATCTCCCTCAGACAGTGGTCACATTCTTTGGTCAGACCCTTGCATTCCAGTGTTAAATATTTTCAGCAATTCTACTGAATTCGGGTTTAAACACACTCTGAAGTTGTTTGTGCCACCTTGTCTCCGTCTTCCTTGTGTTACTTCCCTTGTGGGCAAGATGCTCAAATGGAACCTCATGAGTTGCGGCTGCCAATACCAATTTGGAAATAATTTCAAGTAACCTCGGTGTGAGTTGAGTTTTCCTGGTGCAGACCAGAAGTATTAGTAGCTTTTGTAGTTCCACAAGTCCTCTTGCGCCTGTAACCAGTCTTTTCTGTAAGCATTTTTTTGTTTTTTTATCCGGGTTAGATAAAAGATCCTCTTTTGTCTCATTTAGTTAAACCAAAGATTGCTTCACACTTCTTTTTCCATTCTTGCAATGGTTGATCCTTACCGTCGGTCATTGCCTTGTTGATCGACTCAAAGCCGCCCATCAAAGGTTTCTCATAACATCTAAGATTAAATGATATTGTCTTCCAGTCCACAACAGCTTTTAGTGAGGTCAGGGTGAGCTCTCTCCTTTTTGATTGGTTTGGCAGTGATTTAGGGAGTTGTAACCCCGACCACCAAAAAAATCCCCTCTATAATTGGCCAGATTTTGTTGCTAGACCAAATGCTGTTTCTGCTCAATTAACTAATATTGCAGTCACTTTCATTCTATAGAAAGTTATTAAATGTGTTAAAGTGAATCCGCAGTATCTCTGTAACACGACTGTTCCCTGTGCTGCTTCGTTTGTTGCTTTCTCTCGCATCCAGTATTCTCTTGGCGCTTCACATTGCCTTTGTTGACACAAACTCCTAGGTAAATTAATGAGTTTACGTCCAATATTTGTTTACCTTTCAGAACCTAGTTGAACTTGGTCTTCTTGTTGCATTTAGATGTGGACAAATTCAATATACATGATTTTTCCGGGTATATTGCTAGTTTGTTGGCGTCAACGTATGCCTGCAATGCTTTTATCTGACGCTGTAGTCCCAATGGCGTTTGGTCCATTAGGACTATGTCGTCCGCATACAGGAGTTTTCCAATGGATATTCCCACAATTCTTTGAGAAAAAGCATGTGTTTGTTGGGAGGCGTTGTTGATATCCGAAACATAGAGATTGTAAGGTTCTGGCGCCAGGGGACATCCTTGTTTCAGACCCGTGGTGGTGTGTATCTGGTTTGTTGTTAATCCAGTATTGTCCAGTCTTACTCTCAGAGTCGTGTTGGTATATACGTTTTTGATTTTATCCAAAACTGTCGGGAGACACTGCCATTTAGATAACATTTGCATTAGATTTTCCCTGCTGACCGTATTGAAAGTTTTGATTAATCCACAAAGGCAACAAATATTTTCTATCCTTATTTTTTGCTATTCTGGCGTTCAGTAAGTTAATCATAGAAATGTTGAGTGAGGTCCCTCTCCCTTTCAAAAAATCTGACTGCCATTGATCTCTTTTTCCTGCCGAGACATTCCAGGTGGTCAAAGCTTTCAAAAGGACAGAAGCAAAAATCGTATCCAACATGTCAAGAAGGGCTATAGAACGTTAGTTGTCAGGGATTGTCCTAAGCCCCTTCTTGAAAATTCTAACAACTACCGTGTCTCTCCATGAATTTGCCACTTTCACCACTGATTTTATATATGTGAGGAAGCAGTGCACAAATGTTGCCCACTGCAGTGGGCTGTTCTTTAGTGTGGCGTTCATCACCCATCCAGTCCTAAAGCTCTCAAGTTTTTAATCATTGCTTTGAGTGTGGTAATATCGAAGTCCAGTTGTATGTCCTCTACTATCCGGTATACATTTGGTGTTATCTCTAAACCAGTCTTTGGTTGAAGGTGTGTGTAAAAATCTCACCATGTTTTTGCTGGTATCGAGTTCGCCATCAGGGCGTCTTGCGATGCGTCCATTTTAATGATTAATAATAAAGTTTCTGTGTATTTCTGTTTTTGATTTTTTTTCTAAAATAAACACTGAATCCTGATTTAGCATGGTTTTAGCCAATTTCGGTATTTTTGCTCAAGTTTGTGTATTTCATTCGCAGTGTCTAAGTTTGTGTTCTTACTTAGCCTCTTAATACTTTTATTGAGGGTTCTCTTCCGCTCCACTATCACTTTATCGTGCATGCCGCTTTGAACTTGTTGGTTTGTTGTCTCCTCTCTTCTGGGTGGTTCTAAACATCTTCAATAGAGGTTGGTAGTCAATACTGTTAGGTTCCTCTTGTCTTTGCCTGTAGTTAATCAGGTTCCTCAGGTCTGTATTCAGCCCGGGCAGTCTCTCAGGGTTTATTTTCAATGTGTTTCTACTGGGATATACTGATACTGAAAGTGGGTTCCCATGGACAACTTTTTTGTTGTTACTGATGATTTTGCATGTAAGCTTCAGGATGTTGTGGTCACTTTCTGATGTAGTGATCACTTCCTTCATTTTGTGTGAAATATGTGAAATATTCAATGAGATGCTTATATAATTAAGGCTTTCAGTTGAATATGGACCATTCCAGGTAGATCTGGCAGGGATATCTCCTTTTATCATTCTGTTTAGGTTTACACAGTCTCTTGATTGAAGCAAATTCCTCCATGGAATATCCTGTTTTTGCTTCTTCATGAGTTGCATGAGGTCCTGGTCTATATGTTGATTGCCAGAGTGGAAGCATGTGCAATTTAGATCACCCACTATTATAAACATCGGGTTGTGCCATTTATCCCTCTGTTTATCTACTAGTGCTACCATATCTTCTGGAAAATTGGCATTTTAGGGTATTCCCAGATTCCAGTAAACATTCAACATTTGCAGTATTCGCGGACTGGCCACAGGAGCTTGGTCCAGTTTTACTGTCAGCAACTGAATGTAGGGTGTTGGATTTTCCGAGTGGACCACAGACCAATTCAGATTATTTTTTAAGGCCACCAACAGTCCCAATATTTGGCTTCCCTTTGGTTCTTTTTGGGCTGGGTTTAATACTTCATAATCTACCAGAATCGGGGCATCAGATAGCCACGTTTCCTGCAGGCACAAAACCTTTGCCTTCATTTTCTGAGGTTCACCTTTTCTAAATAGGTGACTAAATCCTCTTGTGTTCCAACTCACCAACCTCCATATATAACAATATTCTTTAAATTCTTTTGGACATCATTGATTTAGCATTTTTTGTGCTCCCATATTGGCCAGCCACTTCCATTTTGCATCCCCGTTTTGAATCTCTTGATTTGTGTCCCTTGTGTTTTGAGTTTTTCCTGTGGTTCTGGTCTGGCTCCTTGAGGTAGGTAAGTTGCATTATTTTTAGTTGGTTCCCCCTTCATGGAGTTCTGGTCCTCCTCCTGTGTAGGTTCTATCTTGTTTTTTTTGAGAGCAGGTATTTGTCTTCACATAAGTCAAACCCCATTGGTCTTAGGTGAAAAGCCTCTTCCAAGAGTAGTTGTTTTACCAGTCTTTAGACTGTGTGTAACAGCACCTTATCGGTTTGCTCTTCCTCCAGGAACTCTACTATGGATGTATCTTTGGAAGGTATTAGTCTTAGAGACGGAATATGATACAGTAGTCTTACTACATTTGATCTGTTGAGGATCAAACCATCATTGTAGTGTAACATCCTTTCCAGAATCAGACCTTCTGACTGTTCAGGACACTTGCCTTCATCTTCGTCAGACTGTGTATTTTTAGGGCCATTTAAAGGTCTATGATTGCGCTTCTCTGACTTTGTTGAAAAGGTTGACTGCCTTTGTTTTAATAATAAACATAAATACAAGTCTTTTTGGTATCCCAGTTCTTAACGGAGATGGTGCTGGACTACTCTCCCAACGATGGTCGGCAACCTTTCGTGACTCGTTTTGATGACTGACTAAAGTTTTTTTAGATGCTTGTCATTGTTTGTTGTCCCATGCGGTCCTGTAGGTTTTCTGTAGGCGTCTTTGTGTACAGGCATTTTCGCTCTCGTTAATTTGGAAGTCTGCCTAGGCTCTGTCTTTTGTTTCCATTGTTTTATTTGTTATTCACCCATTTCCTGAGCATCCTCCTCATCCTCTTCATCCAGGTTACATGTGTCACTCTCATTGGTTGCTCGATTAGTGTCTTGGTCACTGTCAGTGTCGTTTTCGGTAAATTCACCCTCCGCCTCCCTTTCATCATCATCTGAGATCGAGTAAGTTGATAGGTTCATCAAGTCCTGGTCCATTTCTTCCTCGTCTGATAACTCCACTATCTCTGATGTTATTTTTTCTCTCAACCCTTTGTACTCAATTGTCTTTGCTACCACAAATCCCCATTTTAGGGTTATTTTGTTCCTTCAGGAGTGTACGTTTATTAAAGAACACTCAACTCTTGTTAGAGTTTTGGTTAGAGGCCTGTGGTTGATTCTTTGGCTTTTTTCTGTTAAGTTCTTTTTAGTGTCTTTGTTCCTCTGTTCAGTTTGTACCAGGTGTTTTCCCTTCTTTTTTATTATTTTATTTTGGATTTCTGTGTTCGCATCCTTTGTAAAGATAGCACAGATTTGTGTTTCTTTATTATTTTTTACAAGTTTTTCCATTAGTTTTGCCAGTTTTCTCAACCTCATAAGGCACAACTAGTTTCAAATTTCTGTGAGGAGATCTTGTTTGTTTATTTGTACGGCTGTCTTTGCCCTTACTAGTTAGTTCATCCTCCTTTGTGTTAGTCATTTCTTGGTTCATCATCACTGCGCCACTACTTACGTCCATCTCTTGAGTTTTACTTTTTTTGTTATTTTTATTGATTTCTTCTGTATCTTTTTAGAGAATGTGTGTTTGTTTTTGCCCCCACACTGAGGGTGGCAGGTTCACTTGGGTCACATCTTGATCATTGACGTTGTCTCTTTTATTTGGGTGGTATCTTGGTTAACTAGTTCGACACCCCAGTTCGTATCAGGTGCCTACCGGTTGTCTTGCTTCTTTTTGTGGACCGCCACCAGAGATTCTCTCTTTTCTGTCTTTTTTCTTTCTTTTCTTTCCTTTATTATGGGCTCCAGGATGTCATGCAAGAGTTGTGCCACCTTTGCGTTACTATTATCCAAGTTATTCTGTACCGATGATATAAATCCCTCCACAAAAATCGTCTAAGAATGCACCATGGCCAGTAAGGTGGTATGGTCCTGTAGGGTGGCTGCTATGTCCTCGTAGAGTTTCATGAACAGTGCTAAAATTGCCATCATTGTGGTTACCAACAAGAATTTTTCTTCTGGGTATCCATGTAAATTTGACCATTCTATTGATCTTCCTTTATTGGGATCATTTGGTGTAGGTAATGCTAATGGGCTGGCATTTCCTAGCTACAGGTTTACCTTTATAACCTGCTCAGGATCAATCTGTTTTTTGGTTTGCGTTGAAATGTCTTTGTGGCAACCCTTCAATCTTCCTGCTCTCCTTTGTTTTTTGTGACAATCAAACTTGCACTCTTGTTTTGAATACTTGTGTTTTTTTTACTTGTTGATTCTACAATCCATTATTCGCCTTCCATTGTTCTAGCTGTTTCCAACAGCACGTTGTCAGAAATTTCCAGGTCCGCATTACTCGGCCTTGTTGTTTTAAGATGCTTGTGATTTTCCATTAGCTGAGCCCTATTAAAGGTAAAGCGACATGGTCCCATTGAATCCATCAGTTTCTGAGGTTTCCAGATGTTTCTTTCTTGCGAGGTGCTGTTAATATTGCCTTTTTGGGAAGACAGTGGTTGTGTCAGTGTTCTTTTATTTGGTAACCACATTCTTGGTCCAGAGCTGACTTTAGGTGGGTTACCCAAACTTTGCGTTGTATTCTTTTTTGTAAAGTAGTGTGACTTGTCCTTGTATCAAAGCTGTTTTTGGGAGGCTGAGTGTGTCCCTTCTGAATCCTCTTTACTGAAATTATTACTGATTGTGTTGTTTTTCCTTGTTAATGTTGCATCTTGTCCTACCACCCTATTATGTATTTCGGTGGTTTTGGTTCCTTTCTCGGGTAATTTCTGACACAAGTTTGAAGCTTGGGTAATTATAGTACTTTTCTTTCTTTTGTCACTGTTCAAATTTGTTGTTGTTTTTCTTTTTCCCCGATTTCCTAAGGTATGTACTTTGCTTTTTCTTTTCTGCACAGTCTCCTCAGTGAGATCCAACAGTTGCACACTGTTTTTTTCCTGCTGTTGTTGGGTTTTGGCCAGCAAGTCCTTGCTACCAATGGGGACTTGCTTTTTCTTGGCCAATTCTGTTTGATCTTCTTTGCCCTGCGTTCCTGTTATAGCTTCATGCGTCAACTCCTGATTGTCAATGTATGTTCTGACTTGAGTGTCGTGTAGACCGTTGAAACCTCCGTCCTCAAGTGACACACAGGGGAACTAAAAGAATCCCGCTGTGCGACCTTTGGGGCCACAGGTGGGAGATGTTACTTCTCGGATCCACGAAACCTCTGAAACACTGATGCTGCTGTCAAAAAGAACGAGGTTAAGTACCAGGCAATTACAATATATCACGTTAACAAAAGGATCTGAATAGTCTTACCTATCTGATGTTAGGAAAACCCAGGAAACCTAGGAGGGAGGTTCGAGACTCAGATGAGGCGGTCCCTAGAACAGTAGAACCGCAGAATAGCGTGGATGCAGGATAAGCCACCAGTAGTACTGAAGGCGTGACTTGAATCCCAAGAGGGAAATGGCATAGGAGTTCAACAAGGTACCAAGGGATAATCCAAAGGCAAGTCAGGGTCGTGTCCAAAAATCCAGCAACAGGTTAACAGTTCCAAGCAAAGGTACACAGGAGTATCCGAAGGAGTCCAAGATAGAGTTCCGAGGTCAAGGTAAACAGAAGAGCAAAACGTAACGCCAAACAGGGTCTGAAGACAGCTGAGAAGCAATGAGTGTTCCGTGTCTCAAGCCTTATATACTGTGCGTTTCTAGATCATGTGACGTTTCTGGGTCATGTGACGTCCACCAAGGTCACGTGAGGAACGCCACTCTGGATCATGTGATCGGCGTGGAGATGTAACGCCGCCCCTTCTGCTGTATGTTCTCCATGGCAACTGCCAGTGCAGGAAAGGATGCAATCGAGCCCGTACACCATGTACACCATACCTGGTACAGAGCTTTCGGTCCTTTGGGTTAACCGAATCACATGAGCCTCGAACCCTGGAGGGAGGTGTTGGGGAAATGTGAGCAGTGTTCTGGTGTGCAGTGGATCGGTGTGCAGAGGATCGCCTAACATAGCCCCCCCCCAACGGCCCACGACCCCGTGGGCAGGACGGATGATCCCTATGGAAGCGAGCTACCAACCGAGGGGCGTCAAGATCCAGGGCGGAAACCCAAGAACGTTCCACCGGTCCGTAACCCTTCCAATCCACTAAATACTGGAGCCTACCCCTAAACCAACGAGAACCCGAAATGGCCGAAACCTCAAAAACATCAGGAGAGGCCAGGGACACCGGAGCAACAGGGGCTCGGAGGCGGGAAGAATCAGGACAAGGCTTGAGGAGAGAGACATGAAATACAGGATGGATACGCCAAGAACTTGGGAGAACTCGACGAAAAGCCACCGGATTCACAACCTGAGAGATCACATACGGGCCAACGAAACGAGGCAGCAGTTTCCGGCAACCCACTAGGCGAAGGTGACGTGAAGACAACCACACCCTAGAACCCACCACCAGGGGAGGAGCAGCCAGACGCTTGCCATCAACATGGGCTTTCATAGAAGCCTTTGCTTCAGTGAGATGGACCACAGTACTAGGATGAACAGCAGACAGATCCCTAAGACAAGCTGTGGCCGCAGGATTCGAAGAAACAGAAGCATCAGGGACAGGCAAGACCTTGGGGTGTTGACCGTAGAGGGGGCAGAATGGAGAAAAACCTGTAGCAGAATGAGCCGCGTTATTGTATGCGAACTCAGCAAGCCGTAAAACGGTCAACCAGGAGGTCTGTTGTTGCAATATAAGACAACGAAGATACTGCTCCATAGATTGATTCGTCCTTTCGGTCTGCCCATCGGTCTCAGGATGATAGGCCGAAGAATACCTGGTATCGATGCCCAGTAATTTAGTCAATGACCTCCAAAAACGAGAGGTGAACTGTGACCCTCGATCGGATACAATGACCGAAGGGAGTCCAAATAACACAAACACATGCTCAAAAAACAAGTCTGCCAAGACCGGGGCCGAAGGAATACCCTTACACGGAACAAAACGAGCCATTTTTGTGAACGTGTCCACCACCACCCAGATGGTGTCAAAACCTTGTACCTTGGGGAGATCTGTTACGAAATCCATTGTCAGTGTATGCCAAGGTCTTGGAGGCACCGGAAGCGGAAGCAGCAGCCCAACCGGTCGTCCTCTTCGATGTTTAGCCTGAGCACAAACAGCGCATGAATTGACATAGCATTCCACATCGCGCTTCATAGAGGGCCACCAACACCAGCGCTTTAGGAGATCCAAAGTGCGCTCTTGACCGGGATGGGCATTGAAGGGAGCATCATGAGACCACTCAAGGGCCAAGTTATGAGTGTCAGGTGTGGGAAGAAGCAGACGTTCATGCACGAAAGGCAAACGATCAGAATAAACGGGGTCCCAATCCCGCAATTGGTCGGAATGATTGCTAGTCCAAGATCGTACAGAATCTAACAATGACAAAGAGGGAGTGCAGAGACAAATCACATGACTCTTTCCGAGAACAGTGTCAGGGAAGGTTGGCAACTCGACCCCACCCGGGGAACGTGACAAGGCGTCCGCTTTTCCATGTGAGGTTCCAGGACGATGCATAATATGGAAATCAAAAGAGAAAAAGAAAAGATGCCACCGGACCTGTCTGCTATTGATGCACTTCAATGAGGCCAGATCCTGTAGATTTTGGTGATCTGAGTATACAGTGATCGGATGCTTAGCCCCCAGAAGATGATGACGCCAGACACGAAAGGCATCCATGACAGCCAGAAGTTCCTTCTCCGTTACGGTATAATGGGTCTCCGTATTGGAGAACTTACAGGAATGGTATACCACCGGATGCAATTTGCCTGTTGTAGGACATGTCTGAGACAATACCGCACCAAGAGCAAAAGAAGAGGCATCCGCCTCAACTATGAACGGAAGATCGGGATTGGGGTGCTGGAGCACCGGTGCAGTAGTGAAAGCAGTTTTCAAAGCCTCAAAAGATTCCTGATGTTCCCTCTGCCATCGATAGGGTACCTGAGGGCTGGTCAGAGCCGTGAGTGGGGCAACAATTGTGGAAAAGGAGGAAATAAAACGCCTATAAAAGTTGGCGAAGCCCAAAAAGGCCTGCAAGGACTTGAGTGTTTGAGGAACTGGCCAATCTAGGACTGCCTTAACCTTGGATTCGTTCATGGATAATGCCCCAGGGGTAATGTGGAATCCCAGAAATTCAACAGACGTTTTATGGAACTGACATTTCTCGGGTTTGGCAAATAGTGAATGTTTCCTCAGACGGGATAATACTTCTCGGACATGCTTTACATGGTCATCAAAATTTCGTGAAGAGATCAATATGTCGTCCAAATAAACAACCATGTATACATCCAGAATGTCCCTGAATATGTTATTCATAAAACGCTGCAATGTTGCCGGGGCGTTACATAGGCCGAAGGGCATGACCAGATATTCATACAGGCCGTAACGGGTACAAAAAGCAGTTTTCCACTCATCGCCTTCGCGAACGCGCACTAGATTGTATGCGCCGCGAAGATCCAGCTTGGTGAAAATAGAAGCATGAGATAAGTGATCCAGCAGGGGTGTGATTAACGGAATTGGATATCTGTCCTTTTTCGTGATAGCATTAAGACGCCGATAATCCACACAAGGACGTAAATCCCCCTCTTTCTTGGGTACAAAAAATATAGGGCTTGCAGTTGGTGAAGTAGAGGGGCGGATGTGTCCTAATTGTAGGGTGTTCTGTACATACTGTTTCAATGCTTGCTCTTCCGAGGGAGACAAGGAATAAATCCTGCCCGAAGGAATGGTAGAATCAGGGATTAATTCAATCGGGCAATCATATGGTCTATGTGGAGGTAGTACCTCGGAAGAACCGCGATCGAAAACTGATTGGAATGCTTTATACTCAGATGGAATCCCTGACACCACCCCCCCAACGGTATGGGTATTCACAACCTCTGATCCTTCATCATGCATCGTGAGTTGATCTAGAGCTCCCAAGGCCCGAGAAGGAGTATCGGTTACTTGATGGGTTGGGAGACAATAGTTCTGACAAATCTCAGACTCAAAGAGCACTGTGCCTGATTGCCAATTAATCAAAGGATTGTGTTCACGTAACCACGGTATTCCCAATATGATACCGAATTGAGGTGTGGTAATCAAGTCAAAACTTAACGTCTCTGTGTGAATGTCTTGTATGGTCAACAATAGAGGTGCAGTTTGGTGTCTAACAGGACCAGAGACTAGTGCAGTGCCATCTACGGCCTGAACAGGTTCAGGTCGGGTTTTTACCACTAAAGGTAGATTGAGGGAATGGGCTAACGCAATGTCTATGTAGTTCCCAGTGGCACCTGAATCAATGATGATTGTGACTGCATGAGAAATACCTGTGGAGGGACAAAGAGTGGCCAGTACCGAGATGGGCTGGACACGAGCAAAGGCAAGAGAAGTACCCTGAGATGAAGACTGAACACTCGACCTGGTCTCCGGATCTAAGGTCGAGCTGTCCGAAAAACCTGACTCTTCTTGGGACGTCGAGTACATTCCTTCACATAATGTCCCGTGGTGCCACAATAAAAGCATGCATTATCCAACCTTCTACGTTTTCTCTCAGATGTTGTAATAGGGCTACGTAACCCTCCTACCTGCATAGGTTCTTCAGTACTGGAGGCAGGTGTACTGACAATTGTAGGGTGGGAAGAAACCCCCAACTCAGCTCTGCGCTCTGAATGCCGTGCATCTACCTGCAGAGCGAGATCCACTAGTTCCTGATACTGAGTGGGCATGGAAGGTATCACTGCTAGAGCATCTTTCATTACGTTATTCAACCCCTATAAAAGATAACTGCCCGCTTGCTTTCTGGCCATGATGTCTCGGCAACCAATTGATTAAACCGGGTGATGTAGTCTATCAAAGTCCCTCTGCCCTGAGTTAGTTCTAACAACTCCAAATCCCTAGACTGTGCCTTGTGACTGGTATCAAAGACTCGGGACATTTCTAGGATTAACGGATCAAAATCATAAAGAACCGGACTATTATTCTCCAATAAAGGATTAGCCCAAGCAGCAGCAGTCCCAAATGTGAAAGGGCAAAGGCGGCTTTAGCAGTGGAATTAGGAAAGGCCAGAGGTCTGCACAAGAAATGTAGTTTGCACTGGTTGATGAAAGTCCTAAATTTCTTGGGGTCACCTTGATAACGTTCAGGAGCGGCCAGGGGGGAAGGGGTTGGGAGGACCACCGGAGTTGGAGCTGGGGTATTTGCCAAGGGAGGAGGTGTGGTTGAAGTGCTAGCATCTCCGAATTCAGGGTCTGCAGGAAGAGAATGCTGAACACTCTGTATGGAATCTAATCTTTGGTGAATCACCGTATTCGCGGCGGCCATATCTGCCCTTAATACTGTAATCGCCTGGACTAAAGCAGCTATGGGTTCTTCCGTGGATCCCTGCATTGTCTAACACGACTATACGGCTTCTCAGTCTGTTCTGACTTGAGTGTCGTGTAGACCGTTGAAACCTCCGTCCTCAAGTGACGCACAGGGGAACTAAAAGAAACCCGCTGTGCGACCTTTGGGGCCACAGGTGGGAGATGTTACTTCCCGGATCCACGGAACCTCTGGAACACCGATGCTGCTGTCAAAAAGAAAGAGGTTAAGTACCAGGCAATTACAATATATCACAAATATATTAACAAAAGGATCTGAATAGTCTTACCTATCTGGTGTTAGGAAAACCCAGGAAACCTAGGAGGGAGGTTCGAGACTCAGATGAGGCGGTCCCTAGAACAGTAGAACCGCAGAATAGCGTGGATGCAGGATAAGCCACCTGTAGTACTGAAGGGGTGACTTGAATCCCAAGAGGGAAATGGCGTAGGAGTTCAACAAGGTACCAAGGGATAATCCAAAGGCAAGTCAGGGTCGTGTCCCAAAATCCAGCAACAGGTTAACAGTTCCAAGCAAAGGTACAAAGGAGTATCCGAAGGAGTCCAAGATAGAGTTCCGAGGTCAAGGTAAACAGAAGAGCAAAATGTAACGCCAAACAGGGTCTGAAGACATCTGAGAAGCAATGAGTGTTCCGTGTCTCAAGCCTTATATACTGTGCGTTTCTGGATCATGTGACGTTTCTTGGTCATGTGACGTCCACCAAGGTCACGTGAGGAACGCCACTCTGGATCATGTGATCGGCGTGGAGATGTAACGCCGCCCCTTCTGCTGTATGTTCTCCATGGCAACTGCCAGTGCAGGAAAGGTTGCAATCGAGCCCGTACACCATGTACACCATACCTGGTACGGAGCTTTCGGTCCTTTGGGTTAACCAAATCACATGAGCCTCGAACCCTGGAGGGAGGTGTTGGGGAAATGTGAGCAGTGTTCTGGTGTGCAGTGGATCGGTGTGCAGAGGATCGCCTAACAATGTAGGAGGCAGTTCAGGCTGCTATGTTTACTTTAACATTAAACAGGTAGGTTTTCTGGGCTTCTGTGGAAGTTTGTTCTGCAAATTTTAAGCATGGAGTACTTGGTGTACGCACTTCAGCTGCCCAAGATGGAGTGGTGCTTTCCACCTTTTGCAAGTCGTCCTGATCTTCCACGTGTTTTTCTTGAAACATGAATGTTTGCTGGGATAATGGTAATGGCAGTTGCAGTTGTGATACACTTTCCTTCCTCAGTAGCAACTCGTAGTATCAGAGATATTTTTCACCGTTCACTGTGTACTGGGCTACGAAGTTTGGAAATGCAGTTCTTTCAATATTTTTACATTTTTTTACCTTAGATTCAGCAAGTAAGATCTTCTGTTCCTTTTGTCACTGTAGCCGAGTGTTGTAAACGGTGTCAGATGTCCACTATCACCTGACACCAGACACTCTGACACACTTCGCTACGCTTCGCTTCGCTCCCAGGAAAGTTTTTGAGAAAGGGCGAGCGGCTGCGTCAACGGAGGCGGGGCAGGCAGCATAGTTTGACACACGGTTTATGCTGTTTTTTCCAAAGTTTGTAACAGCAAAAGTTGAAACTCACAAATAAATACAGTCAGGGTCCATGGCACACCAGACACTCTGACACACTCTGCTATGCTTTGCTCCTAGACCAGTTTTTGAGAAAGAGTGAGCGGCGGCATCTGCGGAGGCAAGGCAGGCAGCAACAGCAGCAAGTGAAGAGAGACTACGTTTCTCTAGGTCCACACACGGTTTATGCAGTTTTTTTTCCAAAGTTTGTAACATCAAAAGTTGAAACTCTCAAATTAATACACTCAGGGTCCACGGCACACTGGACACACTGACATACTCGGCTACGCTTCGCTCCCAGCCCAGTTTTTTAGAAAGGGCACGCAGCGGCATCAGCGGAGGCGGGGTAGCCAGTCAAGGTCCATGGCATACCGGACACTCTGACAAACTCTGCTACAATTTGCTCCCAGCCGAGTTTTTGAGAAAGGGGTGAGCGGTGGCGTCAGCCGAGGCGGGGAAGGCAACAACAGCAACAACAAGTGAAGAGAGACTACATCTCTCTAGGACCACACATGGTTTATGCTGGTTTTTTCCAAAGTTTGTAACAGGATAAATTGAAACTCTCAAATGTATACAGTCAAGGTCCACGGCACACCGGACACTCTGACACACTCTCCTACAATTCGCTCCCAGCCCAGTTTTTGAGAAAGGGCGAGCGGTGGTGTCAGCCGAGGCGGGGTAGGCAGCAGCAGCAACAAGTGAAGGAGACTACGTCTCTCTAGGTCCACACATGGTTTATGCTGTTTTTTTCCAAAGTTTTTAACAGCAAAAGTTGAAACTCTCAAATGAATACAGTCAGAGTCCACGGCACACCAGACACTCTGACACACTCATACAATATAAGCAAAATACAATACAATATAACAATCTAATTCTAAAACTCCAGCACAATCATGGTCTGATCATTTTACAGTCCGTTTTTTAATCTTCCGCTCCTATTGCCTTCAGCAACAATACATCTCAATTAAGGAGCAATTGCGTTGCCATAAAAAGGACCTTGAACATATTTCTAGGCCAAACCTCTTGCAGGTCCTACCTTCTATGCAATATACCACTAATTGTACTGAATACTACTATAAAGTTATGTCATGCTTGAAAATCAATTGCAATCATACTGCCCCCTTAAGAAAACATTATATAAACTCAAAGGAACAACAATTAGTGGTACAATGAAAAGCTGAAAAGTTTAAAACAACAATATAGGAATAAAGAAAAAAATATCACTTAAATCTAGGAATGTAACCAATCGCAAGGCAGTGAAATCAGCCTTGGAGACGTATAAACGAGAGAGAATGGTAGCTAAATTTGCATTTTTGCAAACGCAAATTGAGCTGGCTGAAAATAGAGCGAAGGCTCTGTTTCTTGCTAATAAAAATGCACTACTCCTGACTGTAATAATTCAAGTCGGCCATTGTCATTTGCAATAGCCAACCTGTTCAATTGCTTCTTTCAAGAAAAGATTAAAATTATTAGAAATAGCATGAGCACCTGACTCACTGACACTGATGGTGCGCCGGAAAACTTTGGCTTTAGTAACTTGGCAGTGCCATGCTCTAAATTCACTTTCTCTCCTCTGGGTATCGACTTCGGGGAAACTTTAACCCACTAACTTGGAATATGACCCGATACCAGCCTATTTGACCAAGCAGCCTGCTACTGCCCTTGGTACGGTTATACAAACAATGGTTAATACTTCATTATCTCAGGGCTGTGTTCCCCACGACCTGAAAAAATCATACCTCACACAGTTGTTCAAAAAAACCAACACTGGATCATAACGTTTTACCCAACTATCGCCCAAAAAAAATTCGAAAAACTGCAGAGCTATGTGGATGAACATAGGATTCTCGACCCCTTTCAGTCAGGATTTAGCATGGGCCATGGCACCGAGACAGGCAATGTGACCGTTTGGGACGACTTGCTGGGGGCCGCTGACGAAGGGGATGTCAGCATGCTTGTCATGCTGGACCTGTTGGCGGCCTTTGACACAGTCAACCTTGAGATACCCCTTGCCATGCTCTCCTCAGTGGCGTGGGTCTCAGATGAAGCTTTGAAGTGGTTGGTGTCTTTCTTGACCAACCATGCTCAGCAGGTGAAAATGGGGGCCTAGCTTTCCAATGCTATCCCACTGGAGTGTGGGGTACCTCAAGGGACCACACTGTCAGCATTATTGTTTAATGTCTACATCGGTGCATTGCTGAGCATCTTCTCTGAATCTTGTCTGTTGTACCAACCTTGGGAAGCAATAGACAGAGTCCTGCATGCACAAATAAAATCAAAGATTGGATGCTGGCAAATAAACTTCAGCTAAACCCCTCGAAGACAAAGGTCATTGTCTTGGCCCTAAGAGACAAGTAAAAAATACTGTCCAGTGCACTCCCTGTCCCTCACTGTTTTGTGTCCCTACCAGACACAGTGAAGAAACTTGGCTGCATCTGGCAGTCGAGTATGGACTGTAACTCCCAATTTAGGCAGACATTCAAATCCATATATTATCAATTGAGACTTACAAAGCCTGTTGTATCAGTTATTGCTGAGAAGAATCGCTCAATGGTAATAGGCATAATCACCAATGCCAGTGTAGACTATTCTAATGGGGGCTCAAACATTTCAAATCAGGAGACTACAGTTAGCCCAGAACTCTGCTGTTAAGCTAATTTTTTCACTGCCTAGAAAGACAGCTGTCTCACAATATCGGAGGAATCTCCACTGGCTTCAAGTTCAGCAAAGAATTCTGTTTAAGGTGCTGTGCCTGGTTTTCAAGTGCATCCATGGTTTGGCACCAGATTATCTGACCACAAAAATCCAGGTCTACTGTCCTCAACGACAGCTTCGCTCGAAGGACCAGTACCTTTTGCATGTTCCACTAACAAGAACAACTACTTGGGGTGATAGGTGGCTCTCCTCTTTTGGCCCCCGGTCCTGGAATTCCTTTCCATTGGAACGCTGGGGGATCAATTCACTGACTGTTTTTAGGAAAACACATCTCTTTCTATAAAATGTCTCAAACACCTGATAGGCCCACAAGACAGTTTTGTGCAGTATCTACTGAATTAGTTATTTCATCAACACCTAGATGCAGTCAATGCCTGGTCTCCGTGGAGTATGCTCTCTATAAATACCCAAATCAAATCCAAATACAAGGTAAAATGGCCATGTCTTAAAATAAAATGACAATTTCCAAAACAAATGTCATACTGATTTTTTTACCAGCAACAATAGATATTGCCCACATAAGCCAATAGAAACTTAGGTTTGGTCAGATGGAGTCTCCTGAACCAGGCCCGATAAAGGTATTTTGAGACGAAATAAACACCATTCCAATTATGCATTCACTTACAGAAGGCCATGGCCTCATTCATTGTGCAAATTCCATACAATGTAAACAATGGCTTGAGATACATAATCCTCAAGCATCTAAGACCATCACACAGGAACATAAAGTGCATTCTCAGCCCCACAGATAGGTTTGCTGGTGGGCATAACGGCCCAAATCTGCGTACATTTCCGGACTTTTAAACAACCGAGACGGAACTCTATGAATAGTGCACGCGCATACAGGGGAGTTAAGATGTCAAGAGAGCCCTCTTAAGCATAGTCTCCCTTATATATCAGTTATGCAGGGCCCAAAGATAAACACTAACAAGAATTTTGCAGTTTGGCACAATTTCAATAATTAACAGCCAGTTTTACCCTTGCCTTGGCCTCCCTTGCGGGTCATCCTAGTATTGTCTCATGCCCAAAGCACTCAAACACAGTTTAAAATAAATCAGCCTGCGGATGCGATGGCCACCATCTAATGTCATTACATGATTAATGGCTTCACGGTATTTAGAGAGCTGTGGGTCAGCCCAGATCCATAGCCCAAAAATAAATAGGTCCATATCACATTCGGAATACACAAGCGCATTGGGGACACCTTACAGGAGCATCAGACTAGACTTCATAAATGTGTTATCAGCAATTTGCAGGAGTTTCATATTGATACAGCCCTAGGTATCAGAGCCATATAGGGTCACGCCTTGGCCTGTGCTCTATAGACTTTAAATGCTGGTTTTAATGGGCCTCCCCCATGCTCAAATATATTTATTTTAAGGGCACCACTATATTTCTCCAAATTAGTGTCAACCATAAGAAATTGTGGACCCTAACTGGTATTCCCTGAGAAGTGGAACCCAGGGTAGTCATACCAAGGAACCTGTCTCAGTTTCCCCCCTGTGATTCTGACATGAAGAGCTTTTTTTTCCCATGTGGTGGGAAAAATACCATAACCTTAATTTTGGTGATATTAATTTCTAAACCCAGTTCACCACATTTATTTTCAAAGCACTGAAGAGGTACATATAAGCCTGCCGTTGTTGTCGACAGGAGTACAGCATTGTCTGCATAGAACAGCACCGGGATCCTGTCTTCCCCAAGGCGAGGTATATCCTGAGAAGATGCAATGAGTTTCTCAATGATGGAGTTGATGTAAATACAGAAAAGTGGAGGCGCCAGAACACAACCTTGTCTGCCTTTCTAGTTACAACAAAAAGTCCAGCCACATTACCCGTAGACTCCAATGTACAGCCGCTGTGTTATTACTGTATAAACAGTGGAGCAGGAGTTTGCGGGATATTCTTGGCCACCAGCACCTGCCAAAACAGCCTCGTGGAAACACTGCAGAAGCCAAAGAAGGTTACATTTAGCCTTGCCTTCATCAATATTGTATGATATGATGTATGATATGATATGATAAATAATTTATAATGCGCCTGTACTCAAGTGTTTCTAGGTATGATAAGACGAGGAAGGGAGGAAAGACGGAGGACAAAACAATGATCTTATTCAAAGGAGGCTTTCCTGGCATTTTGGCGCTGGACTGCCCTTGTGGGCGGGACAAAGACTGATATGCAAATGGGTATTCCTCCTTTGTGAAAAGTGCAGTGAGCTAAAAGCGATGGCTGCGGACTCTCACAGTGGGTAAAAATCACAGAACAGGTTACCATGCCATGTTCTTACGAGAGAGGGGCGCCTGCTAGTCTTTTCGCATTTTTGTAAGGAACTTGGGGTTGGTCTCCCTAAGTTACCTGGGGGAACCCAGACATGGACCCCTTGCCCACTGTGATGTGATCAGAGAGGCAAAACTCCACCTCACTGATGAAACATGTGTATGGGGTTGCTGTTGGTACTCTTGTTCAAAGGAGGTTTGCCTGGCATTTCGGAGCTGGACTGCCCTTGTGGGCGGGATAAAGACTGATATTAAAATAGATAGCCCTCCTTTGTGAAAAGTACAGTGATGTAAAAATGATGGTTGCAGACTCTCGCAGTGGGTAAAAACCACAGAACAGGTTATCATGCCATGTTCTTTCGAGACAGAAACGCCTGCTAGCTTTTTTGCATTTTTGTAAGGAACTTGGGGTTGGTCACCCTAAGTTACCTGGGGAAACCAAGACATGAACCCCTTGCTCACTGTGCTCAGAAAGGCACAGCTTCACCTCACTGATTAGGCCCAACAAGGCTGAAACACGTGTATGGGGTTGCTGTTGGTACTCTTGTTCAAAGGAGGTTTGCCCTGCATTTTGGTGCTGGACTGCCTTGGTGGGTGGGACAAAGACTGATATGCAAATAGATATTCCTCCTTTGTGAAAAGTACAGTGTGCTAAAACGTGATGGCTGTGGACTCTCACAGTGGGTAAAAACCACAGAACAGGTTATCATGCCATGTTCTTTCGAGAGAGGGGTGCTTGCTACCTTTTTTGTATTTTTGTAATGAACTTGGGGTTGGTCACCCTAAGTTACATGGGGGAACCCAGACGTGGACCCCTTGTTCATTCTGCTCAGAGAGGCACAGCTCCACCTCACTGATGAGGCACAACAAGGCTGAAACAGTTGTATCGGGTTTCTGTTGGTACTCTTGTTCAAAGGAGTTTCGCCTGGCATTTTGGTGCTGGGCTGCACTTGTGGGCGGGACAAAGACTGATATGCAAATGGATATTCCTCCTTTGTGAAAAGTACAGTGAGCTAGAAGCGATGGTTGCGGACTCTCATAGTGGGTAAAATCACCAGAACAGGTTATCATGCCATCTTCTTTCGAGAGAGGGGCGCCTGCTACTTTTTTTTGCAATTATCTTATTAGGCCTGTGTCATTCAGATCACACAAGTGCGGGGTGTTGTGGGGGGAGAAGTGCAGGTGGGAGGGGCAGGAGGAGGTGAGAGTTCAAAGTAACTCATAAGTGTTGCCGGGAGGTGGTTCATAAGTGCAGAGAGTCATTGGACGGTAGGGTTGTGGATACAGTCCCTTATATGGTTGGGCTGCCAACTGGTCGTGCCTGTTCTCATAAGTTTAGTGGAGATCAGGTAACCAGTAACAGCAGACAGGGACATCAGCAAGGGAGAGGGAGAGGGAGAGAGAAAGTGGAAGCGATAATGAAGGTCTTGAGCTGCTTCCAGAACCTTAGGTGTGTAAGCGATATTCAATCAACACTACAGCTAAGTCAATGCCTAGTCTGGGATGCTGAGGAAAACCCTTATCGATGTATTTTTATGTCCAGTTCAGTACTCTGGATGACAACCCTTGTATAACACCCCCCTCTTAGAATCCCCCTGACCCCACTGAGCCAAGAAGTAGGTTTGTTTTGCAAATTAAAAGGTTTATTTGAACATGTAAACAATATATATATATATATATATATATATATATATATATATATATATATATATATATATATATATATATATCACACTTCTATAAATAAATTGATAATGGATATTACACTTGTGAATATGAGCAGTAATCAGCAAGAGGTAACTTATGAATAGGAACAGAAGAATAAGGTGGGAAAGAATGCTTTATATGGTTCAAAGAAACGCAATAATGAATGAAATGCAGTACATAAGATAACTTGATATGGCTTCAACAAAAGACAATGTAATCACTTTTCCTTGACAATTCACTCCCCCCCTATGCAATGTAAGAAATGGAAGGGGAGCACACAGTCTTCAAGAATCCCAACAAAATGCAATACGAAATGCAATTCCCCCCCAGCAAGCTTAGAGGAAAACAGGTAGAGGTTTGAAACACAGGCCCAAAATGCTTTTAAATGTGATGGCAATGGATGGGAAAATGTGCTAACTGATTTTAATTCCCTCTAGAGATTCAGGGTGAGGGAGAGATACTTTATATTAGTTCAGGCTCACTTTAGCAATGCTCTATGCGTAACTACCAGGTTGCAAACGGATTTTAACAAAAGAAAGAATGGAGCTGCTATTTTGACAAGTGGAGAAATTGAGCCAAATCGCAAATCGCGGTAAATTTTGCGAGTGCGTGAATCGCGATTGCGGAAAAAGTATAAGGAGTAGGAAGTCGGTTCTAGATTCGTAGGAAAGCCTAGAATCACAGTTTTAAAATGAAAGTTCCTAGCCCAAATGGTTCAAGAGATACGGACGATTTAATAAAGGTAGATTTTCGGATTTCAAGTAAAACTCAAAATGACAGGTGACAGTTGGCAGCGTTAGGATGACAGATGACAGCTCGCAGCTTTAGAATGACAGATGACAGGATTACTAGGAGGCAGTTCTACTTAGGTTAACATAGTTTGGATTAGATTGGATTGTCATCATGATGAGGTCTGTTTATGGGTCAGAGGATCCTCCCCTGGTCAATTTGCCCACAAATCTATATTTGATTCAGATACATATTTCCCAGGTACACAAGTGGTTGACATTACATACACACATCATATATTACTAAAGATAGTCCCTGTCCCGACTCTGGCATTCCTAGGAGCTTGCATTAAAAAATGGCAACTTATTTTCGATTTTAGTGGGTTTTGCAACATTGGTTTTTCATCAAAAATTATACAAAGGTACATTTCCCTTCCACATATATCCCAGTAACTTTCCATGTCTCTAGCTGAAATACATTGTCTACAATATTCATAATTAGTGGGGTTTTGCCCCAGAACATGGTACAAATTGGAGTTTGGACTCAAATCGTGAGGGCATTTTTCAAACTAAGACTCTCAAAGTTGTACATTCCTGTCATTGGGTTACAATAAGTTATCACTATTTCTATAAAATATATATTTGTTGCAATTCAACTCCCCAAAGTGTTTGGTTCCGCCTCCAGAAGTTTGGGTGGGTCAGTGATCACATGTCTCTCCTTGCTGGCAGAGGGCTGTTGACAGGAAGCACTCAAAATTAACATACCCCATTCAACAGAAAGAGCCTTTTGTGTGGGCTCCAGCAGGCTGTCTGGAAGTCTCTCCTCAATCAATAAACAGGGTCATTTGATATCCTGCCTCCTGGTGTGGGAATCTCTGAGGTGTTAAGGTTTCCCAGCCTCTTGGCCTCTGGGAACAGCAGGTGGCTAAGATTTTCAATTAACCAACAAGCTTTGAAGTCCCTGCCCCTCTTGCAACTCCTAAATACAATTTCCCTGTCAGAGTTTAGACCGCTAGTGCCACCTTGGGGAATTTGTCGGTACTGCATCCATTTTTGAGTTGTCTTGAATTACTGCATTTCAATAGAGTGGTCTTTTGCTTGATAGTATAGGGCCCTTGCTTAACATTGTTTTGATGGCATCCTTACAGAAGAGTGGTGATGTGGAACCCCCCACAAGAAGGTTGTATCTTTGGAGTGGTCTCGTGCCAACTGCGCAGTTCTCCTATTCTGGCGTGAATGTGGGCGGCGATAGCTCATCCCCACATCCACCCAGTCTATTGATTTAGTTTGTTCTGGGATAGAATAATGGGCTGCGACAGCTCATTCCCACATCTACCCAGTCTATTGATTCAGTTTGTTCTGGGATAGAATAATGGGCGGCGACAGCTCATCCCCACATCTACCCAGTCTATTGATTCAACATGGGTCAAAACCCTTGACAAATCCCCCCGCCCAACTGCGCTTTGATTCAAGTCGAGGGGAAGCCCGGTGCAAAGGAGGTTTTGAGCCCTTGCGTAGGTATGTCCCCATTATCTTCTTCCAATTCTGTGGATGGCACAGTTCAGCATCTTTTCCTCCACCCAGTTGGATCGATCGGTTCTCTCGCCGGTCCTGATGGGAATATTGGGCGGTACCCCGGGCCCCTCGGGTCTCTGTTCCCGGTCCCCGGATCGTCCTCCTTGGCCAGTCTCCAGGTTTTCTTTCTCCTAGGACGACAAAGGAAAGCGGCAATACCTATCGTAGACATTTCTTCCCCACCATTGATATAGTGGGGTGGCATATACATTTTATAGTCAAAACATGTGCGTTCTTATTTTAACAAAAAACAAGATTATAAGACATTTTTTTTTCCAAATCATAATATTTTAGAGACTATATGTGGGATATTTTAGGGTTGGAATTGAATTACTCTGGAGCGGTCCCCTCTGGTATTGCAGAGGACTCCTCCAGTTGTTGCAGAGTGTGCCTGGGATGGCAACACTTTAGCTGATTTATATGGACCCACTTATCTTCCCCCTCTGCCGAACTGCCTTTGGGGATGCGGATCTTGAACGCTACAGGGGAGATCTTGTCTATAATTTCAAACGGTCCCTTCCATGTAGGCAAAATATTTCGCTGTTTGGCCTGGTTCCTTTGGAAATTGTATAGATAGACCCGGTCCCCCACAGTATATTCCTTCCTGGTGGTCTTCAGGTCGTAGTGGGTTTTCATGCTATCAGCTGATCTTTCTAGATTCCGCTGAGCATAGGCAAAAGCATGCTGAAGGTGTTTCCTTAAATTCTCCACATACTCGTGAGTTGTGGAGGCATTTATCAGTGTCTGCTCTTGGGTCCTGTAGAGCAGATGCTGGGGAAGCACCATCTTGCATCCGGTCATCAACTCAAATGGTGACATTTTAGTTGCAGATGAAGGGGTAGATCTGATGGCCATTATGACCAGAGGTAATCGGATATCCCAACTTGGCCCAGAATCCGCCACAAACTTTTTTAATATGCTCACAATTGTTCGGTTGTATCTCTCTACTGCTCCAGAAGAAGCTGGCCTGTAAGCAATATGTAGCTTCCTTTTGACCCCCAGTATCTCCCACATCTTTGTCATTACTTCACTGGTGAAGTGGCTACCCCTGTCTGACTCAATCCTTTGAGGTAGACCAAAACGGGAAAAGATGTGGTTAATCATCAGGGCAGCTGCTGTTTCTGCCTTGCAATTTGGGTCTGGGAGACATTCCACCCACTTGGTAAACAAGCATGTAACGGTCAACATGTACTTGTTTCCTCTAGACGAGCGAATTACAGGGCCTAAAAAGTCGATTTGCAAATCTGACCATGGCAGTGTCATCCCCCTCTTTTAGAGAGGCGCACGGTGTGTGAGGGATGATGGCTGAAATTGTGCACACACAAGACACCCCTTCAAGTATTGGTCGAGGTCCTGCCCCATGTGTGGCCAGTATGCAACCTCTCTTAAGATTTCCAGTGTTGTGTGAAACCCCCTATGACCGGCGGTGGCCGCATCATGGGCGTGACTTAACATCAGGCTTCGGAATGAGGTAGGAACCACCCACTGATCGTGGCCAGCTTTGGATTTCCTTACCAGCAAACCGTCTTGGATTCGGAACATTTTTGGACTTTTCATCAACACTCTTAGGTCCTCTTTCCCAATGTAATCGGTATCCGTCAGGGGAAAGTTCTCAGGGTCCTCAAGGTGTTGGTAAAACTTACCATTAATTGGATTCCCTTCTGAGCTGTAATTAAATCAGCATCAGGGGTCTCCTTACTCCATTGTGCAGTTGAAAGATCATTGTGAGCATTTGTCTGGGACCTAGTGATAGCAGTGACCTGGATTTCCCCCAATAGGGACTCTATTTCTATTAGATCCCCTTGGATGGCCCCGGTTTTGGCCAGCTGATCAGCTAAGTCATTTCCAGTTTTGTCTGGTCTCTCTACTTTGGAATGACCCTTGATCTTTTTCCAGTAGATGGTCATCCCATTCGATGTGACCAGATCATCAATGTTTTGGATTAACTTCCCATGTTTCAAGGGTTTGTTATTAGCACATAACATGCCTCTGGTTTTCCAATTAACCAGCTGCTCCACGAACCCGTTCCGTACATAATCCAAATCTGTGATTATGACCAGTTCGTGGAGTTGATGTTGGACAGCAGTGAGGATGGCCTGATGCACAGCCATCAATTCTGCCACCTGACTACTTCGGGGACCAATTTTGTATCCAGCGGAGGGTTCTGGTGACTCATTCACCCATGCATTCCCTACACCAGCCACCAGTTCTTTCTCCCCATTGTCGTCAACATGGTACGAGCATCCATCCACATAGACAGTGGGCATTCCCTCACACTTGTCTTCTTCAAAGACTTTGTGTGGGGAATTAAGGTATGCCTCCATGTTGTCCTTGATTTTTAGACTTTCGTCCTCGAGACAGTTTTCTCTGGCACAATCATGCAAGTCAGCCAGACCTTGCGCGAGGGGACTCTTCTTGTTTTGGCCATATCGGACCTCCACAGGAAAGCCTTGCATTGACAGAATCCAGGAAGTAATTTGGGAATTACTCACATTTCCGGCCCGGATTCTGTCACTTTGGAGATATTGCAGAGGCTGGTGTGGAGTCTCCACTATGATGTGTTCCCCCTGGATAAACGGGCGGTAATTCTTCAATGCCCACACCGTTGCCAGGAGTGCCTTCTCACAATCGTTGAATTTTTCCTCCACAGAGGACAAAGTTTTGCTCGCATAGGAGATTACTTTATTGACCTTGTCATGCTTTTGGTATAATACTGCCGTCAAGCACGTATTAGAGAACCCTGTCTCCAGGAAGAACTCATTGTTTCTGACAGGGTAAGCTAGGCAAGGTGCTTGTGAGAGGCTTCTCTTGAGTTGTCTTACTGCCTCGGATTGTTCTGGACCCCATTCCCACTTGACCCCCCCCTTCAAGAGATGAATCAGGGGTCTAGTGATTTCTGCGTAGCCTTCAATGAACTTTCTGCTGTAATTAGTCAGTCCAAAGAGGCTCCTTAGTTCCCGCAGAGTTGTGGGGTCTTTCAGTTTCTGAAGTGCTTCCACTTTCTTTTCCTGGGGACAGAGACCCTGAGGAGTAATCTCATGCCCGAAGAAATTAACACGGGTTCTACACCACTGTGCTTTCTGAAAGGAAAGTTTTGCTCCGGCGGCCCTCAACTGTGTCAGAACATAACAGATCTCCGCTATGTGTTCCTCCACAGACGAGGACATCATCTACATAAGCCAGGTTACCCCTCGCACCCAGGTCGGGCATGGCCTTATGTTGGAAAATGTTGAATTCATTGCCGGAGTTGAGGTATCCGAAGGGAGTCCGGGTCCAGGTGTACTGCTGGCCCCCAAAGGTAAAAGCCAGTTTGTATTGGTCCTCCCTACTGACAGGCACGGTCCAGTATCCATTGGTCAGGTCTATTGCAGTGAATACTTGTGACCCTTGAATCTGGGCGAGCCCTTGGTCAATGTAGGGCAGAGGCCATCGGGAAGTATGGTCCCGTTTGTTGAACTCCCTAAGGTCGGCACAGAGTCTCCACTGGCCGTTTGGCTTCAATATTCCCAACACCGGATTATTGAAAGTGCTGTGGACTGGACGGATTATTCCCCGGGACTCAAGGATCTTAATTATTTCAGTAAGGGACTCCATGGATGCGAGAGGCAAACGATATTGCTTCACAAACACTGGAGTCATTCCAGGGTCCGTGGGAATTGTTGTGGTGTGGATGTCGGTGCGACCACAGTCATATGAGTCTACCGCAAAGAGATCTTGGAAATCCAAGAAAACTTGTTTCAACTTTTGCTTTTGTTCCAGAGTCACACATGCATCAGCTAGGTTGACTCTCTCTTCCACCATCTGCCTGAAGCCTGGAAAGACTTCTTGGTTTGGCTATCTCAGCGGCCTCCTCCAGCTGGGTGGAGAAGTCCCTCGTCAGAGTGCTGATTTGGACTGGAGGCTTCAGGTGGGAAAGGCAGCCCTCATGGACCTGGAAAATCACCTCATCCCTCCTGAAGTCACAAGTCACATCTTCCTTACCATAAGGGAAAGAAGTGTACACCAGGAAGTTCCCCCATGCCGGGTGAAAATCCTGTCTGGTGTTGTGTCGTCATCACTGTCACTGTCAAAACAGTCCTTGGGGATTGGTCCTAACAGTTCATTTCCTAGATCAATGGAAAAATGTTGGTCATCAACCGCCATTCCAATGATGGTGCCTGCGGCTAGAGTATTACTCTGTAAGTCGCTGTCATCCACCTCTATTGGAATGGTGTCATGTTCTATGTTGACTAATGGAGTTGGGTTTACCCCCAATCCTTGCTGTTGGAGAGAAGCATTTAGATGTATGTAAGCATCAGGGTTTTTCACTTTTTGTCCTCTTTTAACTTTCACTTCCAGGGAGAATTGTCGGGTCCTTTCTGGGATGGTGACTTCCTCTTTAATCTGAATTTCAACTGCATAAGGTAGCAATTGAGCTGACCTAAATGCTTTTTCTGGATCATCAAAGCCCATGGGATTATCCACTAATCGGGACCAAGCTTTGAAGTTTATTAGGTCCAAACTAATAGCAAAGCGATTGAGAATGTCACTGCCTAAGTAAAAGGCGGCAGTGACGTCTCGCACGACCCAACAATTATGGACTATGCTCTTGTTGCCAATGGAGATTTTGAGCATACACCTGCTTGGCAGGAGATGTTTGGAATTAGGTGCTTCCAGGTCCATTTCCCATTTGTCTATCAGTTTGAATGTGGGAATGGCTGGATCTTTTGGGAGTTGGCGGAACATGGCTTCGTTAATGAAGCTCTTACCGTTGTTCACACACACTCGGGCGAGAAAAGAGTCCTTCCCATCATTTAACTGAACAGGGATGAACAACTGCTCTCCAATTTGCTGAATATCAGCCAGGCTCTGAGCTGATTTCACCTCTTTCTGGACTATAGGAGTGGGAGTGTCTGATTGTGGATTGGTAAATTATTTCAGAGTGTTTCCTTCCAGTGTGGAATGCCACCTTAAACTGGAAGGAAGGTTGATTTTCAGAAATAGAGAGGACCCCCCATCACCAGTCTGTTGTCCTACTGCTATTACTGTCACGTCTGGAATTTGGTTGTTCTGGAAGTGAAATTCTACTTGGTGAGATTTTTGTTCAACCATGTGGCAGGTGCCATTTAAACTAACATGGTTGACACTCTGTTTTAATTTTATTGGTCGACTAGTCTGGGTCCAGAGGACCTTGTTTACGCAATCTATTAGGGGTGACAACCTTCTCAGGAGGTAATTCCCAAGTAAACAAGGGGTGCCCTCTGGAGTCACTACTATGACCGGGTGTTTCACCTTGTGTCGCCCAATTTTGATGTCCAAATCTGCAGTCCCCTCAACGGGAATTTCCTTCCCGTCAAAGTTCTGGAGTTGTCCATTAAGAGAGGTGAGGGGAATACGGTAATTCTCCCCCCTTCCTGCACTTAGTTCATCAAAGGCCCTTCTGGACAGAAGGGTAGCTTGGGATCCAGTGTCCACCAGTGCCGAAATTGTACCCTGCCCCTGTACTTGTACCGGGGCATAATATCTTCCCTCTTCTCCTCAAGGGGGCACAGATAATGCACATTTTTGGACAACTGGTGGGCTAACTTTCTGGTTTTGGACATTGCTAGCGCAGAGATTTGGGCAGAATTCTGTGAAGAGCCTGGGGAATCTGAAAGAAAAAGTTGGCAACTGGAAATGGTTTCGGTTCTGGGCTGCCCCCCCCTTTTTGGAGGCAGCCATCAGGATGGGTTTGACCCTTGGGATTTTGGTATTGTCGGTTCTGGGATGAGATGATGGGCGGCAGTAGCTCAGTCTTCACATCTCCCCAGTCTGCATTGGCATCCCTGGGGACCCATTTTTCCTTGGGAGGAGTTCCCCCATCTTTGAAGGAGAAGATCCTTTTCCCAGGATCTTCTGAGGATCCCTCTCCCTCAAATAGGAAGACCTGTACCTCCTCCACAAAGTGGGTCTGTTTGGGTCCTTTGTTTCTCCCACCCCCCCCTCTGCTCCTTAGGAGGCAGGCTTTCAGGGGCAGGAGATTTTGTTTCCGGTTCCTGTTTTTCCAGTGGCTGTTTACAAGTTGGGAAGGAAGCTTCCTCCAAGGATTTACACCCCCCTTCCCCTTGTGCCTCCTCCCTGGGAACCGGTGGGTTATCGGGGTGCTGCCCCCGTCATTGTTCTGGAGCACCAGGTCCAGAGTTTGGGGCATTCTGCGGTGGCATGCTCATCTGTGGGTTCTGTTGAGCCCTCAGTATGTGACCCAGATCCCGTGCCATATTTTGGACTTGGCGCTCAAGTTGTGAAACCCGCTCAGGCTGATACGGGGCTCTATTTTCTCCCCTGGGCTGATCCCCGGAAGGGTAGCTATCCCTTCTCTGGTAATACCCTGGATTGGGAAGATTTGGGTACCCCTCCATCCTTGGCCTCCCCTCTCCCGGATTAGGTTGTCTGGGCTCAGGGAATTGGGGAAAGAAGGATGGATGATTTTGGGGCTGGAAATTGGATGGATACCTGGGGAAAAAGTTCTGCCCAGGATTTGGTGAATTTCTGCCCTCCTGGGGGAAGTTAGGAGGGAAGTTCCCCGGGTCAGGTGCTTGGCTGGACCCCCCCCTTGGGTTGGAGGAGTCCACACATAACCCAGGATTGGTCGGTTTCCCTTGTAGCGGGGACTTACATAGTCAGGGGAGCGGGGGACCCCATTTGTGGGACTACCTCCTCGACTCCCTGTCTGTGACTGGGCCGAGGGCCTTCTGGGCTGTGAATTATTTGGTGCAGGCAGGTTTTTAGGCCCCCCCATCTCCAAATCTAAAACGGGGGCAACCTTTACCTCCACCACCTTGGCAGCAGCAGGGGTGCTGTTGGTTTTGGGGTTTTTCGGCGCGTTATTTTTATTTTCGATGGGCTTCTGCACCTCATAGATCCGGGTAGCCTGTTCAATGACCCAGTCTAAAGATCTTTTCTCATGAAAATATCTCACGAGCTGGGTCATTATGTATTTGGGTAAGGCATGGAAAAACGTATTGATAAATTCTCTGCTATCCGTGCGCACCCTTCTGGTGGTCTGCGCAAAAGCACGCTTTAATTCTTGCACAAACTCTTGTGGGGCCTGATCCTCCCCACATTGCAAATTGTAGGCTGCCTTGCGAGCCTCTTGAGGATTTCTGTGCACAGAAAAATGTTTCAAGATGGCCGCCCTGTATGTGGACCACCTTGAATGGTTTTGATCCTCCAGCCCTGCAAAGAAACTGGAGTATTCTGGTGAGAAGGTCCATTTGACGTACTGGATGCAGCTACTGCTGTCCTTCAAAAGGAAAGTCTCCATCATTTGTTCATAGAGCTCCAAGTGTTCCCAAACAGAATACTTGGCGTTCTTATGATAAGGCGTGATGACACTCCTTATTGCCTTTATTTGTTTCAATGGGTCCTTAAGCAAGGCCCTTTTAGCCTTATTGGCCTTTTTAGTTCGGGTAACCCTGGTCCATTCATCCTCTGACTCAGAAGCACTGCTCCCAGAGGTGCCCGTCTGATCTTCCAGGTTTTACCGGATTCTGCAAGCCTGGGAATGGCTGGCAGAATGTGGGGACCTGGTCTCCTGTGTCCTGTAATGCTCAGAGGAGTCTTCAGATCCCTCCTTGCTGCCAGGATTTGATGGGTACCCCCCCACTGACCTAACTGGGCAGAGGTTTTCAGGATGCCCTTAATGGGCCTACTCTCCTGGGGTTCCCACTAAATTGCACTATGCTTGGGTGCCCATACCCGGATGCCCACCCATCCATTCCTGGGAGGTACTGGCCTATGAGCCCCATACTTCTAGCTGGATAGTAATCTGCCATCCCCGTGGCCCTGGGCTCATGTGCGCGAGGGGATATGGGGGTGGCAGAGTCCAGGCACTGGGAGAGATGAAGGCCTCTGGTACCAGGGCTCCTGAGGTTATGCTCAGGCGTTTCCCTTTCCCAGCAAACCTTGTCTGTATCAGCCCCTGCTCCCTGTTGCAATGCAAGAGCCTGCGCTTTCAGTTCCTCAGTTAAGGCCTTACTAGACTCTATCAGTCTCTCCTGCATGGCTACCTCTTGCTGGAGCCTATCATTGTGCTGACAGAGAGCCTCATTTTCTCTCTGTGCCTCCTGATTGGTCCTGGAGTACTGGGCCAGTCTCTGCTGCAGGAGGGTTACCTTCTCAGTCCCATCCCTACTGGCCTGCTCCTTTCTTGCCAGAGCCTCCTCCACCCTCCTGGTGTGATCTAGCAAGCCCTGATGCTCTTTTTGGAGGTCACCCAGCCCCTGGAGGGCCAAGTGATTTTCTTCATTTTTTCTTTTTAAATGGCAGACTTCCTGGCCTAAGGAATCCCTTTCCTGACCAAGAGCCTGCATTTGTGACGCAAGGTCGTCCCTCTGCCTTTGAAAGGCACCACCTTTCTGGCGTTCTTCATCAAACTCTGCCTGGGTATCCAGGTCTTTCAAAATCAATTTATTGCTTTCCTCTTTCTCTCTATCTAGTTGGATTTGCAGGGTGGCTACCTGCTCTGTGCATGCCCTGTTGAAATTGATCTGTTGCTCCAGCTTTTTCTGGCTCTGCAGTAAGGAGTCCAAACTGTCTTGGTGCTCCTTCTGCAAAGCCAGAATTCTGGTATCCTGGTCTGTCTTTTCCTGTTGCCGTAAATCCATGTCCTCTTTTATTTTAATGATATACTGCCTACTATCATTTTCTGACTCCTGGCTCCTCTGCAGCCTCTGCTCAGAAGAGACCAGGTCAGATTGGGCCTTTTCTAACGCCATCTGTTGCCTATTTGCCAGATCTTGGCCTTCAGCACATTTGTCTTGCATGGCTCCCATATATAGATAGAAATATGCCGCTATCCTGGCAATCTTATTGTGTTCATCTTTGGCCTTAGAAGCCATATATAATTCACTCAGGGCCACATGTAATGGACCCTGATCTCTCCATTTATCTGACCCTGTTTCAGTGACCTGTTGCGTGATTGCCTGCAACCAGACCGTTTGGTCCTGATGAGTCCACTCACCTCTCAGAAATAGCTTATGTAAGAAGTGCTCTCTGGCTATTTTCATATCTACCAAGGTCGTCATTCTGGAATTTGAGTTCCTTCCTGACTTACAGAAGTTTGTATTTTATTTTTGCAAAACAGACCGTTTCCTTAGAGCGTTCCTTTGAGGAGTGCTTTACAGCGTAACACAGCGTGGTGATCTAACCGGATATGTGTATCTGGTCAGTTGGCACACTGTATTAATCTCCACAAGTGGTAAGTCTAACCCAGAATATCCCAGCTCCGAGCCCCCACTTCTGTAAGCGATATTCAAATAACACTACAGCTAAGTCAATGCCTAGTCTGGGATGCTGAGGAAAACCCTTATTGATATATTTTTATGTCCAGTTCAGTACTCTGGATGACAAGCCTTGTATAACACCCCCCTCTTAGAATCCCCCTGACCCCACTGAGCCAAGAAGTAGGTTTGTTTTGCAAATTAAAAGGTATATTTGAAAATGTAAACAATATATATATATATATATCACACTTCTATAAATAAATTGATAATGGATATTACACTTGTGAATATGAGCAGGAATCAGCAAGAGGTAACTTATGAATGGGAACAGAAGAATAAGGTGGGAAAGAATGCTTTATATGGTTCAAGGAAACGCAATGATGAATGAAATGCAGTACAGAAGATAACTTGATATGGCTTCAACAAAAGACAATGTAATCACGTTTCCTTGACAATTCACTCCCCCCCTATGCAATGTAAGAAATGGAAGGAGAGCACACAGTCTTCAAGAATCCCAACAAAATGCAATACGAAATGCAGTTCCCCCCTAGCAAGCTTAGAGGAAAACAGGTAGAGGTTTGAAACACAGGCCCAAAATGCTTTTAAATGTGATGGCAATGGATGGGAAAATGTGCTAACTGATTTTAATTCCCTCTAGAGATTCAGGGTGAGAAAGAGATACTTTATATTAGTTCAGGCTCACTTTAGCAATGCTCTATGCGTAACTACCAGGTTGCAAATGGATTTTAACAAAGGAAAGAATGGAGCTGCTATTTTGACAAGTGGAGAAATTGAGCCAAATCGCAAATCGCGGTAAATTTTGCGAGTGTGTGAATCGCGATTGCGGAAAAAGTATAAGGAGTAGGAAGTCGGTTCTAGGTTCGTTGGAAAGCCTAGAATCACAGCTTTAAAATGAAATTTCGTTCCTAGCCCAAACGGTTCAAGAGATACGGACGAATTAATAAAGGTAGATTTTCGGATTTAAAGTAAAACTCAAAATGACAGGTGACAGTTGGCAGCGTTAGGATGACAGATGACAGCTCGCAGCTTTAGAATGACAGATGACATGATTACTAGAAGGCAGTTCTACTTAGGTTAAAATAGTTTGGATTAGATTATTTTAACTAAGAGATTGGGTTCTGCACAGTTCTGGCGGATACTCACTCCTAATTTTGAAATGAATAGGCCTCGTCACGGATCTGGTCAACTGGACTGGACTTTGGTTCTCTCTGCTCGGCGGGTCAATCAGGCACCGGTTCTGCTCACAGTGATCCGGATCTCTGGTTCGGCTCACAGCGGTCTGGGTCAGCTCTCTGGATACAGCGGCCTGTGGTTCTCTGGATCTCTGGTCTGGTCTCTGGCAATTGTTCTTGGCAAAGAATTCAAACAGCTCGCCCGGCTGTGGAATAGTTTGCAAATTATTTTAAGGATGCTGAGGCCTGCTGAGAAGAGTTCTCAGTTTGTGGGTTTAGGCCCTTGCTTTAAGTTCTGAAGTACATTTCTGGTCTCTGAAGATTGATGGATGTGAAGTCTGGAGTCTCCCGGCAGAGCGTCCCGCAGAAAATGGAATTGAATCTCTACCTCTCCCAGCAGTCTCTTTTTATGTGTTTTGGAAGTGGGTGTGTGCGAGGCATAACTGAGCCTGCTCCTCTCTACTTGTCATTGGCCCAATTCTCCCCTCTCCCATGATTGCGGGAAGGAAATGGATTGTCATCATGATGAGGTCTGTTTAAGGGTCAGAGGATCCTCCCCTGGTCAATTTGCCCACAAATCTACACAAGTGGTTGACATTACATACACACATCATATATTACTCAAGATAGTCCCTGTCCCGACTCTGGCGTTCCTAGGAGCTTGCATTAAAAAATGGCAACTTATTTTCGATTTTAGTGGGTTTTGCAACATTGGTTTTTCATCAAAAATTATACAAAGGTACATTTCCCTTCCACATATATCCCAGTAACTTTCCATGTCTCTAGCTGAAATACATTGTCTACAATATTCATAATTAGCGGGGTTTTGCCCCAGAACATGGTACAAATTGGAGTTTGGACTCAAATCGTGAGGGCATTTTTCAAACTAAGACTCTCAAAGTTGTACATTCCTGTCATTGGGTTACAATAAGTTATCACTATTTCTATAAAATATATATTTGTTGCAATTCCACTCCCCAAAGTGTTTGGGTCCGCCTCCAGAAGTTTGGGTGCGTCAGTGATCACATGTCTCTCCTTGCTGGCAGAGGGCTGTTGACAGGAAACACTCAAAATTAACATACCCCATTCAACAGAAAGAGCCTTTTGTGTGGGCTCCAGCAGGCTGCCTGGAAGTCTCTCCTCAATCAATCAACAGGGTCATTTGATATCCTGCCTCCTGGTGTGGGAATCTCTGAGGTGTTAAGGTTTCCCAGCCTCTTGGCCTCTGGGAACAGCAGGTGGCTAAGATTTTCAATTAACCAACAAGCTTTGAAGTCCCTGCCCCTCTTGCAACTCCTAAATACAATTTCCCTGTCAGAGTTTAGACCGCTAGCGCCACCTTGGGGAATTTGCCGGTACTGCATCCATTTTTAAGTTGTTTTGAATTACTGCATTTCAATAGAGTGGTCTTTTGCTTGATAGTATAGGGCCCTTGCTTAACATTGTTTTGATGGCATCCTTACAGTAGAGTGGTGATGTGGAACCCCCCACAAGAAGGTTGTATTTTTGGAGCGGTCTTGTGCCAACTGCGCAGTTCTCCTATTCTGGCGTGAATGTGGGCGGCGATAGCTCATCCCCACATCCACCCAGTCTATTGATTTAGTTTGTTCTGGGATAGAATAATGGGCGGCGACAGCTCATCCCCACATCTACCCAGTCTATTGATTCAGTTTGTTCTGGGATAGAATAATGGGCGGCGACAGCTCATCCCCACATCTACCCAGTCTATTGATTCAACATGGGTCGAAACCCTTGACAGGTGGTCCTACTCAAGTTTTCAGAGAGTAAGGGAGTCTATTCCAGAGGGAAGTCCCTACCAAGGAAAGAGATCTATCCCCATTCTCTGCTTGGAGAAGCATTTGACCGGCAGAGAGTTGGAGGTGGATGAGCGGAGGGATCGAGAAGGAAGATGCTTAGGAAGAGAAAGTTGGATGTAGTGTGGCCCCAGTAAAGCCCTGTGGACAATGAAGAGGGTCTTGAACTTGATCCTTGCAGCCACAGGGAGCCAGAGGAAGAGGAAGAGAGGGTGGAGTTGAAGATGACACCAAGGTCAAAGGCCAAACAGGAAGGCCCAGGGTGGGTGGCCAGAGTCAGAGAGGGAAGGTGGGAGCAGGCGTCCCAATGAGTAGGATCTCAGCCTTATACTTTTACTGGATCGTATTCTTTTGTAGGATAAAATTCAGGCAAAATCCCTGGTCCAGCGTGCAGAACCCGGATCAGATTCCCGCTTTTTTTTCATGTAATAAACCCTCAGCGTTGACTCTATGTGTTGAAACAATGCCTTTGCATAGATCTTCCCAGAACTTTCCAGCAGGGATATCGGGAAGTAGTTTTCAGGCTTAACCCTCCCCCCTTTTTTATAAAGGTGCTTTTTCTGCCAGGATCTGGAGGCTTGATTTTGGGACTTGATTTGTTTTGAGCAGGGCATTAAAGACCCTCAGTAGAATCGGCCCCCATATTCTTGGTTCCCCTTTAAATAAATCCACTGGAATTCTGTCCGGGCCCACTGTTTTCCCAACCGTCTGATACCTAATGCCATCCTCAACATCCTTTAAGGTAACTGAAGATATTGAATCAGCCCCTGGCTACAACTCCATCAATAGGGCAATAGTTGCCTCAAAGTGGCCCTGCCAAGAGTCCGGAGTAATACAACCGTGTATTGCAGTATCACCATTCAGGTTTTTGTCTGTGACTGCTTTCCAAAAGCCGGCAGAATCCCCTTGCTTAATAGCATCCAGCATTTCCTTCCCATTTGTTCATCAGGAAGACTTTTTTCTTGTTCTTCACAATATTTGTAATTTTGTCTTAGTTCCTGTAGATGGGCCCTATCTAACTCCTGGATCAACTTCATAGATGTTACCAGGACGTTTTTGGCTTTGCCATATGCACCATCAATCCATTTCTCCCTTTTCAGAATGCCCTCCTTAATAGTGGGTTTGGAGCTACCCACCGACAGCTGGATAAATTGGACTAGCTTGTAGAAATCACTTTTTTATCTGGGCAAACATTAATAGCAAGTAGTTTTATGTGTGCGCTAATCTCTCTATAGCTATTAGATATGCAGTATTTTGATTCCAGGGTCCTCGATTTTACTGCTCTATGGGCATGGCCTCCGATCATTATGCCTCGTAATGGAGTTCGATATGTTTGTATCAAAGGCCATTTTTTGTGATAATACTAATGGTTTATGATCGCTACCATGTCTTTCAAGGACCTGGAACTCCTTGACACAAATCCATTCACAGACCCGTATCACTAGATAATTGATCCTTGATCTGTCATTGCGGCTGGTCCTTTCTAAAATATCCATTACAGGCCCTCAGATCAAGACTATTGATGACTCTGCCAGTTTTAATGGCAGAGGAGTGTGTTCTAGCGGGAGGGTTAGCATCTAGACATGGAATGACCCTGGCTTCGTCAGATCGGATCAAACCCCATCAAGTTCTCTGAGGGGTTCCAGCTGTAAATTATAGTCCCCATAACAGCAAGCTGGTAAGGCCCTGGGTTATTTGTCTACCAACTAAGCAATAGAACAATAGTGGCCGAAGCTTTAGCTAAAGTAGGTCTATTATAAAGATTAAATAGCAGCATTCTCGAACCACCAGAAGATATTATGCTTAATTGCTGCTAATCCAGAGAAGCAGTATGCATCTGTTTGACCATGTATTTCACGTCTGCCCCTACCCAGACCTTAAGGTCCCCATATGTTCTCCCCCCTATGCCTTGCCAAGCAGCAATGGAAAAAGACTGGTATCCCTGTGTCCTGATCTCTTTTGGGGACCATGTTTCCTGGAAACACACAACACTATGGCACTGCATACACATGTTGTTAGGAGAATTCTCCAGAATGGCTATTTCCCTTACCTACTGGGTCCGTCAGCAGCTTTGCTGGATTTCTAGGATTTTTTTTTTTTCACCTGGTAAGAGTGTGAGCCTTTTTCCCACTCTTACATGTGTTTTGCTGTGTGTTTGACATTTTTGTGTTCATAGACTGTGGAGCTTCACCTACTCCAGAAGCATCATCTTTTTACTGTGTGTTACACAGCACCCTCAGTGCAGTGACACAGGGTTGTCTTTTTCAGACTTCCCACTTCAAACTCCATTTTCTGGGACTGACTACTGTCTCCCAGAACATGTAAAGTTTCCATTGACTTTATTAGTCTTTTTAAATTCACAAACCCAGTACAAACTATCTTAGATAGAGTTCTGGAAAGTGTTAATAGTTACCCCTTTTTGTCTGTCTCTCATGGAACATTATTCTGTTCCCCTTTCTTTAGATTTGGCTGGTGGCAGTGGTATCTACCATATTTTTCCTACCACAGTTTATTTAAATAGCCTTGGTGCTGTTTTAGTCTAAGTTAGTAGCCTCGAAATTAAATCCGCTGGACCCCATTTACTTTTATTTGGTTCGCCATTTCTTTTTGTAAAGGTCTTTCTCATGTTTTACTCTGTGCGCCAAACCAGGTTTGGTTCGTTTGTTTGCCGTCCTTTGCCGGGCTTCTGCACAGAAACCCTCCTTAGGCGCCTGAATGTCAGAGGGGGACAGGATGTGAGGGAGGGGTTTGAGACTCCCTGCACAGGGTCTCCTTGGAGACCCACGTCACACTCTGTATGATTGGCTGTGGTGACTGTCCCGCCAGGACAGCCACCCTGCTGTGTGATTGACAGCCAAGCTGTATGAATGGGAGAAAACTGCATAAAAAGCAGTTCTATGAGACTAGGAAGGCAGATCGCCACTGGATCGAGAGAACCGAACAGAAGCTGAAAGAAGAGGACTTCTACCACGACTGAACCTCCCAGTAAGCCCTGCTGCAGCTACGCATCTCCAAACTTCAACAGCAGAGAAGATCTACAAGGAATCTTCTTCTCTTGAGCTGGTGGGACCAACCAGTTAGCCAAACACCAAGGAAGGCTTCTCGCCCTTGGTCGAATTTGGTGTACATCACTGCAGTGAACCGGATAGCCATAAGGCTTAGACTCTGTTTTGGTTTTAAGGAGCACACTTTTTATTTGTTGCTTTGCTTTGCTGCTGGTTTCTTCCCTGGGCAGTGCAGGACCCTCCAGCCTTCCTACTTCGTGTCAGTCCGACAGTCGTTTCAGGAAGCGTGAGCCTGCAGGACCTGCCAGGAAACTTCTGCCTCAGCTACAGCCTTCTTCTTCATTTAAGGTACTGTTCTAACCCGGTTGTTCATTCCGTCCGACCGCTGTGAAAGTGTTTGAAATCTTTCGGCAATCCGAGGGTTTGTCCTTCTCTACTCTTTTAAGTAACTTTTCTTCCGACCAACTTCGTTTCAAACTCTTGGCAAAGACTTAACCGCAAACTACTCTGAACTGTATGATCCTCTGCAAAGACTCTGAACCATTAACATCGTCCTAGGCCTATTGATTTGAATCCTCAGTGTAGCAAGCCTTTTCTGGATTGCCCTGCCTACTTACTTGTTGGTGCTGCTTAATTTTGGATAACCTCGTTTTTCCCTCCCTTTTAAATTGCTCGCGTGCCATTTTGCTCACACTTCATTTTGAGCTTAACTTTTCCAGAATTTCATCAGGTCTTGTGTAGTATATTAAGAGTGTGTTTTTTCAGCTGCTTTACTTAGTGAATTGTTTTACATCTGATGTGTAAATAAATGTATATTCTTTTACTCAGAAACCTTGAGTCAGTGTTCGTTTGAACCATAGCAATTTCTGTCCTTTGTGTAACTTCTGGTACTGCTCATGTTACTCTTGAGATAAGTCTGACTGCTCATCCATGACTACCACTTTACTGTGTAGTACAAACTTGTACCAAAGGTGAATTTGTACTTGCACTTGTAGTCTTAATTGTGTGTGGTGAGCCCCTAGTCCTGACAGTCCCGACATTACCACAGCCCCGGATATTTTCCAGACCTTGCAACACCCCTGGAGTTCCCAAAAGGTACTGCATATGATTCTGCCTACACATGTATGCCATTCACAGTCCATAAAATGCCTCTTCAGCCCTGCTATATTCCAGCTCAGAAATGTTACTATGGGGTCCTGATCTGTAATGTGGCAGCTATTACGGCAACGTAGAGAGTCAGCACACTCTGAGCCTATTAAATGCAGAGATGTACGTGAAGGTGATTGGTTGAGGCTGGGCTCAAATATTTCTCTTTTTCCTCAGCAATTACAAGAACTTTTTTTAAAGACCGACAAGCAGCACTTCCAGGGAAACCCCTGCCTGAACATTCGAAGCTGCTGTGTACATTTACAAATGTCGCTATATTGGTGGCAGCTGTCTCGTTGAAAGGTCAGACTATCTGTTTGCTTTACTCTCCCAGTCTTCCATCTTTTTCAGTGCTACCAGTTCTGCTCTGATATTGGCAGTTTATGAATTGTGCATTTGCGTTCTCTCTTGAAAAACAATTACTTTATGGTCTTTTATGATGGATTACCAGATCGTGTGAAGGGGTAATCAACATTTTGTGCGCGAGGCAAGAATGGATGCTAAACAAAATCCATGAATATAAATTGTATTGTGGCTTCCTACCTTTGGTTATAAACAATATATTTGCGCTTTTACTTGTTTCAAAGTCTGTATTGTAGAACTGTCCTAAATTATTAATTATTTAGAAATTAATCCAGCATGTAGGCTACTTTAGCATTTGTAAATCATTTAATTTAAGTGTGATGTATTGATATTCTAAATGTTATGAATGAGAAGCGGGAAATTATGATAACGTCCACTTAGAAAGTGATAGATAGGGCAAAATGAGTACTTTTTCTCAGCCATCTAGTCACAATGTGCATGTCCACAGCTTTGAAAAATGCTTTCCCAAAAGCTGTACTAATTCAACAATAATGAGTATCATTACGTAAAACAATAAAAACAATAAAAGGCAGGGAGTATTGCTCTCCGCACTTAAATATTGGTCCTCATTCCAAGTCTGGTGGTGCGGTAAAAAAGTGGCAGTAATTCTGTTACTGCCATTTTTTTTTGCCAGTAACGGAACAATCACAGTTTTTACCAAACCACCAAATTATAATTTTTTGGCAAATTACCGTTGTCAGAAATACCATGTGGTAAATCTGCCAATGTTTGGAGGAAAATTGATGGCTCCACTTTACCTCCCAAAAAAGTGTCAGATTTACCACACAGTATTTCTGCTGAAAAACCCACCAACAATCCTCCTGGAGTCCAGTGGAATCCATACATGGGGAATTACACCCCCTAATACCACTTGTAAACCCACAGGACCAATTGGCGGTAATCGATTTTGTCAGTAATTCAGTGGATGTATTTCCAAATTAGCGGTAAACTCAGAATGAGGCCCAGTGTGTTCACAAAACCAAATTCTGGTAACAACATCTTCTGGTGAAAACAAGCAGGACCAAAGATGTAGCATAATCTAATGCTTCCTAACATGCATTTTAAATAAGGAGCATGTTTTTGGTCAGATGTTTTAAGACATTTGTATCCCATCACTGCGACGATAACAAATGGCTGCCAAATTGAAGTGGTGAATTTAAGCATTATGCAGGCAGGATAGTCTATCTCGCTTTACATCGTCTCCAGCACTGGCAAATCAAGTTAATGTTAGTGGGTATACTCTAATCAATAAAATGAGACCTTACTTAAGTTTGAGGGTACACATTGCAACATGAGGAATTCAATGCCTCACTCTAACCAGCATTTTTCCAGAACTAAAAGTACATGGTTTTACGAGGGTATTATAAAAGGCAATATGCTTATTGTTCAATAAACGTAAAGAACATATATCAGTTGCAGTTCCATTATACAAGTGTAGGAACGTGGACAATATTGGCAACCTGGAGCCATATATCATGGACTCCAAGGTAAATGTAATTGGAATCACAAAGAAACGAAAGGATTATGGAATACAACGAGCAGTGGAATACCGGGGAAGCATCAGGATGGTTTCACTAGCTAAACGCTATGCCTTAAAAACATAATTATTTGACGAGCGCAAACAAAACTAAAACGCACTCAAATGTAATAGATGGGAAGGGCGTAGCATTGGAACTGGACATATTGAGATAATACGTGGTTATGCCAGTTACTCTTGTGGCACAGAATACCGAGAATATCTGTTCATTGTGTTACTTTCAATGGGGTTTAAAACCTCAGCTATTGATACTCCAGCACACAGCCTGGAAATACGGAAGATGTGCTGAGGCTACAGTTACAGAGAACGGAACTGCTGTAGTCAGATCATTAGCATACTATGCTTGTGTAGCTGGTGATGACAGCATTTAAAAAAAAACAAAAAACTTCATTTATTATGCTTGACATTGCAACAGAGAGAACAAGCATCATACAATTAATTAATAAGTATACATTTCACATACTTAGTCTGGTGGAAGGTAGTACAGAACAGTAAGAGCTAGTGGGTGGCACAGAAACCAGTGATATAGATCACACATCAGTAGTTAAGGTACATAGGTTAAACAGTGCTGGGGGCCAGGGAGACCAGATTGCAGGTGTCATCATCTGAGTCACCGAGTAGGGAGGAGATATATGAGCGGAATGGGGTCCAACTATTCCTGGGTCTGCACACTGGTGGTTGCTGGGCAGCCCAATACTCCTCAGTATCAGAGGCCCAGGTGACTGCACAGAGTCATTAAGTGTGTGTAGGTGCCCCAGGTCGGAGCCGGAGTAATAAGAAACAACGAGTCGTTACTAGCATACATAGACCGGCTACTTTCCTGGAGTCATGTGCGAGCCGGGGAAGTTTGTGAAAAAGGCAGGTCAGTGGCGATAGGGTAATTGTGCAATCCAACATTTCAGACACTGTGGTGCATACCTCCTCCCAGAACCGGGAAAGGCATGGACAGGACCACAACATGTGTATGTAGTCAGCGTCTTCTGAGTTACATCCCGGGTATACAGGGGGATGGTCCTTTGACATGTGGTGTAGTCAGATTGGAGTATAATGAAATCTGTGAAGCACCTTGTATTGAATCAGTTTAAATCGGGAGTTGAATGAAACTTTGTGAATAAGGGCACACATCCTGTCCCAGCGGCGGTCTGTCATTTCAGCACCCAGGTCCCTCCCCCAGGTGTTTGTATTTTTATTTGTATTTTATTAGGTTTTGTATAGCGCTTCACACCAAAGTGCTTTACATAAGGACAATAAGAATACATAACAAGCATTAACAACATGTGAGTCAAGTATCAGAAAGCAGTACATAGAACAATTTACGTGACTAATATGGCATTACATGAGTGGCAGGGTCGGACTGGCCCTTTCGGTCTTTCGGCCCGTGGCCGATCAACTTTGGGGTCCCCTGGGGCCGGTTTTCCGGCAGCCACCTCTGGGGCCGTTTTTTTTTTTTTTTTAAATGTCTTTTTTTTTTTGGCATGCCGGGCCAGCGGCCCCGGCCTAGTGTGTGTGCGCTGCTGAGCTGCGCCGTGTGGAGCTCGCGTTGCGAGTATTCGCGGCCGGCGGGAAGTCAGATGGGGATGGGGGGAGGGGGAGGGGGAGTTGGAGGGGGAGGGGTGGTTGAGCCACCTGGGATCAGGGCTGGGCTGCGCAGCAGGGCATGGCAGGGAGCCAGGAGGGGGAGGCGCCGCGCGCCGGCAGCACTGTCTGACTCTGCAGCACAATCATCATAGCAGCAAGGTAACACTAGATGTTACCTTGCTTTGATGATTGCATCTGCATCATGCATGCATCATAATTTATGATGCATGCAGATGCAGATGCAAGCATGTGCATAATTCATTCACGCCACGGCGTCGGTGGGCCTGGGCCACCAGGCCGGCGGGCGGCGGCCATGCCGCCACTGCAGGGGGCGGCGGCGGCCGTGACTAAGGCGTGGCAGGCAGCCTCAGGCTGCAGCCACTTAACTCCGGGGCTGCCTTACTCGCCTCGGGCTGGCTGGCTGCCCCGCTTCAAGTGTTACATATTTAACATCTACTGGCTTGGCTTGGCTGCTTCCTGTGCCTGCTGCTGGGTTGGGAGCTGCCCTGGGGGTGGGCTGCCCCCTTCCCCCACCAAGAAGTTCATGCCATATAATAACAAGTTGCTTTCAACTTTGCACTTTACAAAGTTGAAAACAACTTGTGCCTGGGGGCTAGGGATGCGGCTAACGGCTGAGTAGACTCTGTGCTGCCAACGCAACGCCAAGTGGACTACCACGTGACTCTCTCTCTCAGACAGAGCCAGAAGATAAAGTTGGGCCTCTTCCTGGCCCTGACATGATTTTGGCCAGCGGCAGCCACCCACAAGACACGAGTCATGACTGTGACACCCGCCGTCCAGCACAGCAGCAGCAGGCCTTGGCCCTTGGGCAGTGTGCAGCAGTAGGACTAGGCAGCACCACTGGTAGTGGGCACACAGGGCACCGTACCGACTGCAGTGTGGCTGGCCTGGCAGCCAGAGCCAGGCACAGTCTCTACCGGCCCGCCTGACAGCCGCCCGGCTCAGCACTTGCTCCTCCACCTCTGAGTCCGAGGTGCAGTGCAGCCTCCGCTCAGGTTGGCCCGGCCCCCAGGCACACAGGCAGCCAGCAACAGCAGTAGAGAGAAGGAGAGAGACCCCCTGAGGCAGTCTGGATTGGCACTACTAGGTAAGATAATCGTGCCCCCATTATCTCTGACCCCATGTGCGTCTGCCCCCTGAAGCAATACATTGCCAGCCAGGAACCAGCCCTTTGTTTGTAATTGTAACCCACATCTGTCCTCTGCATGCGATCTGCTCTGCACCTGACCCTCATAGTTTCTTTCCATGGGTTGGGGACATTTAAGCTCCTTTATTGCACAGTTTAGTGAACGTCCAAGGAAAATGATTCAATTAGTCAGGCTGCCATGCCACACAATCCTGCCGTTCCTGTTAACATGTTTTTCCTTATTAGATCCCGCGTGAATAGGCAGGCGGCCTGATCTACCAACATTTCTTCGAGTTTATCATAAAATAAATGTGCAATGCTGCACTGCAGACATTATCATCACCACGCCCACTTAAACACATTGCGCTAGTCTCCCGCCTCCTTCCAACCCTCCCCAGAGAGCGCCCCGATTATTCTTGCCCAGCCCATGGTCCAGGGATCTCTGCTGCTCATCACATCAGAATGTACAGATCTGCGTGACTGCGTCCTCGACTCCCACCCTCTGAGTCTGGCCCCACACCTCCTGGTAGGAAAGTATGGATGGATGGGCTGGGAGTTAAGAAAAAGCAAGTGGCCACCTTAATGTTGCAGAACGTGAGCCATCCAGACATCTACTCTGACCCGAGAGTCCCCCTCGTCAGCGTTCAGTGGCAATTATTAACGTAGAGCATTTTATTGTTAGAACCTGCATTTGTATATATTTTCAGGCCATGAAGGAAGTGTGCTATGCATATGGTGAGCAAAAGTAATTGGACGGGACCCATGCTTTGAACTGTAGCGTTGGTGTGTGGTGCAGAGCAGCACCGCCCTTTGCGCGGGCAGTGCCAGTGAGGCGCCCAACGTGCGCTATCGAGTCAGCAGATACCCCCATAAGCCCTCTGTGCCGTGCGTGCCCCGATCTCGCAAGCTCATGCCCCTTGCCAAGTTGCCAGTAGCAGTCACACTGCCTTTAAGCCACCCTATAGGCTATGTGATTGTGCAGTGCAAGGCATATCAGGGTGATCCATCCGATAGTGTCAACTTGATACTCTCGGATGTTTCATATGCTGATTGTCAACTCAATGCTTCATACCAAAAAAAGGTGCCTCTGTTATGCTGACGAGAACCCCCCGCCCCCCACCTCCACCCAGAATATAAGCAAGCTGCTGGTGCCTACCCAACCCATCCCCTGGACTGTGACAACGCATTTTTCTTTTTAATATACCCCCTTGTTCTAATATCAAAAGTCATAGAATTAACCAATTTCCCAACATATAACCTCTCAGCAACAGTCGCTCAACCTGCTGGGCGACCATGGTAGCCCGAAACTGCAATGTTCTATTGATCCCTTATTGCTATCCTGACTACCAATGGTGTGTCTTGCCTTGGGCACTATATGTGAGGATGCAACATGCCACCCGGTTTCGAGCGCATCTACCCTCGGCCAGCTGCAGGAAGAACACCTTTTTTTTTGCTGTAGTATTTAGAAAGTGGGCCACTCCTCCAAAGTTTGCCCTGCCCAAGTGCCTGCTTATTGGAATGTCTCTCGCCGCCCCACACAGAGTAGAAAATGTAACGTTGCCACTGCGCTTCTCTGTGAGTGATGGTGGTTAGGAGAAGGCACAGTAAACTAGGCCCAATTGATGTGTATGGAAATAGCCTGTCCTCGATAGACACTGTCATGTGCGCCATGTGACAGAAACCATGTTCACATCATTTAAGAGATTCGCTAATTCTAGCCATGTGATCCGTGTGTTATAGAAGCATCATTTGACATGCATTTGCATGCCCAATAGTTATCATGCTTCACATTGCAGGACTGTGTATTTAGTGATCTTTATTCTGCACTTCGATGCACATATTACAAGAACGTTACACAGTTGCTTGCAATGCAAATGTTTGCAGCAGTGCAAAAAAATGTACGCTTGCTGGTTTAATAATGCACAGCAAATGCTAACTACCTTTATTAATAGGGACCTGGTGAGTTGTTGCTCTACCTCTGTGTACCGTTGATATGTTAGTTGGCATTTGCATAGCACACATCTCCAACTGGTTTTGCTTCATAGCACTGTGATAAACAAATACACCATTATGAATGTGTCTTGACGCCAAGCACTTGTTTCATTACTGCAGGGCTGTCGCTAATGTTAGACATTTAAGCCACCGAATTTCCAGCGCATTACTTTAGATCCCTGCCAGCAGAGAAGATTCAAAACCAAAGGTGAATTGTTAATTCTCTTGTTTGTACTGCCCACCCCGACTGCTGCTGTCTGAGTTTCTCTCTCAGTGGCAAGGGTGTTGCATTCCAGGAGAGTAATAGTGCCCCATTAGTGCCTGGGGTGGGTGTGGGAAAGCTGCATGCGTAATGCGTTGTATGATCTGCATTTTCTGGTACAGCGCATAATGGCCTGTACTCACCCATTGATTGCACAAAACCATGCTAATGTATATTCCCACCAAACTCAATCCTGGGATCTGAGCTAGCTCTATCAAGCAGTAACATCAAACGTTGGCCGGCTAGTGTTATCTAAGCAGTCTGCTGAGAGTTAATGACTCAATTTCTGCTGTAAAAGAGCCCCTTTTGTAAAAAAATGTCTTAACCAGGTGTGCCTTTAGCTATTTATAAGTAAAATGTTTGTCCTTGCAATTGTTCCTTGATCTGAAGTCCTGCTAAAAACAAGCAGTGCCAAAGCCAACAGTGCTGGCTTGTGTATTGGTGAGGCATTTGCCAGGCACTGACATCAAATGCCCAGGTAGTACCATTACGGCAATGCCTGCCAAATGCCTATTCCATGCCAAAACTCTTGGCTTTGCCAGTGCATGCTTATTTTAGGTCGATCCCAACCACCCTGCACACATCAATGTTAACTACTACTAGGTGAATCCAAGTCATTGTATGCCAACATGTTATTACACTCAAATTTAATAATTCATCTCATTCTCCCTGCGATAGAATTTCATATGGGCAATACAATGGCAGCCATGAGGTGGAATTCGAGCAGGGATAGCAGTTTTCAGCAAGAGTGACATGGGTGGGGCAGAACTGGGACAAGAGGCAGGCAGCATGAAAATGTGTTACAGTGGTAATGTGTTGTAATGTAACAGACACATGAACCCTCCATGAGTACCATTTTCTGTAAAGTCGTGAATTGACGCGATTCACGGATGATGGTTTGAGGGCCACTTTTTTTGAGGCGAAGGGTGGGCCACTTTTTTGAGAGGGGTGGGCCATTTTTTTGGGGGTGTCCGGGCCTATTTCTTGTCCCAGTCCGACCCTGATGAGTGGTATTGGACCGTGGTGGGAGAGGTAGTAAAGATATAGGATGTGTTTTAGGACTGTCGTGAAAGAGACAGCACGGGCATTAGGATGGTAATTAGAGGAGGTAAAATTTGAGAGAAGTGCGGAACGGGGAATGGGAGGAGATGGAGCGGATAGGGAGAGGGAGACGGTTCCAGTGGAAAGGGGCCAGAAGTTGAAAAGATTGGACGCCGGATGGTAGAGGAGAGGTAGTGAGATGGAAGAGATCAGCAGAGCGAAGTGGGCGAGGGGGAGTATAGAAAGTGAGGAGAGAGGAAAGGTAAGGTGGGGCAAGACCATAGAGGGATTTAAAGACAAGGCAGAGGAAGTTGAATTTGAGCTGGGAGTGAAAGGAGAGCCAGCTTAGAGAGGTGAGAGAAGAGGAGATATGATTGTGAGGCAAGAGAAGGCAAAGCGAGCGGATAGCAGAGTGGTAGATGGATTTGGGAGGGGTTAGATGAGTGGAGGGGATACCGAAGAATAGAGTGGAGCAGTAGAAGTGTCTAGAAAAGATAAGGGAGGAAATAAGGAGTTTAGTAGCATGGAAGGTTAGGAAGGGACAGACTTTACAGATGTTATAGAGGTGCAAGCGGCAAGAGCAGGCAGTGACAGAGATATGGTGGGAGAGGGAGAGGTTGGAGTCAATGTGAAGGCCAGGATTGCGGGCATGGGGAGAAATGGGGAGATGGGGAGATGGGAAGAGGAAAAGAGAATGTGAGGAGGAGGGGAGTGGGGGAGAGTGTTAACTGGGAAGAAAAGGACTTCCGTTTGGTTGGCATTTAGGGTGAGAAAGTGGGAGGATATCCAATATTTGACAGCGGTAAGGCAGGAAGAGAGCTTGAGATGGATGTCAGGGGAGAAGGAAGAGAAGGAAAGGAAGAGCTGGGTATCGTCTGCATAGAAATGGTGAGATATACCAAAGGAGGAGATGATAGGGGCTTGGAAAGAAGTGTAGAGTTCGAAGAGAAAAGGGGTGAGGACAGTCCTTGGGGGACACCATGGTTAAGAGGATGGGAAGGGAGGTGCTACCACCCCAGGAGACTGAAAAGGTGCAGTTGGAAAGATAGGAGAAGAACCAATTGAGGACAGAGTCTTTGAGGCCAAAAGATGAGAGAGTGTCAAGGAGTAGAGGATGATCGACAGTGTCAAAGGCAGCTGAGAGGTCGAGAAGAATGAGAATGGAGTAGTGTTTCAAGTAGCGGGCAGAGAGAAGAGAGTTGAGGACAGAGGTGAGAGCAGTTTCTGTAGAGTAGTGAGGGCGGTGCCAGATTGAGTAGGGGGGAGTAGGGGGGAGAAGAGAGTGGGTATAAACAAAGGAGGAGAGTTGAGAATAGACAATATGAGTTTAGATAGGAAGGGCAAAAGGGAAATGGGGCCTAGTGAAAGGGGAAGCGGATTTAGCCTGAAGAAGGGTGTGCAATCTGGAGACCTTCCATTTGAAGGATGCAGTGTTCAGGATTTCAGAGAGTAATGGTTCATCTGGAGGGATTGAGGGGAAGTCTGGGCATCTATTTTGAAGGGAGCGGCACAGTGCTGCGTAGTGGAGACAATGAGAGGGAGTACCCCGCAGAGAGTCCGGTAGATCTGACAATTCTAGAAAAATACCCTGATCGAAAAACATCTTGGACAGACTCAATGCCTACACCAGCCCAGAGAAGTGTTGTTGTGGGCCCTACGTGGGGAAGCTAAGGGAGGAAGTTCCAAACGGAGGAGGTCACCATGGAAGGGGTGTGAGGTGTTAGCCTGCTTCCAAAGTCTATTCAAGGCTATTACTGTGGATCGAGCGGGGTCAAGGGGTTAACATTTGCCACTGTGGGAGGGCAGAGCTAAGGAGCTTCTGTCCTGGCCCTCAACGGCTAGACGTTCCAGCTTAACTTGTATTGGGGGATCAGTAGATACAAACCAATGTGAAGCATAGTGTGCCTGAACAGCTATCTAGTACCTCTCAAAGTTGGGGGCTCCGAACCCTCCCTTTGACATAAGAGTGGACAACGTTTCCAATTTAAGGCAGACCACACCAGAGTGCCACAGGAAGGTGTTAGTGGATTGCGTCAGTGTTTTAAAAAATGTGCGGCCTGGTCATAGGGGGATGTTCAGGAATCTGTATAAGAGTTGGAGATGCACTATCATCTTAAGGATGCCTATCCTACCTGCCAGTGAGATTGGAAATTTAGCCTAGCCTATGCATTTTTGAGTAAGGGTGGCCAGGTAATACACAAAATTGGCCTCGTACTGGAAATTCTGTTCACGCGTGACCACAACTCCAAGATTGGTGACCCCGGATTGCGACCATGCGAATCCTAGGGAGTCTAAGGGAGGGGTGGTGACCTTGGTTAATGGAAATAAAATAGTTTAGAGCAGTTTACTTTGAGACCTGACATTTCACCGAAAAGAATGGCTTCTTCTATTACTGGGGCTAGGTTTTGGTCAGGGGAGCGGATAAAAAGGACGGCATCCTCCGCATAGAGGGAGATAATCTCGGGGGGACCAGACAGTCTTAAGCCTCTATGTGCATGTTGTTGACGTATCCTGTCGGCTAGGGGCTCTATGGCTATGGCAAATATTAATGGCAAGAAGGGGCATCCCTGCCTCGTGCCTCTGGCTATTGGGAACTGGGTCGAACACATGCCTTCGGTGAGAACCCTGGCTTTGGGAGTAGAGTATAACAGTTTAATCGAGGACCGAAAACGGGAACCAAATTTGCACTTCTTAAGGACCTGCAATAGGTAGCTCCAGGAGACAGAGTCGAATACTTCCTGCATATCGAGAGTGGCTGTGACTGCCTGCATTTCTGGGTCGATCTGGGCTATTATATTGAATAGGTGATGTATGTTAAGTGAGGTGGAGCACCCTGGGATAAATCACGACTGGTCCGGGTGAATGATAAACGACATATACGGGGCCAGTCTCAGGGCTAACACTTTGGCATAGATCTTGACGTCGCAATTGATAAGGGAAAGAGGACGGTATGACCCACATTGTGTGGGGGGGCTTGCCTGGTTTGAGTAACACTGAAATTATTGCCTCTCAAAGAGAGGGGGGGGGGTGCCCGTCTCGCAGGACTCCTCCCAAAGAGCTGCCAATTGGGGAACCAGACGGGATTTATAATGCGTGTAGAATTCTACTGGGAGTCCGTGGAAACCCTATGGCCTTAGATAATTTGTCAGTTGTAATCAGGTGAGTAGGGCATCTCTGGTTCCAGGCACAAGGATAGAGAGTGGGAGGCTATCTAGGAATTTCTCGATGTCAGCCGTGGGGACATTGTCTGCATTGGAGTAGAGTGTTTCATAAAAATAACAAAACTCTGCATTAATGTCATGTGATGACAGGGCTAGAGTGCCATCTGCCCTCTCAATAGCCAGAATATGGGGATCATTCTAGCCAGGATGCGGCCAGGGCACTCACTTTCCCCTGTATCTACTAGCAGATTGGGGGTTCTCCAGGAACTTCTGTTCCCGCTCAGTGTGTGCGCGGAACGCATTCAGCTCTGTGCCTATATCAGAGAGGATGACAGATGACTTAGAGGAGGCATACTGGTTTTTGTGGAGGGCGAGTTGAGACTCGCTCTCTGCGATGTTCCTCTGGATCACCCCGAGAATCCCTGCCTCCTTGGAGAGTGCAATCCCCCTGATGAAAACTTTGAACGTCTCCTAAAGGGTGGCCTGTGATTTGACAGAACCAGTGTTTAGTATGAAAAAGTCATCTATAGCGGTCCCCAGCTCTGTTTCAAAAGCAATATCCAGCAGCGAATGTGGTTTTAATCTCCATGAGCGTGTCCCTTGGTTGTGTGCACTGCAGCTCATGGAAATTGTCACCGGGAATGATCACAGCGTGTTCTGGGAAAGATAGTAATTTACGTAATGGTTCTAAGTAGTATATCCGAGATGAGCCACCTGTCAATGCGTGAATGTGAGTCGTGTACTGAGGAGTAAAACTAGTAGATTCGGGAATCAGGGTGGAGTAGCATCCATGCATTAGATACAACCAGCTGAGCCTGCACTTCTATGATGGTTTTGGTTGCCCTGGAAGGGTCTGGAGCCTGATCTATCGAGATTCACGTCTAAGATAGTATTAAAGTCTCCACCCCAGAAGATAGGGACAAGGGGAAATCTGGATAGCAGGGAGGAGAGATGTGTGTAGAAATCAGGATCATCGATGTTGGGGCCATATATATTAAGCTGTAAGACCTCTCTGCCCAGCAGGGTCCAAAACAGCAAGCCATAGCGACCCAGGGAATCCGCGTGAATCATTTTGTGTTCAAAGTTAAGACTTTTATGTATTAAGATCATGACTCCACGGTTCTGGGTGGAGTAATTTGTCTAATAGCTTTGGGGGCCCCATGATCTAGCGAACCTCTCGCATCTGCTGGAGAGAGAGCGTGTGCTTGTTGTACGAAAATGAGTTTAACCTTGTGGTGTTCGATATTTAACCTTAATTTATGCATTTTGGTATGATTACCCAGCCCTCTAACATTCCAGCTCATGCAAACAACACTATCCTCAACCATTAGGATGGAAAATCAGCAACAGTAGATGACTGCCCGAACCAGAAAATAGGCTGCAGGTTTGAGGCCATCCACACAGGGGACCCAGTCTGGTAGTAACAATCTGGATGAATTGAAGTACTCGGATTCCCAGTCGCGTGTAAAGCATTTCTTTAACTGAATACCCCTCCAAACCCGGCTGGGCTTTGCCGTTAGGGATCGATGGGCCCTATCTATTGCGAACTGCGGGGAGAGTTTTGGATAATCCAGAATTGAAAGCAGGATGTGTTTGATGTAGTCCTCCATAGGGCCAACAATCTTATCCTCAGGGACCCCAAAAAAACATAGGTTGTTGCACCTGGAGCGTGATTCAAGGTCCTCCTTCTTTTTGTGGACATCCATAACCTGCCTGGACAGGGCGGTAACCTTGGTATGAAATGGCGCAATATCATCCTCAGCTACTCCGACCCTGGACTTCACTCCATTACCCTAGCATCGGTTTTCTCCATATGGGCTTTGATTGAACATATAGTTGATCTCATATCGTGCAGTTTTGAATGAAGAGCAGTGTATCCCTCCCGCATGTATTCCATCATTTTTTGCGATTCAGTAGTCTCGGGGGTGATGATATGGATGCCTCTGGCTCACCCAGGGGTTCACTTGGTTTTGTTGCAGTTTTTGCAAACATGTTGATAGAGCTTGGCTTCTTATTGGCTCCTTTGGTCATGATCCCGCCTGACCACGTGAGTGGCAGGGTTGTTCAGATTCCAGGGGGTCCGCAGTCACAGGTTCAAACCTAGTAAGGCAGCCCGGGGGGTGGAGGTGTGCGGCAAGTGTAACCTGCTTAATCCTCAGTGGAGTGGTAGGGTGCAGAAGTACATGACTCCAAGCACCGTAAGGCGAGGTAGGTCTGATGTAGGGACAATGAGGCGATAGGCCACCTCAACCGGAGGAATGCATAAGATTCACACAGCAACATAGGTGAAAGGGCACGGTCCCTATGTAAGCCACCTGAAGGAAGTCTAGTGGAAACAGAGTCCAGGCACCAGAGCAGAGCCAGGTTGCAAGCAGCGGCAGCACAGCTGAATATAACCAGTGGGGTCAATCCAACCCACCGCCGAGTGGACTGTGACCTCCCACGTATTGCAGGGTGATATATGGTAATGTCACTGGCCGTGGTGATGTACAAGTGGTTGGAAGCAGGGTCAGAACGCACCCCCACAGGCAGCTGTAATCCCACTACAGGTGGGTATTAGGTCCTAGGACGGTGTAGAGGCCGTGAGCTAGTGAGGGGGAAACTAGGACGTTAGTTCCCCATACCACCATGACGTGTAGGGACCCCACAGCATTGGCAAGCCAAGTAATGTGCTGACCAACCAGTCGGGTGCCTGACCAGGAGTGGCTAATGCAGTAGCTGAGGGAACTGGCACAATAGAAGGAGCATGGGCGGTGGGCCAGTTAGAGTAGCATTGTACAGTTGGATGGCGCTTGCCAAAATGCCTGAGCTATTTATATCATGCGTAGAGCAACAGAGTTCGCCCAGTATTGCCCCTTAGTGTGGGGAGCCAATGTCAGCCACTGTGCTTCCCCAATATTGCTAAGGTAGCCGCAGGGCCAGATTGTCCGATGTGGGGCACAGCTAGCGTTATTAATCACAGAAGGACGCCATACCTTATGTCCCAGTGGAGGGATGGCGCAGCACTCTAAAGTCCCGTATCCTTCGGCTGCAGCTAGGCTGTCACTGTAATCCGCCGGGTGTCCGCAGGTCAAGTGGGGGGGGGGACCACTCTTCTTTGGGGCCTGAAGCAGTCCCCAGTTCCGAGCCAGAGTGGCTGGGTGGGCATGGTACGCGCCATCAGTGGGAGCCGAGAGCCAGGCCCCAAGCAGCGGGTCACCTGATGGATCCGGGCAAAAGATGGAATCAGGCGGTGGCACCCCAGTATATCTGGGCACAATGTCTCATTGCAGGGAGGTGGGGGTTCACCAGCTGAGCTGCTGCAGTGTGGGGTGGTTTCAGGCAGGAACATACAGCTCTATGAGAAGGTCGCCCCTCCCCCAACTGGGCCTGGCAACCCCATTATTGCGTGCCGTGAAATCCACACACTGTGGAAGCGTGGTGTGGGGCGCCGTGGAGGAGACCAGGCAGTGATGTAAGAAACAGGGTTATCCCTGTAACAGTCCCTTCCTGGGACACTACAGTCCGGGGGAGTCCTCAGCAGACCATCTGGCATCAGACCACAGATGTTCAAGCAGAAAAGCAGCACCTTCACGGAAGGATCAGCAGAAAGTAACTCCCCCAGCATGGAGCTACACGTTCAGGTGGCCATTCCGTTCGAGCGCAGCAGCGCCCCCCCCCCGATGACGCCATTTCTTGAAGGATGAATGCACACAGTATCTGGAACTGTTGTGTCACACGTTGCAAGATTAATTTCTGACCACAACATAGGGGGAATAATTAATCGGTACGCAATTTGTTTCTATTCCTTTTTAATTCAATTCTCTGCTGTGCAATAAATGCTCTATAAAATATGACACTTTTTACACTCCATATCATATAAAGCAACCACAAAAACATATAAGATACAGAACATCAAACAGTAACATCGTTGGGAACAAACTGTGCATGTGCAAATGTTTGCTTTACAGCATCTGTTTTTAGATTAAAGGGGTTATTGTGATTTTACTATTTTTATTTAAAAATGCACATGTCCAAGTCCAAATAATATAGTGGTAATTAGTAGAATAAAGACGTCTATGCAGTGCTTTCTATAGACACTAAAGAGCCATGAAAAGATGAGTTACTGTGCTATTAAATGAGAAATATGCTTTGCACATATTTTCCATGCTGCTGCAGTGTGACTCAGAGAGCGAGCATGAAGCAATAATCCTGCAACACTGCAGCTTTTCAGGGAATTCTGATTTTCTAGCGGGCTATGTATTTCCTATATAATAGCCAAAGCTATTTTTATCATTTTTTCTAACGTGCAAAAATTTGTTCTTGATTGAATATAAACTAAATGCATAATGAACAAAAAATATATATATACATGCCTGTGCTGTGAAAAGATTGTCCAACCAAAGCAGAGGGAAAGATATGCATTCCACCCTGTTGGTATATTCCACTAAAATATGACTTTATTAGTGTAACCATATACAAAGAAGACGTTGGATACTAGTTCATACCCCAGTAATTATTAGTAACTGCCGGTAATAAACCTCACTGAATTAAAGGATCAGAACAGAAGGATTGAAATTTGCATATATGTTATTCCGGAAACAATTGAAGGGGATAATCCTATTACATTTTGGAAAATGTGGATATCTAAAGCACTGGGCTTGACTTTTAATCCTTCTTTACAATTACAATGAGACCACCGAGTGAAACCTCTATGGCATCAACAGGCTTGTCAAGTTAAAACACAAACTTTCTTTTCTGGCCACAAAATATTTATTTCCCCTGATTTTTTTTTAAAGAAGCTCAATATAAAAACAAAACGTTCCTACATCTCAGATCTCTACACAGGAAGTTAGGACTAAATTATGATTTGGTTGACCCAGAAAAATAATTGTTACAATCACAAATGGTTTTACCAGAGAGTTTTAGGAACCAGATGATCTGCTTAGATTTGCTCAATCGATGAACCACAATAAAATGCAATGCTCTGAAAATGATTGTTCAACCTCAATACATTACTTCTTATTGTTAGAAAGCAAAACTATGCATGCATACTATAAACCTAATAAAAGGCATGTGTAAACATGAATAGTGCCAATAATATAGCAGAAATGCCAAGTCAATTTATGCAGTCGACCAGCAAGACAAATCAAGAGACACATCCAGACCTCCCATTCAATCACCAGAATGTGATTTGCTCCATCTAGCAGAGTGATCAACGCTGTTGAATTTGATGCTACACTGATTATATCATATAAGTATCCCAATCCTTTACTGGCATATTTCATTACTCCTGCTCCAGGTGCACACACTGTTGATGTCAATAGTTAACTTAAGGACATGTGTTCTCCATTTTTAACTTAACAATATGTATTTTCCTATTAGCATATCTTGAGAGTGGGACAATCGAAATGAGGTAGCTACTTAATATCTAAACCATTGGATATGATAACAGTTAATAACTGCCTGTGTGTGCGTTTTCTGTTTATTAATATTCTTCATGATGTTATTATATTTGTATATATGTGATCCTGTATCCCTCTGTTGCTCTCCTTATGTCTAATATGCCCGGTTCGGAATATGTAGTCATATGGATGTTACCTCTACTTTTTACAGTGCACAATGTGCTTATTGTTGGATAGCATCACTTATTGCATGCAATGAAGAAACTCACATTGACTGATATAGAAAACGTTAATCTTAAGAAACAGTGGGTAGGTCAGATATTTTTCTCCTGTGCATTGCAAATAAAAGGCGGTGTTGCTATTTTAGTAGCCCGAAAACCACGTTTTTAGCATACTAGTGAAGAACCAGACACAGAAAGTAGTTGGATTTCAGTAGACTCTATCATAGGTGATATTGCAGTGACTATTGTAAACGTCAATGGCCAGACAGGTCCAGAACCTGCCTCTGGAGTTCTTTAAAGAATACAATAATTGCTCACCATTTTCACACATTTATTTTGCATGCTGATTTGATCAGATATGTGACATTTCTATGGATCAGAAATCCACTTCTGCATTTTATAGCTCTAAAACCAGTATAGTTTTCTGAATTTCCTGCAGGATACTAATCCCAATGACACTTGGCGATTTGATAATCCAAATCTAAAGGAATACACTTTTTTTTTACTAATCCTCACACCTCCTTTTCAAGATCAGACTATATTTGTGTACATTCTCATTCAATTTCAAATATAATGTCCTTATAGTTAGGAGCTATAACCATTTCTGACCATGCCCCAGTTTCCACTTCATTTTAATGGAACTCTGACTCTCCCAGAGCTAATACATGGAGATTCAATACTTCTCTTTTGAATGATCATATCAGTATACAAAAAGTCACTGAATTTGCAATACAATAGAGTTTATTAAATGTATCATACCTGACGATTTGTCGGAACACAATAATTGTGATGCATATAATACGGCATTATTAGGATTTATTATTCAATATTTTTCATTAAAAAAAAAACACTGGATACACAATCATCGGATTTACTGGTTGAAATTAGAACCTTGGAACCTCTGGTCCCCTGTGATGTCTCTCTGTGCCCCCTCCCCCCTCTGGTCCCTATGATGTCTCTCTGTGCCCCCCACCCTCCTCTGGTCCCCCGTGATGTCTTTCGGTTCCCCCCAGCCCCCTCTGGTCCCCTGGGATGTCTTGATGTACCTCCACCCCCCTCTGGTCCCCTGTGATGTCTTTCTGTGCCCCCCTTCTCCCTCTGGCCCCCGTGATGTCTCTCTGTGCCTGCCCCCTCTCTGGTCCCCCATGATGTCTCTCTGTGCCTCTCACCCCCCTCTGGTCCCCCATGAGGTCTCAATGTGCCCCCCACCATCCACTAATCCCCTGTGATGTCTCTATGTGCCCCTCCAAACCCCGCTGGTCCGAACACAATAATAATATTATGTCGGAACACAATAATTGGGATGCATATAATACAGCATTATCAGGATTTATCAAGATGTATTATTCAATTTGTTTAATTAAAAAAAAAAACACTGGATGCACAATCATCTGATTTACTGGTTGAAATTAGAACCTTGGAACCTCTGGTCCCTTGTGTTGTCACTCTGTGCCCCCCACCCCCTCTGGTCCCCCATGATGTCGGTCTGTGCCCCCACCCCATTCTGGTCCCCTGTGATGTCTCTCTGTGCCCCCCACCCTCCTTTGGTCCCCCGTGATGTCTCTATGTGCCGCCCTCTGGTACCCTGTGATGTTGATCTGTTCCCCCCATCCCCTTCTGGTCTCCTATGATGTCTCTCTGTGCCCCCTGCCCCCTCTGGTCTCCTGTGATATCTCTCTTTGCCCCCAACCCCCCTCTGGCCCCCTGATGTCTGTACGTGCCCCCCACACCCCTCTGGTCCCCTGTGAGGTCTCTGTGTGCCCTCTGCGCCCCTCAGGTCCCTATGATGTCTCTCTGTGCCACCCAGCCCCCTCTTGTCTCCTGTGATGTCTCTCTGTACCCCCACCCCCTCTGGTTCCCCTTTGATGTCTCTCTGTGCCCCCCACCCTCCTCTGGTCCCCCGTGATGTCTTTCTGTTCCCCCCAGCCCCCTCTGGTCCCCTGTGATGTGTTTCTGTGTCCGCCACCCCCTCTGGTCCCTGTGATGTCTCTCTGTGTCCGACCCCTCTGGTCCCCCGTGATGTTTCTCTGTGCCTCTCACCCCCCTCTGGTCCCCTGTGATATCTCTATGTGCCCCCCACACTCCACTAATTCCCCATGATGCCTCTATGTGCCCCTCAAACCCCACTGGTCCCCCATGATGTCTCTCTGTACCCCATCCCCCTCTTGTCTCCCGTGATGTCTCTCTGTGCACCCCACCCTCCTCTGGTCCCCTATGATGTCTCCATGTGCCCCCATCCCTCTGATCCCGTGTGATGTCTCTCTGTGCCCCCCATGTGGCCCCCGTGATGTCTCTCTGTGCCCCCCCACACTGGTCCCCCGTGATGCCTCTTTGTGCCCCTACCCCCCTCCCTGGTCCCCCATGGTTTTATTCAGTCCCCCCTCTGGCCCCCCTATGTCCTTTCCTCCCCTCCCCTCCCCCCATGTTTTCCAGATCTCTTCTTTCCTGTGTCCCCCTCCCCCTTCCGATCTTCCACCACCCCCACCCCCATCACCTATTCACTGCAGGAGCGGTCTTGACTCACTGTGGTTTTATCATCTCCGACTTGTTGCCTACAATTGGATTTGACTTTATGGACACATTGACTTTGGTGCTTCACCTTCTCGACTCTCATGATGGACCTCCCTGGATCTCGTACTCAGGTTGGCCCTGATTCATGCTTTGGTCATTGTCTTCTTGAATGCCTGCCTACATTTTTATTTTTCCGGGCAACATTTTGTGTTTTATTGACCTCTGCAACTGTATTTCGCTCTCCGCTCTGCTTCTCTGCTCTTTTTCACTTTTTTATTTTCTGTTCTCTACTCCTCACCCTTCTCCCTTCTCCCTCTCCTACTTTTTTCTTTGCATTTACACTATGCACTTGTCCTTGGACCTAGTACAATAGGAAAAATTGTCTGTCTCCTCCCCCCTCCCATACTTGTTCACCCCCTATCCAGCACTATCTGAAATGTTGTGAAGCCTAGTACGATAGTCGCTTGGTTTGTTCCTCTTTTTCCTTTCTCCTCCCCTCTCCCTCACCTCTTGTTTTATTCCGGCTCTACCAGAAATGTTGTCAGGCCTAGTACGGTAGTCGCCTGTCTGTTTCCCATTTCCTTCCTATCTGTGTCTTAGCACTTGCACTATCTGAAATGTCGCACGACAGAGTACGATAGTTAATTTCACATTCTTGTTGTTCATGGCCTGTAAGAATGTCATTGTATTTCCCCTTGTTCCCTCCCTTGCCTTGAAGCGCTTTGAAACACATTGTGTATAGGCACTATATAAATAAACTATCATATCATATCATATCATACTCATCTCAATAACCCCAAAGAACATACCTTAAAAGAATTACTAACTAAGCACATGCATTATAACAAGATGAGTACTGAAAAATCATATAACCCTTTGATTTAAAGCCACATATGTTTGATCTAATAAATGGGGTAAAATGCTTGATTTGTACCTAAAGCATAAAAATAATGTTTTGATAGCAATTGTTAAAAATGATGGATCAGATATCTTAAATGCATTTCTCAAAATGTATAACCAATTGCAAAATGTAGATTCAAACATAAATCTCAGGAACATGTCTGATTTCCTTCTTAATACTCAAAATCCCAAATCTGGATTTGTCGATTTTTCCACTCTAGATAATATAATTACCTATCAAGAAATTGTTAAAGCTATTGATGATTTGACAAATGGGAAAGCACCTGCCCCTAATGGTGTTTTCATAGTTTTTTAAAAACCTTTAGTAACATACTTGCTGTGATGCTCCTTCAACTATATTCATCCTTCTTAACATATGGTCGGAGTAGAGGAATAATCATTGATGCACATTTAATCTTGTTCCTCAAACCTGGCATGGATCATCTTTAATAAAACATTATTACCCCATTCACCTTATCAATTTGGATTGAATATCTTTGCCAAAATCATTGCCAATAGACTAGATAGATACATTGCTTATCTAACTGATGTAGATCACACTAGTTTCATAAAAGGATGCTATGCCTCTTCAAACACCTGCCTTTTAGGCAACATGCGCACACATGTTAAAACAAAATTTGATACTCTCCTGCTGTGGCACATGAAGCAGCAAAAGCTTTTGATCGTGTCTCTTTACCATTTATGTTCGAGACTCTACGAAGGCATGGTGTTGGTGTTAAATATTAAGATGTTAAGATTTTATCAAAATGATATACGCTTCCCCCTCATTAAGTATTTTCATGAATGGTCTAATGACTTCCTCTTTCCCAATACCAAGAGTGACTCGTCAAGGAGGCCCTTTATCACCACTACTTGTTGTGCTTACCTTAGAACCCTTATTCCAGTCTATTACAATGATCAGTAATATTACTGGCATCCATATCAATGTTCAGATGGAAAGGTGTCAGTATATGCTGATGACATTCATGTTCTAGTCTGAGTCTTCCCAGTACAATTAATTAAATGTCTGCAGTTTCCAGTTACAAATTAGATGTTGCTATATTGCAAGTCTAGATTTAGTTCTCTTAGTCAATTTGATTTACTTGTGATGATGGGATGTAATAAATCCATGAAATACCCAAGAAATATTGTTACCAAAGACAGCAAATCTACTATTAATACAAACACTACTGAACAAATTTACAAAAAAACAAAGCCTGACTGAAAAATGTTAACCATTATTTCTAATTGGTCGAGGTTGCCTAGATCAATTTTAAATGATGATTGTTCCTATTGTACAATACCCACTCTCCAAGATTCCTACTACCTTTCCTAATAACCTTTATTAAAAAAATGTGTAGATTGATGGGAAACATTTTGTGGAATAACACAACTCCTAAAACTGTGTTAAACTAACTGAAGCTACCTGAATGCCATGGGGGTGTTATGTTTCCCCATGTGTTTACATACCATAAATCCTACAATTGCAAAGAAATTGCTTGCGCCCTTCCACATTCTGGTATTTGTAAATATAACTACTTGGTCTAATTTGAAATTATTTCCTCTTCTGTTTTTTTAAAGTAGCTTGGAATGATATATTATATTTCTCAGACTCTTCCTCCTCAATTCAATATATTTTTATTTGGTACAATATGCTTAACCCAATCAAAGCAAAATATATCACAATTAATAAGTAGTATCATAAAGGCATATCATGCATCCACCATATCTCATAAAACAACATGCAAATCCCCTTCTAATCGCTATTATTATCCCATGGTCTGGATCTGAATGACATTAATATGTGCATGACAAGTACAACTATTTTTACTACAGCTATTCCTTACTTCAATCATAAAATCCCTGATATAATTCTGTAGCTTCATTTAGAAAATCAGTAAACAAAGGCTTCCAAATGGTACGCTTTATTTAAGAATAAAGTTTGTTTTAATATTTCTGAAACCAATGCTGTGAAAGATCTGGAAACTTATACACAAATGCATTTATCTTTCAATACATGTACAATGTGCATGTTTCATATTCCATATTTAATTGTTCTTTTGTATATGCATTTTCGGAAAACCTGTAACATATTTTCAATTTTAAAGCACATCTCACAATATACAATGTCCTTGTTGGTGCACCGGTTATGGTGGATATAGCTCAGACTACTTCTCTTAAGCTATTTAACTTATTTATTGCAATTGCATTCTATTTAATTACATCAAATTGGAAATTATTTGATAAACTGTCCTATACGTCATGATGGAAATACATATGCCATATTAATAACATTGAAAAAACATATGCAAAATCAGATAATGATATGGAGAAAAATAGTAAGAAATGTACTGTCTTTATTCATTTTCTTAACACTCCGGTTAATATAACAATATAGATCGAATATAGCATCTAAAATATGAATTTGATGCATTAAGTTAATACAAATTGTATATCTTACCTTAATGGTTGTTTTCTCCAATCCCTTTCTAACTCTCCATGTTGACCATCCATGTCCCGCTAGCTGTATTATGGGTTCTATTTTTTTAGTATTCTAATGCACATAGATTGATTGATATGTCAAATTAACTACATGTTATTTGATACAATTCAATATTATTTGTGATATACTGTTGATTGTTGATCAAATTAATACTTATGGCTCACATTTCGTTTTTCTCTAAGTCATGTATTAAGAACATGTATTCAATATGCAGGTGTCGAAATTAAGATTAGATAAGCATATTGTTGATCAAATTAATACTTATGGCTCACATTTCGTTTTTCTCAAAGTCATGTATTCAGAACATGTATTCAATATGCAAGCGTCGGAATTAAGATTAGATAAGCAGGCGCTAAAAGCGGTGGTCAGTCAAAAGGCCGAATACATAATACCGAATGTCAAAAATCTCGAAACCAAAATCTCGAAAAAAAAAATATTGAATTATTTATTAATTTATTCATATGTGTTTTGGGGTCAGGTAAGTAAAAAAAATGGTTAAAATAAAAAAAATAAAAAAATTCGATATTTTTTTTTTCGGCCTTTTGTTTTCGAGATTTTGGTTTTCGAGATTTTGGTATTCGGTATTATCACTATGAACCGCTAAAAGCAGCTACTGGGTGTCTGGCATTAAACAGTGAGCAGGAGCTACCACTGGGGAACCAGGATCTAGTACATTGTTTTCTACAAATCTTAACTTTTACCTAAAATGCATATGTAACATTTTGCTTACTTTTAGGGCACTCTTATGCTTTAAATGTAATAAAGATGTGTGTTTGTTTGGCATCAGTTGGCTTGGGGAGCAACAAGTAGATCCTGGTAGCTGTTGGTGCTAAGCTAACCAGGCTCTTCTATGCTACACAGAGGAGCTAAATAGCTTCCAGCTCCACTCAATTTCAAACCCTGAATATGTACCTTGTTTTTAAACAATTTAATAAAAGTCATTTAACAAAACAAAATGAACTGTTGCATACGACTATAAAATAGTATAAGTATATGTGTTCAAGCATACAAGCCCATGAGTCGACTTAATACCTGAAGTGAGTCCTCAAAATGTTGGTGATATCGTTAAGTTATGTCCACTTCAAAATTGCGATGATTAAGGAAATTGGAACCAAAACCACAAGGGATGGCATTGACCGATATGTTTTAGGTGGATGGTGCAAACACATTGTAGATGTCTCTTATTTTACATCTAAATGATTGAGAGTGATTATCTTATCAGTCTTTACACTTCCCGAAGTTCTAGGAGCATGGTGGTGATTTGTCGAGAAAAACTGAGATAGGATCATATGTATTTTGGTGAACTCATTCCTGGTTGTTATAAGTCAATCAAGTTTCATTTCAGTATTCTCTCAAAGTGACCTAAAAGCATCTGTGATGGTTACCTGTTTTGATCAGCTTATAATAAATATGTGCTTAGCTCTCTCCAAAACTGCTAAACCACTTCTTCTTGGGCATAAGCAGTCTGGTTGAGCAAGTATTTAAGATGAGCAAATAAGCAGTACTGGATATTCTCAAGTCCCCCTCAAGCACAGGTGGGTCATTAAAGAAAATAGAGGTTTACATGAAAAGCTTCTCACCAGTAGATGGTAACTACTTTCGGACAACTCCGGGATGAATTGCGAACTGCAGTGTCTTTTACAAATAGAAAACGATTTGGGGAATTAGTTTCACAAAGTTCTATACTTAAGTGTCCTTTAATGGAAGCTAATCCCATTTCTGAGAATGGCTGGAGGGCATAACTTTCTAAACTCTATGTAAGTCTTAGGTTTGTTCACATTTTCGTTTTTCTCATGTCACCGACATCTAGCAGCATTGTATCTGAACCCATTGAAAATAGCTTGTATACTCTCGTCTAGTTTTTAACATCTGATTTATTTAAGATAACGTCCACACTAAAAAGCTACAAAAGCTCAGAACATAATTTCGACACCACAGATTCATATAAAAAGAATTCTGAAATCTGGACAACTTTGCTCTGAAATAGTTTGGATGTGTTTTACCTCAGGTAGTTTTCCTGTTCCTGGTGTAAAGCCAATATTCAACCAATTTACAAAAAAGGAGAAAGAGAATGGCCCTCACTTTATGATCCAAGTTTCGTCTTGAGAGCTCTCTCAGGATTTTCATCAAAACCATTCAAGCTAAACTTACTGACGGGGTTCTAAATAATAGCATGTTATCATCAGTCCAACTTGGTTTCTGTGATCGTGTAGGCACCTCGTGCCAAGGACTAAACATATATATAATAGCAGAAAGATCCATTTCTTTATTAAAAATTAAGTATTGTAAGACACCTTCATGGACTTGGCTACAGCCTTCAGTTCCGTCGATAATAATTTACTATAGACTTGTTTACATCGATTAGGTCTCCCATCGAATGTGTTATCAATGTTAGTAGCTTTACATCAGGACAATAGCACAGCAGTTTGTTTAAACATTGGGGCATGATCACCAAACCATTTTACCATGGCTGCTTAATGGCACCACTGACATTCCATCTCTTTATTAATCTCTTTACACCACCCTTTGCCAAGGTCAAGCTGATGGATCAGGCATCAAACAGATTCCTGCTTTAGTTGATAAAGCAGACTGTATGTTGCTGCTGTTATTGAACTTGGTACAGTACTGGATTATATCACTTCCGACTAGCTGAAATAATGCACCCAAAGAATGTATATGATATGATAGGTTATTTATAACGCACTTAATACCCAGATTTTTCTAAGCACGGACCTGGGGATTGAACCTGTGTTGCTCCGTGTTGCCTTGCTTCCAAGGCGAGCACGTTGCCCCTGAGCTATCCTCAAGATGTGCATTACCTTTTCAGGGTGTGCGTATATAAAAATACGAATTTGTCATCCTCTTGGGGGAGTGCCCTGTAAAGAGTTTTCCTTCAAATTGCAGACATCTGCGAATGCATCCCTTCATATTAAGGACAAACACATTTTGTAGCGCATTTTTCTCTAAATGTCTATCCTCACTTACTGAGTGGAGGGAAAAGCTGAAGAAATTTTCATGAAGTATACATCCTAATCATAATCAGGCAAAATTTAAACAAAAGACATTCTGAATGGATGGAAATAAATGCTACATGAGTTGCAAACAGACAGGCAGATAAGATCAGGTGGCATTTGAAATACCTCCTGTGTTTCCATTTACATTGTTGAACAGATCAATTAAAAACACTTTTAAAGAGACAGATGGAAATAATAATGTGCACGCGCGAGATAGGGTAAAGGTCAGGTGCAGTGTCCTTGACGTGTCACAAATATGCATGAGTAAAATACTTAAGGATATTTCCATTTGCAGAAAAAAGTACTGTGGGAAAAATATTTTTGAAGGTTTCAGTCTGACTGCATCTGTAGTACCTGTCATCAAAATTAAACAATAATCTTTTCTGGAGTAATTTCCAGAAAATGTCTCTTTCAAGTGCAAAAGGTGTTAATTTAGTTCTCCTCTCCAAATTCTGCTCCAACTGCTGCGTCAGTGTCAATCGTTGTAAGGGTACGTGTGTCAATCTATCAATCAATCAATCAAGCTTTATTATTAGGCAATTTCAGACAACTAATACACATACAGAGAATCAACTAATGTTTAAACAACAGTAGGAAAAACATACATTATTATAAAAGCATACAAAAACGGGCTAAATGTCCCCCCATCTTCCCTCGGCATCTGCACTCTCTCTACTGACAGGCCGTACTCAAATACTGCGAGGTGGCATGAACCGCAGAACAGCAAGACTCGAGAGAAGGTAAGGTAAAATCTCCCTTACCCCGGCTTCCGGTGAGTGGTCTTGCAGCTCACAGGTGGGAATTCTAGTGGAAAAACTAGAACGTGTCCTGGCGCTTTCAATGAATTCGCTTTTCAATGCTATCATTACATGTCCAAAGTGTAACCACTTTAAAAACAGAATGAACCCCATTTGGTTTCAAAGCAATGCACTGCAGATAATGCATAGTATTTACTGTGGCTTCACTTAAATTACTTAGACAGAACAAAAAAGCAGGTGCATTGATCCGCCAGCCAACATTACCGAAGAGTTTAATGCTGTGTACTGATTTAATCATTCAATGCTCAGTACTGCCCCGAGGAATTAGCAGCAGTCTAACGTTATAGGCATGTGAAAACAAGGTTTTCATTTGTAATCAAGGTATTTTCACGTGGTTCAGGACCAATTGCTCGAAAACGTTGCACTGTTTCTCACCACATCTTCCCTGTGTACGTTCATGCCCTGAATTGCTGCAGGGTGGACGAAATACATGTTTTACTTTTGCAGTTTCCACATGTTGACAGTTATTTAATGTGGGTGAGGGTATTGATATTTCAGACATGGGCACAGGGACGTCAATTCATCAAAATGCCAGGGGTAGCATACGTGACATCACACACCTGATGACATCACATGCAATGATGTCATATGACCAATGACGCTGGTAAGATCACATGAAATGTCATTTAACCCCCAATGTCTTGAAGTGAAGTGAATGACAGTTGAATGACGGGTGCAAAAACATAGGAAAGCTTGCACTTCATACAATACCAAACCAGCACTAATGCAGACATAAGACCTTTTAGATTCTAAGCACCTTTTCACTAGGGTACTGCCTCCACTTGCCATGGAGGGGTTTGTGTTATGACAGAAGTAGACTAAGTGGCACCAACATAGGCCAGGGACACTGCTTTGCATATGCCAATATAGCATCATGTGGACATTTACTGACAACTTATGTCAATTATTGCTACACATGACAGGTCTAGTAACCATATGCTGAGTAAAGCCCCACATTTGCAGGTGCAGCCATAATGAAGCCTCTGAGAATACATCCATCACATGTCTGTTATTGCCTTACAGCCCAAGTAGGGTCAAATTATGTAAGTTACAGCTTTTTATAAGCGGTCGCTTCTTTCATATGCTAAGTGCATCCGCAAATATCCAGTAATGACACTCACAGGGTAATTCATAGAATTTCGCACAAATGTGGCGCACGCGGCTGGCGCACAGTGTCCCCGTGCAATACACTGCGCCAGCCGCGTGTGATAAAATCCATTTCATCGCACAGCGTATTCATGGATTTTAGCCTCAAAAACCAGCCGTGGCGCAGAGTGGCGCAGCGACCCAGCAGCAGCGCCAGTTACGCCCCCAAGAACGCCCTCGCGCAAGGAAAAGCCTTCAAAATTCCCAAATCATCGCAAAGGGCTGCACTAACCCTGGACCAGTTCACAGGGCTGCCAAACAGCAAACGCCAAGCGGGGAACGTGTATTTCAGTGGTTCGCGGGAAGGTTCACACGCGATTGTCCTGGGTACGTGTACATCAGGGGTGCGCAGGAAGTAACACACGCGATTCCATTAGGGCACGTGTACTCCAGGGGTGCGCGGGAAGTATCACACGCAAAAAAGCAGGGTACGTGCATTTCAGGGGTGCGCGGGAAGTATCACACGTGATTCCATCAGGGTACGTGTATTCCAGGGGTGCGCGGGAAGTATCACACGCAAAAGCAGCAGGGTACGTGTATTTCAGGGGTGCGCGGGAAGTTCCACACGCGATTGTCCTGGGCACGTGTATTCCAGGGGTGCGCGGGAAGTATCACACGCAAAAACAGCAGGGTACGTGCATTTCAGGGGTGCACGGGAAGTATCACACGTGATTCCATCACGGTACGTGTATTCCAGGGGTCCGTGGGAAGTATCACACGCAAAAGCAGCAGGGTACGTGTATTTCAGGGGTGCGCGGGAAGTTCCACACGCGATTGTCCTGGGTACGTGTACATCAGGGGTGCGCGGGAAGTAACACACGCGATTCCATCAGAGCACGTGTATTCCAGGGGTGCGCGGGAAGTATCACACGCAAAAACAGCAGGGTACATGCATTTCAGGGGTGCGCGGGAAGTATCACACGCAATTCCATCAGGGTACATGTATTTCAGTGGTGCGCGGGAAGTATCATACGCGATTCCATCAGGGCACGTGTATTCCAGGGGTGCGCGGGAAGTATCACACGCAAAAGCAGCAGGGTATGTGTATTTCAGTGGTGCGCGGGAAGTATCACACGCGATTCCATCAGGGCATATGTATTTCAGGGGTGCGTGGGAAGTATCACACGCGATTCCATCAGGGCACGTGTATTTCAGGGGTGCGCGGGGAGCACTACACGTGAATTGCCCGTTCGGGTGAGCACTACACGTGAATTGCCCGTGTGGGTCCTCCCAGGTGTTCGCTCTACACCTTCCACGGCCCCTGCAGGCGGCCCACACCACAGGGGACTACCTGCGCATATCCCAGGCAGCCCATCCACCATGCCCATGCCCCCCAGCCAACCGACATGTCACCTTGCACTACTGCCCACCAACGCATGTCCCCCTGCACCCCCACCCCCCAGCACTTTGGTGCACCCTCCACCAGGCCCCCACTCATGTCCCCCTGCACCCCCACCCCGCAGCATCCAGGGGCACCCTCCACCAGGCCCCCACTCATGTCTCCCAGCACCCCCACCCCCCTGCATCCAGGGGCACCCTCCACCAGGCCCCCACTCATGTCCCCCTGCACCCCCACCCCCCTGCATCCAGGGGCACCCTCCACCAGGCCCCCACTCATGTCCAACTCATGTCTCCCTGCAACCCCACACCCCTGCATCCAGGGGCACCCTCCAACAGACCCCCACTCATGTCTCCCAACACCCCCACCCCCCAGCATCCAGGGGCACCCTCCACCAGGCCCCCACTCATGTCCCTCTGGACCCCCACCCCCTGCATCCAGGGGCACCCTCCACCAGGACCCCACTCATGTCCAACTCATGTCTCCCTGGACCCCCACCCCCCAGCATCCAGGGGCACCCTCCACCAGGCCCCCACTCATGTCTCCCAGCACCCCCACCCCCCTGCATCCAGGGGCACCCTCCACCAGGCCCCCACTCATGTCTCCCTGCACCCCCACCCCCCAGCACTGTGGGGCACCCTCCACCAGGCCCCCACACATGTCTCCCAGCACCCCACCCCCCTGCATCCAGAGGCACCCTCCACCAGGCCCCCACATATGTCCCCCAGCCAACATGTTATCACAATCTAGATCCCTGGCCCTTATGGTCAGCCTCCAAATGCCAAACACACACCCGAGTATTGCATCCACCCACTTAGAAATGGCAATAACATGATAGAACCCCAATTGCAAGTTTGGAAATGAACTCATGTCCCTCACATACACCCAAAGGGTGTCAGTGAATGTCAAAACCCATATCATGATATCCATGAAACCAATGAGATGATACTACACATTGAAGTTTGAAGAAAAAATATGTATTAAAAGCAACATAAATTGAATCAAAAATAAACAAACAAAAATGTGAATTTAAAAAAAAAACAGCATGTCCGTGAAATAATGCAAAACCACAAATCATAATCCAAAGGAAAGGTGTCCAAAGTCACAGTCCACAAAAGTAAATCCAATGGAAAATTAAAATCGAAAACCATTGCTCCATGGGTAAATCATAAAAAAAAATGAAAATCCAACAGTCAACTATATACAGATAAACAATCCAGGGTCCATGATCCCAACAGAAGAAATGAAACCTATCTAATAACACTACCTAATAAAAAAACTATATACAAAAATGTGGCCCATTGTCCAAAAGGTCCAAAAAAAAAGCAAAAATAAAGGAAACCTAACACTAACTACAGAACTATTTACAAGGGCAGCGGGCTAGTCCGACGGCTCACTTCGGGATGTTCCGGGCCAGGGCATCATCGAACTCCTGCTCAATGTCCCGGACGCGGTCCTCCTCCATGGCCCCGAGGGTCCACAGGGCCGTCGACATGTTCACCTCCAACTCACTGCGGATTGCCTCGAGGCACTCGGCCCGCCTCAGGGCCCTCCGCATGGAGTTCTCCGCCCTGACCAGCGTGAGACGTGCTTCTTCCGCCCGCTGCCGCTCCGCATCTATGGCGTGGCCCAACCGCTGCCACACGGAAGACACTTCCCGTCCTGGGTCCTCCTGCCCTCCGGCCAATGCCTGCCCCTCCGATGTCGAAGGCCCCGAGCCATCATGGCTCCCACCTCGTTGCTGCTGCTGCTGTGCCTCTGCCCGTGCACTGCCTCCTGCAGCCTGCACATCCTCCACTGGCTGGGGTGCAGTTGTTGATGTGGCCACCCCTGCTGGACGTCCGACTCCCGACTGTGGCAGGGATGCCTCCTCCACCAGCCTGGCCGCACCGTCAGAGGCAGCTCCACAGGGCACCCAGGTGACTAATGGGTGGCAAGATGGCACGGAGGACGACTGGCGCATAGGGTGTTCAGTTGAGGAGGGGGTCTGAGCAAGCCCCATCAAATGAAGGAATCCAGCCTGGGTGACCTGTCCCAGAAGGCCGACGCGGTAAACGAGCCATTCGAGATGACGTCCAGTCTCCTCATGAAAAGACTGCAGGTCACCTTGCATGGCCCGTTGACGCAACGCCACACCAGTCAGGACAGGCTCAACCCGGACCCGGATAGCCACGTCCGCAGGCAGAGGAAGGCCAGTTGTTGTGAGCTCATCCCCTGCCTGAAAACGGGTCTGGACGTAGGCATCCCTGCTGGTGCAAGATGATGCAGTGACAGGATCAGGGACAGGATTGCACACAGGCACCTCCGCGGCGGCCTGTGCTGCCTCCTGTCCCTGGTCCTGCACTGCACCACTAGCACCAGTGGAATCCCCACTTCCAGACCCTGTCTCTGTTGCTTGCACGGCCTCCTCCTCCACCAAACCCCCCACCAACCTGGTTGACTCCGTGCCATCTTCTCCCGTTGGGCCATGTGGTGTCCCAGCTGCCCCTTCTGCTGCTGAGGAGTCCAACTTCGACCTCCGCCTCTTGGACCTCCCCCCGGCAGCTGCGTCCTGGGACGCGGCACCGGACTCCTCACTCCCCGACGAGATCACAACCTGGGAGGGGAGCCGGGCCTTGCATCTACAGCTGGCGGTGCGATCCCCGCCGCTGTGCTCCACAGCACCTTCTCCGCCCTCTTCATCAGTTGATGCTGCAGACAGGGAGAAATAAAACACAGGCATCAGGGCACTGTACAATGGACACATGCACACATGACAGTTGTACATGAGTGGCATTGGCAAACCTCAGACATGGCATCACAATTGCCAACATACATGTCATTTCAACTTGCACACATGAGCCATACCACAGTCATATCGCAAATGCCAGCACCATCCATACACATACAACAGCATGAGCAGGCAAAGATGAGCCAGACATCACATGCAACACAGGGAGTGCACTACACATGCACACACACCACCACACTTGCAGGCATGTGTACACCTCTGCCAACTGTCGCAGTGTTCAGATGGGCATCCATGTCACATCTGCCAATCAGGCTTCCACATCCCGCTGTCACATGCATCCATGTTGCATCACTGTTGCACCCTTGTCAAATACACACACATGCACATGTACACAGTGCTGATACATGCAGCTGAAAACAACATACATGTGTGACATCACGAACATGTCTACTTACATACACATTTATCCAAACATGTGTGCCCACACAACTGCATTTGGCATGCAAGCCTACACACACAAGCACCATCCATGTCTCACACATGACAGCCCTCGCATGTGTTAGCCTCACGGCCCTGTACACCCCCACCCATACTCGGCCCCATACAAACAGATGTGCAACCTGCACACTACTGGCACATCACCACACGCACAGCTTACAATCATGATGCATGTACACTTACCGCTCGACTCCAGACGGGTCTGCCTCTCAAGGACCTGGACGTGGAGCGCTGGGGATATGCGTTCCAGGACCCTCATCTGATCTTCCGACAAGTGGCCCCGGCGCCCCTTAGCATCCGCTGCCTTCAAGAGGCACCGGGCCTTGTTGAGGGTCCTGGACCTGAAGTCCGCCCAGCGCTTCTTGACATGTTGGAAGTCGCGGACTGCCACCCCCTCCGCCTTGATGGCAATCACGATGTCCGTCCAGATCCGAGTCCGTCCTTCCTTGTCGGCGCGCAAACTTCCGAAGAGGGCATTATACTGCCCCAGGACTTGCTCCACCAGGACACCAACTTCGGTGGCAGTGAAGCTGGTGCCCCTCTGCCTCTCTGGCCGGGGGTTGTCAGTGGTGCCAGATGTTGCAGTGCCCGACATGACAACCCCAGAGGCAGGAGTGGGTGGGCAACTGGGTCCTGGGGCTGGGCTGTGGAGTGATGGAATCCCAGTTGGGAGTCTTCGGTTCCAGCAGGGGTGGTCACAGCACCAGCACCCCTGGTTGATGTGTGGGCAGCAAATGGCAGGGCACGTGGCAGCAGGCAATCAGGCAGCAGCAGATGGCAGGTGGGAGCGTGCTCGGGGCTCTGGGGGGCAGTAATTCGGCCTTCTGGGCAGGAGCGTGGTCTTCCGTGTGCTTACACGTGGCCAGCTTGATACGGAGTGATTTGGCACGTGAAAATCCAGCACGTCTGCGTGTAATTCAAGGAAAGGGCCTTAGCGCGTAAGCGCGTCAGCACACGTATGCGAATTCATTGGCCCAAAGGCCAACAGCGTGTATGCGTGTCTGTGACGGGCGTGCACGGGCGTTTCCCTGTACTCGGGTGCATGTTACACGTCCAATGACTGCACGTCAGAGTGTCAGCGCATGTAATTGGAGGATGGGGCCTTAGCGCGTACACACAGAAGTGACGCTGGACTTGTTTGCATGTTTAAAAGGTACATGTAGAACGCCATTTCCTTGTACGTGCTTTTCGTGGAGAGCGAGTGGGTGAAATCTGTACTTCTTGTCGGTTCAGTCGCGATTTACTTCAAGGTGTTCCAAGTTCGTACTCCCTGTTACCTCTGACAGCTTTTTCTCTTCTTGTCTTTTTCCTGGGCCTGTTTCCTCAAACAGCGTTCACTTCTCCTGTTTTCCTGTCTCCTCAGACAGCGTACAATTTTTCTTTTGGCGGGGGTGTTGCCAACGCGCACATGCGCGTATTTTACATGCGATTTTTCCTGGCAGACGGTGAGTTGCGCACGTATTTGACATCTGTGCTTGCCCCGTGTGTTGCCTACCCCTTAAGAGGTCATTCTAGGCTGCGTGTGACACGCATACATTCATTTTTGTGTTTCTGGGTGCCACAGCGCAGTGCAGTTTTTTTTTTCCACGAACATGGTCTAGGAGGGGTTGCGTGCACATTATCTACCTTTTTCGGGGTTCCATCTAGTACCCTACCCCTTTGACCCCCAATTGCCCAGGACAATAGTTTACTGCAACTCCCATACGCACAACAACATCAGTGCCATGGTTGGAAGGCGAGCACGCGGTAAGGGTGGCAAAGGTGGGCGAGCCACAAGAGGTGGCCGTGGTGGATACGGTAGGGGACGTGGCCAGGACTTGCAGGGTGCCCCTAGCCCCCGATGTGTGGGTGACCAGTCAGGGACACCCATGCCCCCACCCCGGTTGAGGGTAAAGTGGCTGACACCATCTCTGCTCAGCCCTTGTTGGACCAGCCCATTGTGGCACCAGACCTGGCACTGGGTGACTCCATGGCTGACTTCAAGGTCAGCAGGTCTAGGCCACGTGTGGCGGTGCACGTTGGTGTCACCAGCCCACGTGGATCAGGGGCAGCTAAGTCATCTGCTGCCCCGAGTAGGCAGGGTGGGGAGGCTGCAGGGGCAGCTGTGGCTCCATCCACCCCAGCTCTGAGTGTCCCAGCCAGGACAGTGTTGGTCCGAGTCCATCCTGCTGACGTTCCCCCTGACCACATCACACTTCAGCTAATGTCTGCACCAACTCCCATGGTGAGTGTTCATTCCCACACTCCTAGTCCACAGTCCACCGGGGCTCCTGCCCCTAGTGTCCAGAGCGGCGTAGGACACTCAGTATCACCACCACCTTCCAAGCGGAAGAGGAAGAGTGCTTGTCCAGTACAGGCTGATGCCCCAGACACGGCTACACAGTCCGGCCCACCAAGGAAGCCCTGCTTCAATCGGGTCGAACTTGATGCACTTGTGAAGTATGTGTCAGCACATGACAGTGAAATGGTGATTACTGCAGGATGCAAGACCACACCTGCACAACCTCAGGCACACTGGCAGACCATTGCGGAACTCATAAGTGCCCTTGGATTTGTGAGGCGCACAGCTAATGATTGTTACAAGCGCTGGAATGACCTTAAGCACAGGGCAAGGAAAAAGCTGGCATCAAGTCATGCCGCAACTCTAGTGACTGGAGGTGGGTCTCCGGCAGAGGACATAGAACTCACTCCACATGAGTATGTTGCTGGGACCTACGTCACGGAGGAACAGATCCAAGGCGTGGGAGACCTGCCAGATTACGAGGCATTGTCCGGTGAGTGCACATGCATGTGTGTGTCATCCATGTGCATGGCGTGTGTGAGTGCTTCTGATTGAGTGCAAGGTGAGGGGGTGTGTGCCTGAGTGGTTTGGGTCACCCATGTGCTTCATCCAAAACATTCTGCGCACCAGGATTTGGGTGTTGCAGTATCCCTTTTGGCAACAGTAGACATTCAGCCCAACCTCACGCCAGTTGCCCTTGAATTGTCATCTTGCCACAACATAGTTGCATGTTATTCTGTGTTCATTCAGGCTGATTGTCTGCATTCCACCACTTTCACTAGGCATTTCTAGTCCTATTGTCACATGTGTGACATGGCTAGGGTACATGCCATCTGTGTGATGGCATGTGTCATGTATGTGTATTGGACATGCCAATCACAGGCCAATGTGTGATGACACTGCTAGGCAGCATGCAGCAAATGTGTTGTTCTTCCATCTTGGTTTCATCAAAGTGTGCCATTTGCCTCCCCTTCATACGCTGTGACAGTGCATGCATGGGAGGGTTATAGTCATGTGGGACATGTGTCAATGAAGTACTGTTTCGGTTGCTTCTCAGCCCTAATTGTGTTCCATGTTGCTAATGCCTGTTCCCATTTCTTTTCTTTCTTGTCTTTGCAGGGGATGACGCACTTGATACTGCTGGGGTTGTGGAGATGGTGCAGACCCAGGATGGGTCTCAGGCCCGACCGGGCACCAGTGAGAGACGTGGTGTGGTGGTGGGTGAGAACCCACACCTGCTGCAGGCCGTCAGCTCAAGGGGTGTCTCTGGGTGCACCTCCCCCGAGCTCTATTCAGGTGTCGATTCGGATAATGAGACCTATGTGCCGTCGCAGGTAAGTGTCTCTGTTAGGGATTCTGTACTGTCCAACCCACCTGCACCAGGGGTCAAACCCTCAATGGGGATGTCAGTGTTGGTAGGTCAGCCTTTGGTGGTTATGGATGCAGGGTCACACTCCGCTACATGTGATCCTGTTCCTGGGCCAGCAGATCAGAGGGGGAATGCAGTCCTGCAGCCTCAGGCAGTGCCGGCACAGCAAGGCGCAGTTCGCCTTGCCCCAGACAGGTGTGGTGCCCGCCGACGCGGTGGCTGTACGCCACCAGGCAATACCGCATGGGAGCAATCCATATACAGTATGGCAAACCAACAGCCAGCATCAACTGAGATGATGGCTCAGGGCATGGATAGGGTGGCCACTTCCATTGTCCCCCAAGAAAGGCTAATTGAACAACTACAGCAGGCAACAGACTCCATTAGCCAGTCACACAGGGAGGACATGTTGGCGTCCAACAGGGACAGGCGGGCGGCACTGGAGACTCTGCGGGAAGCCATTTCCATTGAGTCCCAGGGCCACAGGGAAGCCCTGAGGGTGGAACTCCGTCAGCTCAGGGCAACTCTGGTTGAGCTTGAGGCTTCAGCTAACACGAGGACAGAACAGCAGCTCGAGCGGCTCACACGTACGCTCTCAGCTGAGATGCAGGCAACTAGGGTGGAGGTCCGGGCATCCCGTGAGTTGTTGCATGGGGACCTCCACACAATTATCCTCCAGAACCAGACCTTCCACACCCGCATGCTTGCTGCCATGGAGGACCAGACTAGGGTGTTGCGTGGGCTGCCTCCCATAGTGCCACCACCTCCTGATGCAGCTGCAGAGGGTGAGGAGAGCAACAGCAGCAAATCTCTCACAATAGGGTAGCCGTGCAGGCCATGAGCCTGGAGGTGTTTATTTTCTCGCAAGATCCACACAGGTGTGTTTTGGTGTGCATCCTGTCCTCGGACCTCCTGGGTGGCCTCCCCCACCCCCCCCCGGGCCCATTAATGGGCATTTTTTTTTTGGTTTTTTTTTTTGATTTTTGATTTTTGATTTTTTGGACAGTGTGTTGCCTTGTGTGGATCCCGTGGGCATACGCTGTATTGTGGCTGGGCACATGCAGGCTTGTCCTGAATTTGGGTAAGATGCTTGGGTTTGTGTGACACACACCCCTCCTGCTTCCCCTTTCCATGGGCTTGCAAAGGGTATGCCCAAGTGACATTGACGTACACGGTGACGTTGGACTCCCATTTGATGTGTGGGCAGTCTGTAGTCAATACTGTGCATACATTCCTAGTGCATATTGTTGTTGTATTGTACACTGCATGGTGTATTGATATGTGCCGCTGCATCCATCTCATCCTCCTAATTTGCATGTCCATTTTTCATGTCTTCACAAGGCGGTCTACTTTGGGACTGGAGTCCATGTTGTAAGCAGTGCATCTACACTCTTGTGTGGCGCTAACACTGTATACTTGGAAGTGTTCGCAGTGCTGCCATTATCAGGTAGTGAGGCTACCAATTTTTTAAGTCTGTACTTTCATGTTTATGGTAGGTTGGAGGTTGTGTAGGTGATTGGTATTCGTGGTAAGTATTTGGTAATGTGTGTTGTTGGTCCTGCATTACTGTGAGCATTTCATGTGTGGCCAGCTTCCATTAGGGACACTGTAGTTGGTGACACTTGGGGCATGTTGTGGGGATAATTTGTTTGCTCTCACATTGCATGACATGCCATGGTGTGTTGTGTGGGCGTGCCGGGAGGGGTTGGGTGACATGCCACTGTTCTCATGTTGTATTTTGCAAGTGGGTATACATTTTTGCTGCATGGAAGTGTGTCTTTTGATGACACTGCATTGGTGGTGTTTGTGTAGGTAGGGATGCACACATTGTGACACTTCCAGATGAACAATCTCAGGCTGCTATGGTTCTGACAGTTGGCTGTCCCTTTGTTCATCATAATTGTCAGATTGAGACATCATTGATTGTCAGATGGTATGTGCCAGGGCTGTGTGCACTCCACAGGGGTGTGCTTTCTATGTGAAGTAATTAGCCACCAGCTGCGTACGGGCTGCCTCACCCCGTACCCTTTCCCCTCCCATGCGCAGCGGGCGTGGATGTGGTTGGGGATGTGGGGGCACCACCATGTCCACATCCAGGCCCCGGCGTGTTGCAACATTGTGCAGGACACATGCTGCCACTATGATCCTGCACCCTACTGGGGGAGCGTATAACAGCTGCCCGCCAAAACGGTCAAGGGAGCGAAAGCGTGACTTGAGCACTCCGAATGTGCGCTCCACTATGCCCCGTGTTGCAATATGGGCTGTGTTGTATCTTACCTCAGGAGGAGGCGTGATGGGGTTCCGAATTGGCGTCATCATGTGTGTGCTCAGAGGGTAGGCACTGTCCCCTGGGGAGGTGGTGATGGGGATCATTAGTGGGGTATTGGCATTACTCTGTGTCTGTCATGCATGCGTGTTCTGTGGCATTTCTACTCACCAAGCAGCCATGCATCACCATGCCGCCCAGCTTCCATGTCCCGGTTTAGGGTTCACATCCTGTAAATGAAGCTGTCGTGGGTGGACCATGGATAGTTGGCATATACTGAGTTGATGATTCCCTTGGCATCACATACTACCTTGACGTTGATGGAATGCCAGTGCTTGCGGTTTCTATAGATGTGCTCAGATGCCCTGGGGGGACGTAGAGCCACATGGGTGCAATCAATGGCACCAAGCACTTTGGGGAATTGTGCCACCATGTAGAAATCCTGGCTGACAGCCTGCCTTTCTGCATGTGTTCGGGGCAGGTATATGTGCCTGCGGACTGATGGGCGTTAGAGTGATGATGGCCAACACCTGGTGTAGGCACCGTGACTGCGTGGCCTGTGACACCACCCCCACTATGGCACTTGTCCGCTGAAATGATCCGGTAGCCAAGAAGTGCAGTACATTGAGGACCTTCTCCAGGGGGCTGAGTGCTTGGGAGCACAGGGTGGGTGATGTGAGGTCATCCTCCCACTCACTGACCAGGTCGAGTATTATGTGTGGTGGAAACCTGTACCTCCCATACACCTGGTCATCTGGCATACCAAATAGGCTGGTTCTGGCTGTGAAGATTCTGGCCCTGACTATCCTTCTCCTCCTCCTGCGGTATCCCACGGCCACTGCTGCTAGGAACGGTATATTCATCCTGGCGTCTGAGCTTGTTTGTTGTTTGCGCACTCTTTTATGCTGCGCGGGACGTGCGCCTGCTTCATGCTGGCGTACGTGTTTCAGGATTGGTCCTTTTATTTTTTGGTGCGTTGTAGGCGAGCGTGTAAATCTTCCCACCCACCCCAGGAATACACGTAACACGCTCTCCCAGGCCCAGTCGCGAGTAAATAATCCTGCTGGGAGACATGAGTGGGGGCCTGGTGGAGGGTGCCCCTGGATGCAGGGGGGTGGGTGTGCTGGGAGACATGAGTGGGGGCCTGGTGGAGGGTGCCCCTGGATGCTGGGGGGTGGTGGTGCTGGGAGACATGAGTGGGGGCCTGGTGGAGGGTGCCCCTGACTTGTGGGGGCTGGGGGTTTAGGGAGACATGAGTGGGGGCCTGGTGGAGGGTGCCCCACAGTGCTGGGGGGTGGGGGTGCAGGGGGACATGAGTTGGACATGAGTGGGGGCCTGGTGGAGGGTGCCCCTGGATGCAGGGGGTGGGGGTGCTGGGAGACATGAGTGGGGGCCTGGTGGAGGGTGCACCACAGTGCTGGGGCGTGGGGGTGCAGGGGGACATGAGTGGGGGCCTGGTGGAGGGTGCCCCTGGATGCAGGGGGGTGGGGGTGCTAGGAGACATGAGTGGGGGCCTGGTGGAGGGTGCCCCTGGATGCAGGGGGGTGGGTGCGCTGGGAGACATGAGTGGGGGCCTGGTGGAGGGTACCCTGGATGCTGGGGGGTGGGGGTGCAGGGAGACATGAGTGGGGGCTTGGTGGAGGGTGCCCCTGACTGGTGGGGGGTGGGGGTGCAGGGAGACATGAGTGGGGGCCTGGTGGAGGGTGCCCCACAGGGCTGGGTGGTGGGGGTGCAGGGGGACATGAGTGGGGGCCTGTTGGAGGGTGCCCCTGGATGCAGGGGGGTGGGGGTGGAGGGAGACATGAGTGGGGGCCTGGTGGAGGGTGCCCCACAGTGCTGGGGGGTGGGGGTGCAAGGGGACATGAGTTGGACATGAGTGGGGGCCTGGTGGAGGGTGCCCCTGGATGCAGGGGGGTGATGGTGCTGGGAGACATGAGTGGGGGCCTGGTGGAGGGTGCCCCTGGATGCAGGGGGGTGGGGGTGCAGGGAGACATGAGTGGGGGCCTGGTGGAGGGTGCCCCTTACTGGTGGGGGGTGGGGGTGCAGGGAGACATGAGTGGGGGCCTGGTGGAGTGTGCCCCACAGTGCTGGGGGGTTGGGGTGCAGGGGGACATGAGTGGGGGCCTGGTGGAGGGTGACCCTGGATGCAGGGGGGTGGGGGTGCAGGGGGACATGAGTGGGGGCCTGGTGGAGGGTGCCCCTGGATGCAGGGGGGTGGGTGTGCAGGGAGACATGAGTGGGGGCCTGGTGGAGGGTGCACCACAGTGCTGGGGTGTGGGGGAGCAGGGGGACATGGTTGGGGGCCTGGTGGAGGGTGCCCCTGGATGCAGGGGGGTGGGGGTGTTGGGAGACATGAGTGGGGTCCTGGTGGAGGGTGCCCCTGGATGCAGGGGGGTGGGGGTGCAGGGAGACATGAGTAGGGGCCTGGTGGAGGTTGCCCCACAGTGCTGGGGGGTTGGGGTGCAGTGGGACATGAGTGGGGGCCTGGTGGAGGGTGCCCCTGTATGCAGGGGGGTGGGGGTGCTGGGAGACATGAGTGGGGGCCTGTTGGAGGGTGCCCCTGGATGCAGGGGGGTGGGGGTGCAGGGAGACATGAGTGGGGGCATGGTAGAGGGTGCCCCACAGTGCTGGGGGTGGGGGTGCAGGGGGACATGAGTTGGACATGAGTGGGGGCCTGGTGGAGGGTGCCCCTGGATGCAGGGGGGTGGGGGTGCTGGGATACATGAGTGGGGGCCTGGTGGAGGGTGCACCACAGTGCTGGGGGGTGGGGTTATAGGGGGACATGAGTGGGGGCCGGGTGGAGGGTGCCCCTGGATGCAGGGGGGTGGGGGTGCTGGGAGACATGAGTGGGGCCTGGTGGAGGGTGCCCCTGGATGCAGGGGGTTGGGGTGCAGGGAGACATGAGTAGGGGCCTGGTGGAGGGTGCCCCTGACTGGTGGGGTGTAGGGGTGCAGGGAGACATGAGTGGGGGCCTGGTGGAGGGTGCCCCTGGATGCAGGGGGGTGGGGGTGCAGGGAGACATGAGTGGGGGCCTGGTGGATGGTGCCCCTGACTGGTGGGGGTTGGGGGTGGAGGGAGACATGAGGGGGGGCCTGGTGGAGGTTGCCCCACAGTGCTTGGGGGTGGGGGTGCAGGAGGACAGGAGTGGGGGCCTGGTGGAGGGTGCCCCTGGATGCAGGGGGGTGGGGGTGCTGGGAGACATGAGTGGGGGCCTGGTGGAGGGTGCCCCTGGATGCAGGGGGTGGGGGTGCAGGGAGACATGAGTGGGGGCCTCGTGGAGGGTGCCCCACAGTGCTGGGGGGTGGGGGTGCAGGGGGACATGAGTGGGGGCCTGGTGGAGGGTGCCCCTGGATGCAGGGGGGTGGGTTTGCTGGGAGACATGAGTGGGGGCCTGGTGGAGGGTGCACCACAGTGCTGGGGGGTGGGGGTGCAGGGGGACATGAGTGGGGGCCTGGTGGAGGGTGCCCCTGGATGCAGGGGGGTGGGGGTGCAGGGAGACATGAGTGGGGGCCTGGTGGAGGGTGCCCCTGACTGGTGGGGTGTGGGGGTGCTGGGAGACATGAGTGGGGGCCTGATGGAGGGTGCCCCTGGATGCATGGGGGTGGGGGTGCAGGGAGACATGAGTGGGGGCCTGGTGGAGGGTGCCCCTGGATGCTGGGGGGTAGGGGTGCTGGGAGACATGAGTGGGGCCTGGTGGAGGGTGCCCCTGGATGCAGGGGGTTGGGGTGCAGGGAGACATGAGTAGGGGCCTGGTGGAGGGTGCCCCTGACTGGTGGGGTGTAGGGGTGCAGGGAGACATGAGTGGGGGCCTGGTGGAGGGTGCCCCTGGATGCAGGGGGGTGGGGGTGCAGGGAGACATGAGTGGGGGCCTGGTGGATGGTGCCCCTGACTGGTGGGGGTTGGGGGTGGAGGGAGACATGAGGGGGGGCCTGGTGGAGGTTGCCCCACAGTGCTTGGGGGTGGGGGTGCAGGGAGACATGAGTGGGGGCCTGATGGAGGGTGCCCCTGGATGCATGGGGGTGGGGGTGCAGGGAGACATGAGTGGGGGCCTGGTGGAGGGTGCCCCTGGATGCAGGGGGGTGGGGGTGCTGGGAGACATGAGTGGGGCCTGGTGGAGGGTGCCCCTGGATGCAGGGGGTTGGGGTGCAGGGAGACATGAGTAGGGGCCTGGTGGAGGGTGCCCCTGACTGGTGGGGTGTAGGGGTGCAGGGAGACATGAGTGGGGGCCTGGTGGAGGGTGCCCCTGGATGCAGGGGGGTGGGGGTGCAGGGAGACATGAGTGGGGGCCTGGTGGATGGTGCCCCTGACTGGTGGGGGTTGGGGGTGGAGGGAGACATGAGGGGGGGCCTGGTGGAGGTTGCCCCACAGTGCTTGGGGGTGGGGGTGCAGGAGGACAGGAGTGGGGGCCTGGTGGAGGGTGCCCCTGGATGCAGGGGGGTGGGGGTGCTGGGAGACATGAGTGGGGGCCTGGTGGAGGGTGCCCCTGGATGCAGGGGGTGGGGGTGCAGGGAGACATGAGTGGGGGCCTCGTGGAGGGTGCCCCACAGTGCTGGGGGGTGGGGGTGCAGGGGGACATGAGTGGGGGCCTGGTGGAGGGTGCCCCTGGATGCAGGGGGGTGGGTTTGCTGGGAGACATGAGTGGGGGCCTGGTGGAGGGTGCACCACAGTGCTGGGGGGTGGGGGTGCAGGGGGACATGAGTGGGGGCCTGGTGGAGGGTGCCCCTGGATGCAGGGGGGTGGGGGTGCAGGGAGACATGAGTGGGGGCCTGGTGGAGGGTGCCCCTGACTGGTGGGGTGTGGGGGTGCTGGGAGACATGAGTGGGGGCCTGATGGAGGGTGCCCCTGGATGCATGGGGGTGGGGGTGCAGGGAGACATGAGTGGGGGCCTGGTGGAGGGTGCCCCTGGATGCTGCGGGGGTAGGGGTGCTGGGAGACATGCGTTGGTGGGCAGTAGTGCAAGGTGACATGTGGGTTGGCTGGGGGGCATGGCCATGGTGGATGCGCTGCCTGCGGGACATGTGCAGGGGTGCAGGGTAGTTCCCTGTTGTGTGGGCCACATGCAGGGGCCGTGGAGGTTGTAGAGGGAACAGCTGGGAGGACCCACATTGCCAATTCACGTGTGGTACTCCCCGGCACCCCAGAAATACACGTAGGCTGCTGGATTCGCATGTGGAATTGCAGTACACGTACCCTGCTGAAATTGCGTGTGGAACTTCACACGCACACCGAAATACACGTACCCTGCTAATTCGTGTGTGTATCTTTCCCCGCACACCGAAATACACGTACCCTGCTAATTTGCGTTTGAAACTTCCCGCGCACCCCGAAATACACGGACCCAGGGCAATCGCGTGTGGAACTTCCCGCGAACTCCGTAATAAACATACCCTGCAAATTCGCATGTGAAACTTCCCGCGCACCCCGGAATACACGTGCCCAGGCCAATCGCGTGTGGAACTTCCCGCGAACCCCGTAATACACGCACACGCTAATTTTCACACAGTGGGTGTCCTGTTTGTCGGTACCCCTTTGCACCTCATTTGTACTAGAGGGCCACTGTATGGACCATTCGTCATGGCTGCATATGGGTGCTTTTTGTTAGCGCACATTTTGGTGCACATTTATTTCAGGCGCAGGGACGCTACCGCCTGCTTTCTTGTGGCGTACTTGTTTAGCCCTGTGCACGTCTTTCACCGTGCGCTGGTTTGCGCTATTAGATTCCATGAATGCGGGTTGTAGGCGAGCGTGTGGGCGTTCCGCGCACTTGCTCCTGTACTTCCCCCGTGACGCCCATATTTTCACGTGTTGTTCCCCATTCCGACTGTTAAGCCCCGTGTTCCGCCTACTTTTGTGATGTGCGCCGCGCTATGTGCGATTTCGCAGTGGCCGTGGCGCACGCCGTTGGATGACCTGTGCGCAGACGTGCGCCGCGCACTTTTTCAGCGCACATCCAAGGTTTTTCTCGCGCACGGACTTCCATGAATCGATGTGCGCTGGTTTCCCTGCGATTTTCGCAGTTGCACTGCGATTTTCGCACTTTTACTGCGAATCGCACGTTTTGGCAACTCTGCGCGGGAATTTTCGGCGCACATTAATTCCATGAATCGACCAGTCAATGTGAGTTAATGCCTGGTATGAGATAAAGTCAGAGGTTTGGCCAACTAACACAAAAACCTAAGCACTTTAGTAAGTAACAAAGAACCCTTTATTTATTCTTTTTACTACAGAAAAACGTTCAGCATCATGCAAAGTTTACAGAGGCAATATCTATCAATCAAATTTGAATCCAAAAATTCATAACAAACACACTAATAGGAACCCAGGAGACCCCAACGTATGTCGATCCATATATGATTCATCATCAGGAAGACAAAGATGCTGAGCCCACAGCATTATACTCTTATATGGCGCTGACTACAAATGCCACTGACCGTACATTTCTGAGCTATCTGGTGAGTGGCATATATGGTTGAGTAGACCTTGCTACGATTCACACCTTTGACCTGCAGAAGAGATATACATACAAGCAGTGAATATTTAACCCACTGAGCTTTCTTACCAGCTATTCCTTCTTAAATGTGACTACCACATCATTTCGTAATGCATTGGCTTTGGTGGTTACATGTCTTATTAACATAATATTTATATTGCTACTGCTTCGACTGTAATGATGTCATGACCCACTAGTAAACCTGCTAATAGTGTTGCTATATTTTCTTTAAAAAAGGACTTAAAAGGCCAGGAAAGGGTGATGGATAGATATCCGGATACATGTTTTTATCTGCACAATTGATTAAACAGTATTATGTGTCACAATTGGATAGCTCATCAAGTTAAAAGTTCATCTCTGACTAGTCCAGGCCTCCACTTTCTATGTTAGTATTTCAGACATGAAGTGCTATACATACAAATATGATATAATACTAACTACTGTACTTGGATATGGGACAATCTAGGCCACAGTAACTTAAAACATGGAGTATTTTTGTGCAAAATGATAGGCTACAGAAGAATAAAAAAAAACAAAAATTGACTCTAATTAAGTAGCTCTTCATCTGGAGCATCCACTCTGTCTGGTTTATACAGACACATACTACTCTTCAATCCTGCCTTTAAGACTGTGGCACATAAGAGAAAGCTAAACTTTACAGCATGATTTCCAAAAATAAAGTGGGTTCTAAGAATTAACTTTAAGTTTTGTTTTCACACTGCCAGTGGCAGCTAGAGAATTTTTTAATTGGTGGGGTGTAAATATTTGCCACAAATTTGCAAGAGCGACTGAGCATTGCAAGGGAGACTGAACCAACCAAGGATGCTGCAGGATGGTCTCCCTCAGAGAATTTTCTTTTTAATAATAGGTAAAAAGGGTGCTTTATATATCACAGTGTTTGTGAAAAACTGGTTAAAAAGCAAGACAGTTCGAAATGAGTTATGTAGGGTAATTCATCAACAAACCCAATAAATGCAGGCCAGCAGCAGCGTAGAGGAGCATTTCCCAAAGCATGTTAATGATGCTTTTCCCCAGAATATATGCCAGTATAAAAAACATTTTCACATTGGCTGTGCCCATGCATTTCCATGCTCATTGCACCTATATATGACAGTTTTCCCATATAAGAACATACTCATGTTGTGCATAATGTCAGTAATGATACCATAAGAAAACATGTCTAGACTGGCTCTAACAATATATTAGGCATTTGCGGAATGTGCAGAAAGAGGATTCAGCTCTAAGTGATGGTGGGAGGGCATTCCAATGTTTTGCAGCCACTCTCGGGAAGCTGCGCCCCCCTGCTCTTTCCAGTTTGAATCTGGGGATGGTGAAGAGGTGTTGGTGGGTGGCCTTGTTCGGATCGAGGTCTAGAGAATGTGCTTTTAAGATATATGGGTGCAGTGTTTGACAGGCATTTGTGTATTAGTGTGAGGGCTTTGAACAAAATGTGCTCCCGGATGGACAGCCAATGGACATTTCGTTTTGGCAGGTGATATATGGTATTTTTTTTGGGATGTTCAGCGCTGCTCTCAGTGCATTGTTTTCTATGACTTGTAACTTGTTGATGTTACTGGTTGTGGATCCTGCGAAAAGAGCATTAAAGTACTCTAGTCTAGAGATTATCATGGGCTTTTGCAATAGAGACACAGTTGTCAGGGGTGATTAAAGGTCTGCAGGCGTCAATGAGTTTCGTTGTGTATGCCATGGATGAGGCAATAGCGCTTACTTGTCTGGTGAGCAAAAGTGTGGAGTCCAGGTAGACCCCCCAAGGTTTTCACTACTTTGGAGACTGGGATGGGAATATCATCAATAGAGAAGGACTTGTAATTATAATTGAGTTTGTTTAGGAGTATTTGTAATCCAATGGGGAGCATCTGGGTCTTATCGTCATTTAGACATAGAGAGTGCAGAGCCATCCTTGCCTGAATGGTTTGATAGACTTTCCCCCACTTTATCATAGAAGCTCAGTAAACAAAAGTCATGCCACAGTAAGAAATGGCAAGACGGACTGCATCAGAATGCCACTGTAGCCATGTAATAACACTTATCATGCTTGCTCTATCATGCTTTAAAAGAAAGCATGAAAAGTGTTATTATGTGGCTAGACTGGCATTTTGGTGTACTAAATCTAGCAATTTCTTACTGTGGCATGACATTTTTCTATGATACTGTATCTTAAATGCCCAGTGAAAAATGTCATCCCACAGTGAGTAATAGCTAGACTGATTACATCAAAATGCCAGTCCAGCCATATCATAACATTTATCATGCTTGCTTTATCATGCTTTGAAAGCAAGCATGATAAGTGTTATTAAGCAGTGTGGTGAATCTTAACAATTTGTCCCATTATTCCCAGAGGGGAGCCATCCTCTTTGATGCTAGAAAGGTGAGCCTGCTACACAAGACCCTCCTAGGGGTCTGGGCAAGTGGGACATCACTCCCTTCTTGGGGACAAGGACTCCCATTCCAGCAGGGAACTCCCGGTTCAAATCGCATTTCTGCATATATGGATGTTGGAAAAGCTGTTGCATTCCCTGCTACAACTATAATTCACAAAGTTCCTTCTGATCCTCTGTTGGCTTCAGTCAATGGTGAATCTCATCTGAGTGCCATACTCAATGAAGACGGACATCCTTTCATTTACTCTACTGACGTATATAAAAGGAAAATGAACCATGAATGGAGAAGGAACTCCAATGTCAAATGCTACCAGAGGCGAGCCCCTAGATCATTGATGTCCTGGAGTGGCGGGCCATCTCGACCCACTGAGCTAGCGGTGACACTCCGAGCAAGAAACTCACTAGCTGGAGGCTAGAACGCAGGTACCTTGACCGAGCAAAAGGCTCCAGTTGTCTTGGGTGGAGTGAGCACTGAACAGTAGTGGTGGCATTGGTGCCCAGCAACAAACACCGAGACCTGAGAACCGAGAGGAGACTGAGATCCCAAACTCATGCAAACAAGCTCCTTTCCCACCAGAAGAGGAATGGACGGGGGAAGAGGCACCATGGAAGTGTGTAGGCAAGCGAGGACCACAACTGCTTGTTTCCCCGAGCACAGAAACGAAAGCAGGTACAAAAGACTACAAGAACGTAACAGGCACAAGACCCCATGCATCCAGAGAAAAAGGGATATGAACAATATTCTGTAAGGCTGGAATAGCGGCCGAAGTGTGTGAAGTCAAGAGAATTTAAAAGGCACACGGCCCCACTGTATGCGAGTGAAAAAGATATAGAGAATGTATAACAAAGCTGAAATAACTACTATGAATATGCAGGGGCACAGACAAAGGTCCTATATGGAAACAGAGTGAAGAGAAGTTGAATACTCTGTCACACGGACAACAAAGTATCTGATGTCACAGGAGGATAGATTCCCCATTTGGAGAGAAGTTCTAAGCCAAGTCAAGTTGAGAAATCGAGAAATAAGACTTTCTAACCACAGAGCTACCAGACTTTGGGAATGTCCAAAGCTACAAAGGCGGGGGTGGAAAAGTGTATGTTTTAAGCCATCCTGCAGGGATTGGCACATTAAACCATCATAGACTGTTTCATTATCAAAGGGAGAGGGAAACCTGAACCGCCAACAATTATTAATTTTCCATACAAATTGAATACTGGATTTGTCAGGACAATCTGCAAGAACTGTAGAACCGAGTACAAGTCGAAAACAAGTGGGTCAGGCAGAGGTCCATACCGAGGCTATTATACTAGCCTCCCTTTTCTTTTTAATTAGGTATTTTTCTAAAGTGGTAGGGCCAGTTAGATAATTCAGACAGAAGACTTTTTGTTTGGACTTGACGTGCACACTTAGTTTTACTTTTGTTAGGTAGGGAACTTCCTTCATAGCAAGTGAATTTTCTTTTAATTGAAATTAAACTCTTTTAAACATGTCACTGCGTTGTCCAACTCCTTCTTCTGGTTCAACACATAGGCTAGAATGCATCTGCATGAAATCAGTCGAGACATTTTTTATGTGCCGTGACATTTTTTATTGGGCATTTGTGCTCTCCTACTCTCTCCCTCCCACACCCCCCTGCCCAAATCAGCCTACCAGGCTGGCACATACCCAACACAAGCTCACCCACATTCATTCACTCATTCAAACACACATTCATGCAGCATTCACCCAACATCTCAAAAAGTATTCACACAGCATTTACTTGTACATTCAAACACAGATGCATGCATAGGAACATCATTCACACAACATTTACATGCTCATTCAAACACACATTCACGCATTCAAACTAATTTAACACAGCATGTACTCACTTTTTCAAACACATATTCACGCATTCAAACAGCATTAACACAGCACATACTCACTCATTGAAACACACCTTCATGCATTGAAACAGAATGTGCTCACTTATTAAGACACATATTCACGCATTGGAAGAGCCTTTACACAGCACATACTCGCTCATTGACACATACATGCATACATCCATACAATATACACATATCAAATTACAATTTTCTTTCAGTTTCCTACGTGCCAGCACCAGCCAGGATGCTGCTTCTGAGATTCTCTCAGCTCCCACACACAGGAACAGACACCAAGAAGCACAGAGTGTTTCCTGATTTCTGCACTTGAGTACACAAGCCTTGCCGCTGCTATCTTTAAGCAGGGGTCACAGAGGCTGTGACAAGGGTCACAAAACAGTAACCAGGCGTCGCAGCTGCAACCCCTGGTGATCCCCAAATGATGTCTATGCATGCACAATGTTTCAGAAATTTAACAAAAAGCTTTTTTGAGGCACAGAGGGGTCTTACACATGCATGTGTCCAAAACATGAACAATGAGACATCTGAAAACAGGTGAATTAATTATTGAGTCATGTCTGTGAGGTCGTGGACGCTTGTGCCATACAGTTCACAACTGTGTCATTATTTGGGGGTGAAGGGTGGATATAACATTTTGCAAAATTGTTGTTACTTCATAATACAAGGAGAGTCGTATTGCATACATGTCAATATGGAACATCGCATTTGGTAGGTGACTATCCACTTGAGCTTTTTACTTTGCATTCTGAGACTTGTACTTATCGATTTCTAAAGTGGGACTCCAAAGAAAGGAAAACATGTATGAAATATATGAATAAACACCTAATGCCAATATTACATTTAAAAAATAGAAAGTAAACATTCTTACATGTGTTGTTTTTTCAATAGGAGAATCTGTCTCAGAACAATAGGGGAATTAATGTATAAAAAGGTTTTTGATTTTCGAGTGAAAATCTGTGAGGTAATTAAAAGTACTTTGTTTACCAATAGTTCTCTACAGTTGCATCAGATAGCAATGTTTTATTTCAAAGTCATGGCATTGCTCTAGCCCCATGCTAGGGATGTGGAATAGATCCACAATTTTCTTTCAACTTTATTCTGTGATGGCTTGTACTGCTTGTAATGAAACAAACTAGACTCCAAATTATGAAAAGGACATATGATGACTTGAACAGACGTGTACATTGTGAGTTTTGAGTATGGAAAATGAACAGAAATTCACTACTATTTCTATATTAATGTGTCACATAGAAAACACATTTTCGGCTGTGGGTGATTTACTATTCACTTTTTCACTTCTACATCCTGAAGTACAAATTACGTAAGTGGAATGAGAACACCTTTCAATTATGACAGAATGAAGTGCCATCCTTGTATATAATGAACACTGTTTTCAGGAGACAGTGAAGTAGCAATATCTTCATATGAGGCAGATATTACACTAAGGGGGCAGGAGTTGTCCAAGAAATAAAACAGTGGGTTGCAAAGTACTGCACGTATATGACATCAATCTACAGGCAAACCTCCACCCGCTCAGCCAGAGTCCTTCTCTGTCAATCGACCGATGAAGCGAGTGTCAGTTGCTGCTTTTGCCACCACTTTCATTCTCTCTAACACTCCGGCCACTGACTCTAACACTGACACAGGGCTTGCTAACCTTCACCACTCCATCTCCAACACTCAGGACATTCTTGCCACTGTCACGAGGATCTGCATGATACCTGCCTCCAAGTGCAACACCTGGTATATTTCTGACCTAGCCTCTCTGAAACGCAAATGCAGAGCTGTTGAGCGGAGGTGGCAGGATTTGAGCACACCCTGTGACAAACTAGCCTGCCGCCTGCTCAAAAGGCAATACAGATTCTCCATCAGCTCTAAGAAGAAGGCCTATATCCAAGCCTGCATCTCTAGGGCCACTAACAACACAGCTGAACTGTTAAAAATCTGCAAGGAACTAGGCAATCCTACTGCAGTCTCCACTTCTCCTCTGCCATCCCTGACCCTCTGCTCTGCACTGGTCTCTCACTTCATAACCAAGACTCAGGACATCATGTCCTCACTCTCCTCTATACCTCTATATATATATATCTCTTCTTCCTCACCCACGCTCAGGCCTCCCTTGGCCCCCCCTTGCCCCTTCCCTCCTCCTCTCTTCTTTCTCACCCATATCACCGGATGAAGTCTATAGACAAGTCCTTTCTATGAAAGTCTCTTCCAAACAGGTTGTCCCCTTCTCCTCCAAAACTATGACGGACAACATGGCTTCAGAGCAGCCAAGCGGATGGAAACTGCACTCCTGAACACCTGTGAAGACTTGCTATCAAATCTCGATTACAACTTTCCTTCCATTCGCATCTTTCTTGACCTTTTCTCTGCCTTTGGTACAGTCAATCATGCCACCCTTGGCATTACGGATCTGGAACTGTACTGGTTGACCTCCTTCCTCTCTGACTGACCATCCCAGGTTCAACTGGGCCCTTTTCTTGCCTCATTCAAACTCTCCACCTGTGTCATCCCTCAGGACTCTATCCTCTCGCAGTGGCTCTTCAACATCTACTTTGACCCTCTCGCCCATTTGATCTTTGCCTTCTCTCCTCACTTTGAGAGTTATGCGGATGACACACAACTCTCCTTCAAGCTTCCCTTCACTGCCTCCTCTTCTTTCTCTCTCATCCCTGACTGTCTGACTGCTATTCAGGCATGGTGTGCTGCTTAAGATCCCTGCCTTAATGCCAGTAAGACTAAGATCCTTCTCATTGGGACCCCAGCTCCCTCCTTCCCTCCTACTCTCTGGCCACCCTCCATGGGACCCCACCCCATCTTGTGAGGCAAAAAACATTGGTGTCATATTTGACTCGTCCCTGTCCATCTCACCACACATCACAGACCTTGCCAAGGAGGCCCAGCTCCAGCTGGACCTCCTCAGAGGCATTCTGCTTTACCTCACCTTCCCACAGAAACTCAATATCTTCATAGCTCTGGTCCTCTATAAGCTGGACTACTGCAACAGCCATCTTCCTCAATCTGGCTAAATCCTCCCTTCGCCCCCTTCAACTAATCCAGAATAGGACTGCAAGACTTATCCTTGGCCTCAAGCCCAGGGATCACATCTCTCCAGCCCTAAAATATCTCCACTGGCTCCCGGCTGCTGCGAGGATCAAGTTCAAGACCCTCTGCATCATCCACAAGTCTTTTTGGGGACAGGGATCCTGCTGCATCCAACTCTCCCTAAATACCTCCCTGCTAGAGCGCTTCGGTCTTCTAGCTCCAACTCTCTGTAGATCAAACATTTTTCCAAGCAGAGACTGGAGGTAGATCTCTCTCTTCCACAGGTACCTCCCGCTGCCCCTCTGAGACTTGAGCTTTTTGTCTTTAAATTCCAGTAGCCTCTCGTAGCCCTCCTTTTCTCTTCATCCTTCCCTCTTCCCCTCCCCTGCTAATATCCCCCTCTGCCTCATTTTGATTGGCTGTCTGGTTCCGTCTGAATCATACAGGGCACCAGGCCCTCCTCGAGTAGTCTACCCCTGCACTTGGTCTCCACTGATCCCCTTCACTAGCCTGGCTGGGCCTGCACCCCTTATGAGCCCATCCAGCCTGTTCCTTGCACTTAGCAAAAAATATGTCAACTTTTGCAAAAGAATACACAAAAGGATATAACTGCAAGTACATCCCTAGCTGGGGTTTCAAACACCATTGTAAAGCACATGCACATTCTAAAGCAGGAAAACATAGCCACATGCCCCCAATTACCTCCATAGAGGATACCATGTTGTTGCTTCACCATGACAAGAAATACAAATGCCACACAAGATTTTGTGTGAACATGTCTTGCCATCTGTCAGAAATGATAGGCCTAAAAAAAATAGAAATTGCTTTCCAGGAATCATACATGAAGACCAAGCACATGAATATCTCTAGAAACATTTTTAAAAGAAAAAACTAATCAAATTGGTCAAAAACAGAATATGTTCTCTTTATGTTTGAGGTACAACAAGGAAGAATACAATATGAATGTTAACCATGTTTAAAAACAGGTCCATGAGAAACATGGTATACCACATATACAGGATGTGCTGGTGCCAGTAACTAAGGAGATGAAAAAAGAAAACACATGTCAACAACTAGTACATTAAACACATGACCACTGCCATATCTATAGAGGAAGAACTCACTGTATTAAAAATGAAATACCCAACTACATATAACCCACACAGAAGAAATCCTGCATTTGATACACCAATGAAAGTTGGAGATGGTCTCCTTTCCCAGGCAATACTCATTCCTAGTTTGAATTGTTATAACATTGTGTTGTTCTTACATGTATGAATCCATCAGGTTGTATGTCATTATATATGGGCAGGCTTAAGGTGGGACATAATGCTTTTAGTGTTCAGTAGTATCATTACTTTCTTTCTTCTATGCACTTACTCTATCAGAATTATCCCTGGACCTAACATGATAGCAACCTCGTCTGTTTCCTCCACCCTCCCATTACTGTCTTTTTCCTCCCCACCAACCCTCCAGCACTATCTGAAATGTCGTCAGGCCTAGTATGATAGTCGCTTGTTTTGTTCCTCCCCTCCCTTTCTGCACCCATCTCCCTGACCTTTTGTTTTTCTCCGGCTCTATCAGAAATGTCGTCAGGCCTAGTACGGTAGTCGCCTGTCTGTTTCCATTTCCTTCCCACTCTCCCCCTCCCTTCCTTATCTATGTCTTAGCTCTTGCACTGTTTGAAATGTCGTCAGGCCGAGTATGATAGTTAATTTCACATCCTTACTGTTCATGGCCTGTAGGAATGTGGTTGTATTTTCCCTTGTTCCCTCCCTTACCTTGAAGCGCTTTGAAATGTGTATAGGCGCTATATAAATAAACGATCATATCATATTATATCATTATTAAATCATTACTGTACGTTTTATTAGGCTTTACCATTTACACTTGCTTAGAAAAATATTTGAATATGCTCTACTTTTTCTTCTGCTTTGTGAAAATATTATTTTTAAACTGTTCATATTGAGATATATATTTTCCTCACTAATATTGTGTTATGGTTGTCAGAAGGAACTCCATATTTTGTGATTTGAAAGAATACATGCTTGCCATTTTATTAAGTGCATGTTAATCCTTTTTACATAGGAATGCATATAAACCAACAGTTTGAAATAAAACTTAAACGTACTTTCTATACATATTATATTTAGTAATGCTTTTTAATGTTATTTGTGGAAGGGCTTGAAGTTCCAAAAATGAGCACTGTGAGGAAAGTCAATGCTTTTTAGGTGGGCTTAATCCATCCGGTGGGATTCCTGTGGGATTTCACAAAAGTCGAACTCTGACGCTCATCTCAAGACATGGTTCAAGGCCCACTGTCCAATTGCAAGGCCAGTGATTCTAGAGATGTGTCTGATGTCACAGATGGCTTCAAGAACACACCAACATCAGGACATGTTAAGGGTTTTTATATTCAATTCAGCAAAGCCTAATGGTTGTCCCTCTCTCTCAAAACTATGCAGGGGTAGTCAAACCCTAACCCAAGCATCACACAAACCCAGACTGGTACGAGAGATCAGTAACCCATACTATCTACAAGAGGTCTGACTTTTGGATATGGCCTAAAGGCAAATGCCTTATCTGTCAAGACTCCCATCAGGGAACAATCTAGGGGTTTCTACTCAGGGAGTTCCAGAAAGAAATGGCTTAAAGTTTGTGCATTTCCGACTCTTAGATCTTCGCCATCTCTGGCCCTGTCTCCATCTTATATTCCTCTCCCTGAATCTCTATACCACTCTGCCATATCTCCTACTATTCTCCTCCTTCCCTCACCCACTGTCTCTATCACTCTTCCTCTCCTGATCCTCTGATGGTCCCCTCATCCTCGCTATTTATAGCTTACCTCCACCCTCCTATCTTACTCATCATTACTCTCCCTGTTCTAAACTATTACTCTGCTCTCCTCAACTACACTTCCCTTTCCTCAACACTAATATTTCCCGTCTCCACACCACTACTTCTCTCCCTTCTCCACATCACTACTTCTCTCCTCCCCTCTCCAAACCACTATTACTCGTACCTTCCCACACAACTACTACTATCCCCACTCCACACCACTCCTGGTTATCCTGTACCTTTTCTATCAACCACCCACCTTTCACTCTCTCAGTCACCTTGTTACTCACTCCTTACCTTTCGATTCACACATTTGCTTGTACATTTCCAGTGCTACTTCCTATCATCAACCTATACCTCACCTTGCACAAATCCTGAATAATCTTCTTGTATGCTCCTCTGCACAGTCCTTCCCCTGGGTGGTCTCTTCATCTGCCTTTGCCTCCTCTGACCTCACCTAAACAACCCCCAACATTCTGCTTTGCCTGTCTCCTTTTATCCTGTTCTGTCCATCCCCATTGGCTGTCCTTCCTCATTGGTTCCCCAGCCAATGTTCCCTCTTTTCCCCCCTGGAAGGTGTTACAATCATCAAAATATGTAAAAAGGGTGTGTAAGCCCCGCCCCATTCTCATGAGTGCGTTTGCCAGGGATTTGCAATGGGGCCTTGTGGTAGTGAGTCATGCCATTCAAATCCTAGTTCCTGTGAGGGCCTTGAATGCCTGTTGGTTTGGCTGGGGAGTCATTTTTGTGGCTCTCTCACGGGTAAGCAAAATGTCTTTGCAGTTTATCTCTGCTGTTGACTGTGGCACTGCATTGCGCATCACATTCTCTTTGGTATATTGCCGTGTTGGGTTCACAGGTGCCAGTCACTCTGATGCTTCGGTTTGGCTGGTGGCATGCTACTCTCTCGCTGTGTATGCCTGGATATTTAGTTTTCTTGAAGAAATAGAGAATAGCTGTCCTTAACTGTGCAGGGCAGGTATGAGGTGATTGAAAGTGCCACTGTGTGAATGTAAACTGGCACATTGAGAAGGGGCAGGGATTGTGGTCCTCCCAACTGCCCCTTGCCCTCTGGGGTGGGAGTGGCTCTGGCTTTCAACCTAGTTGGCCTTCCACCCTAGGATGAGAAGGGTCCCCATACAAACCCCTCTTGAAGGGGCAGCGTACTTTGCATGTGACACCTATCAGCCAATCATAGACACTGAACCCTTCTAAACCAGTTTTGAGGACCATTAAAAGGCTGAGCATGTTTGCTGATTCGTTTGTGGGGCTTGTTTGGCTACCAAGTTTGCAGTATAGATGAAAAGTTCAGAAACGGGTTGTTTTATAAATCTTGTTGGGTGCTTTAGGAGAGGGTGGGAGCATTTTATTGAATTTACCTATAACACTTATTTTACTTTTTTAGTTGGTTCATTATTACAGAGAAATGTCCCTGATCTAAAACCCTCTCACCACAACAATCCCACCCCACCATCAAGATACACATCAGGCTGTTTTAATCATAATGCTTTCATTTGTTAAAATGATACATCAAGGAAATACAGGTGGTCCACTGACCGCCAATGGTAGAAAAGGCACCTTTAAAACACTGAACTGAAATGAAATGGATGCACTGCAGCATGCCCACCTTTGGCTCACTAACCTTTCCATTCAACATACATTATCCAGTCTGAATTGCACCTTTGCACAAACATCCATACTTAGAACAACTAGTGGTGGATACGGAGTTGGGGTACAGGGGTGCCACCCCTTTGCTTTAGGTGAAGAGATGAATGTTTAAAATACAATCCCAAATGTCTAAATGTACATCTTTCACCTGATAAAGTACTAGCACAACTGGGTGATTTGCTTGTAGGGCGACTGTACAGTTCTGAGCAGGCACACTTGTCCCTATAAATACTTATTTTAATCTGTGATAGATTCTGAACAACTCCCTGCAGAAGACGTACACCACAATAATAAATGAATGGTGAGGCACAAGAATTCTGGCCCCGCTGCCTTTCATATAGGTGCAAACATTGTGAGCAGCTAATTGTAGTAGATATGAATGTTCGTGTGTGTGTTTGTATGCGTGCATGCAAGGGGTTGTTTGGAAGCCGAGCATGTCTCTAGCCAATATATACCAGTACCTCACATAAAGACTGCTTACAACAAATAATGGTATATACTATCACAGCCATAATGGGTATGTGTCCTTATAGTGGCATGTCATTTGTATACTGTCTTTATGAGCAAAACCAACAAGATAAGTGGCAATAATGGCATATATTGGCGCTGCCAGGGAGGGCATTATTTTGAAAATGGCATTCCATTTCATCTAGCATTATGAGAAAAGCCAACAAGGCACGTTTTCATTCGTGGCCAAACTGGCTTACATTGTTTCGGCCTGTGAGGGTATGTTTTCTGGCAGTGGTATTGCATTTTGTTCTGGCATTGTGGGAAAAAGCAATCCTGAATATGTTCTTAAGTGGAAATACTGGCATATGTCGGTGCAGCCAGTGTGGACTTGTATGGGCTCAACCACATGAACATGTTTTTTACTCTTGCAGAATACTGGCATATACTGACAGCAAAGGTATCATGAAAATGTGTTTTTAAATGATCCTTTGTGGTATTGGTGACTTGGCATTTATTGGACTGATTATGTGTTACCCTACACATTGATTGTAAACTACATGACTCTTTACCTAATTTTTCACAGACAGTGTGTTGTAAAGTTTTTCATTTAAACAATTATTTTAATAACTTTCTAAGAAGGAGAATATGCCCGAACCATCCTTCATTAGTTCTGGTGCCCTCCTTATCCTCAATTGCTCTTGCACGTTCATGGGAAATGTTTACACCACTCCAGTTTACAAATTAACCAGCTGCCACTGCATAACAAATCAAGTATAAATGACTATACCAGACACACAAATTGACATTGATGATTTCCCAAAATAAATAAAATCCGGTCTGTGGAATTGTGTCTGTCTTAAACCCATCCCGCTCTTTGTATCAAAAGATGAAGCAGTTCTCAGAATAAAGTCTGAAAACAAATCAAAGTGCTTAGCTTTCTCTTAAACCATGACAAGTGGACTGGAATTCTTGGACTGATTTATATCTAAAATATTGACACAGTTGGTGACAGGCTATTGGCTCCTACTAGCTTGGTATAGAGACTGCTTAATGTATTGTGTTATGGTATTTTATTTGCTGCAACTAATTGTAAAGACTTTGGTTTCTCAAGATTGTTGTTGTTTTTGGAATGCTCGGACAGCAGAGCCTAACTCTCTCTATTTTCAGGGAGTCATGTTCACCCCCACATGATATGTTACTGGGATAGATATGTGTCCTGCCTATTCGAATATTAGAAACAATTATTGATGTTAATCATAAGAGAGGCTGGAGTTTCACTGTGTTGTCCCACACTATGTTATTTATTGAAGGTTGATTGGACTTTACATGCATATCTTCGGCAAGCCCTAAGACGTAGATGTCATTATCTATCATCTTCATTGGTATCGTTGATATGAACATCTGCCTTCCACAACAAGTTAGGTATCCATTTGTGGATTATTAATTGGAGTGCTCTCACACTTTAAGATAACCAAAGTTAAACAAATTAAACGTAATCAGAGTTTGATTGTGGTAGAGATACAGCACATGAGGAAGGAAGACGATGCTGCCCTTTTGTTGTGTAATATTTGTGATGCCTTGGGAGGTCAATGTACAATTTATATCAGAACAGATATACATGACGTGTTGGGAGCTAGGATGGCCACTGGTATGAACATTACTATTATCATGGGTGGACCTTAATACTTGTTACTGGGGAGACAAGGAGCAGAAGACACAGAATGGCCATACAGGGTGTAGCTTGCCTACTTTCATTTTGAAACCGAATAAGGGGAACGTACAATGAGAAAAATTGACTGAATTCATGGAAAATCATGAAATGTATATATGTAAAGGGAGAGTGAGAGGTGACATACCAGGCAACTTTACTTGGTGCGTTTGGAGATACCACTCAATTAAAGATTATTATTTCATGACAGAATCAGATTTTGACTTGATAACATTCCTATTGATAGATCATGGTAGCAATAGCGTTCATGTTAAATTAATACTCCTATTAAATGTGGACTCCGTTGTGATCAAACAGCTAATTGGCATGACAGTTACAGTTAATTTAAGCAGTAATAGCATCTTCTGAGTTGTGTATACTTTGACAAAAATGAGCAATTTCATTAGAGAGCTGAAGATGGCGCCGTTCCTTTCATCAAGGGAAGTAACGCCAAACTAAATCGTGGCATGGATAAAGGAGGAAGCTAGAGTCACTGCATTAAAGGGTGCCACCATGTGCATGTGGAGGAAGGAGGAGGGCATTAGCTGTACCAACATGTATGCAATCAAGATCGTGCATGAGAAATGGCTACTTAAATCATGTCTACATAATAACGCAAAATCTGAGAAATTGCATGAAGGTGAAGTACAGAAACTAAAGAAAAGGCCCGAGCTGCGCTATGCATATCAATCTTAAATGCAGAATGGAAGCTGATATTTGGCATTTTGTGTACAAATGACACAAAAGGATTCTGGGAGCTATTTAACAATCACTGATGCCCAAAATTGCAGGCCCTTGTAATGCTATTAGCGAAGTGCAGTGGAAGGTTCACATTGAAAGAGCTTCCAGTAGTACCACTAATATTGGCAAAGATTACTACTGCAAGAGTAACATACATCTGATTATAAAATACTCTTTTGATGTCATCCTGGCCATAATATTGAACTTGCAAAGCTTGAGGGCCCAGAGTCCTGATTACCTCTCAAGTCAAGTCTGACTTTTGTACGGATATTAAAATGCCTATTTGACAGCATTAAAGACAAGAGTCATACACCCATTCCAGGAAGGAATCCCTTCTTGTTCTTATTTTCAAGAAGGCGGATCACCTTGATCCCGGCAATTATAGACTTTTTGCTCCGGTAGATGCCCCAAGTAAAATATATGCTACACTTATACTTAAAGAAACGTAAGTAGGGGTCAAAGAGAACTCATTGGTTGGCCCATTACAAACCAGTTTTCATAGTGGTTCTGCAACTCCTCACAACATTCTCAAGCTTAAAATTATAAAAAGGAGGGTTCTGCAAAATGGTAAGCAACCATGAAATTTAATGTACATTGATTTTACTGTGGTTTTTGATGAGGTGATACGAGAGCATCTCTGGTCAAGGTTACGGAAGTGGAACTTGATACCTGATTTGCTTAATCTGCTGATTCAACTACACACAAGGCATGCTTGTACAGGTACAGCTGAAAGGTGCTGAGCATTACACTGAGTAAGGTGTCACAAAGCGAGGGTTGAATCGAGCATGCATGCTGCCTCCCCCTGCTTTTTAGCCTTTATATTGCTGATTTATTTGAACATCTGTTACAAACTACTGTGGTTATGTTGGACCACACTCCCATTGGGCTTTCCAGATCGCTCACTGCATTACATCATTATGCTGTTCTCAATGTTCTTAAGCTAAATCCAAGTATATGACAAATAATGTGCATAGCTACAGTTCCAGCTAGTAGTTCATACTGGGATCTGGGACACGCCAGAGTTATGCAAGTGAATAGCTAGGCCTAGCTCAGTAAATTAACCAGCAATAAAACTAAACATCATAAGCTCACTAATAGCTCATCTTTGAGAGCTTTGTCTTTTATATTGTGTATCAGGAATTATGTTAAGAGGCCGGCAGGTTATAGCATGCAGGGGATGTTATTGGCATACGTACAATGTGTTTTCCCGGCTATACTGTACATCTTGGAGGCCTACTGTGCTGGCAACAACTAATGGTTGAGCAAGCTTCAGGGGAAAAAATATGGTGTCTATGTTTACCACAATGTGTGTCGATACAGGCCATTATTCCGGAATTCAGATTTGCATCACTTAAGGCCTGTATAATGAAATGATGAGGAGAGCACACTTGTATTTAAAAGTCTACACCTCCCTCTCATGCCCTTTGTTATCTATTCTCGGAGACGTTCGGAAAAAAAGTGAGTAGCGTGTTTTGCCTCAATTTAGAAGTGACAATGAGAGCTTGTTCAATAAAACAGATTGGGAAATTGATTGGGAGTTCACTTTTGATGAGCTCAAAGAACAGCTAAAATAAAAAGTTAAATTGTGGGATTGTTGTAACTACAAGCATGTGACAAGGCTAAAGACGCAAGTCAACTTTGCTACCACCATAGTTAGTTATTGCCAACCTCAAAAATATATACTGAATTCTCTTCTGTAAGATATATAAGATCCTTTATGTTGATGCAAATCAACCAATTACCACTATTGTTGACCCTGTGGGTATACCTGTACAGAGAAGAGCTTGCTGGTTATGCAAGTCCCGCTACTGTAAATAATGCAACATTTACTAACTGACTGCAGTTAGTACCTGCAATTGTGAGTACCTGCATAGGGAATATCTGCAACATTTGTAGACAACCTGGCCACTATTAAGACTAGAGAATTCTGGCTAAAATGGTTGGCAGGTTCCCTCTTATGTTTGTCACTTGCAGAAATAATACTTAAAGTCGGTCTGTCTCATCTAGATGCTCAACTGTTCTAATTAGAATTAGCCTAACTTTATGCAAAGGTGCTCACTGGCCCCGGTCCACTGCCTACCTCTGAACCAGCCGACTTGTAGGGTGTTCCTCTGGCCCAGTGCCCAATTTTGTATTAGTGAAGTAATCACTTCAAGGAAGCCGTGAGCGTATAACTTGTTTTTATTAAGTTATAATCATGCAACCCGGCGCACTGCCTGCAGCCCCTATCCATGCTACGCCGTTCACTCCCTCAACTGCCTCACCATAGAATCACCTGCTTCACTCATTCTCAAACATTCCAACAAAACTTGTGCAGGCAGGGAACCTTGACAACATTACAGTAAACAGAATACATATTCAGTAATACAACATCACCCCCCTTCCTATAGAAATTAATCAAAGAATTAAAAACAAAACATGACAAATAGCATTACCTATAATCCCAAACCAAAAACAAAAATCAAAATAAACGATAAGCTAAGAAAATCCATGAAAGATAATTAAAGGTCTTTTCAGTTTTCCATAACATAGTTCCTGGACCAAATCGATAGATTCTAACAAAATCCATGAAAGTTAAATAATGGTCCTTAGTATCCCATGACATAGTCTCTGGACCAAAAAGGTAGTCTTTTCTCTCTTGAACTACGCATAGTCCTACACTCAGCAGCAACATCATAATTGTTCCCATGCTGGATGTTTACTCCTCCAGCCTGCATGCCAGTATCATCAGTCACATTCTCATCACCATTTTGAGTAGGAACATCATCTGCAAAAAAATCAACTGCTCTTCTGTTATATTTTATTTGCCCATATCTAACACACTCACCTTTCCAACACCATTTACTCACTCTATCCATATTCCACACGGATCCACCACGAACCCTGACTGCCCTTTTAAATACATGAACAACTTTTACTGGACTGCTATATTTAGATTCACCCTTTCTCACACTTCGCCCTAATTTTATTCTCACAAAATCTGCTGGAGAGATTCTTGGCTTATCTTGGTACTTGTGAACTATATCTTCCTCAGTTTCCACAATTCCCCTATGATTAACCCAGTTAGGATTAAGAAATGTATTAGGGGCTCTCCCTCTCATTAATTCAAAAGGAGAGACTTCATCCCTCTTTTGACAGAGACACTCACACTCTTTCCTTAAGAGCTTTGCCCACCGGCATGTTGTTTCTTAATGCCAATTCTATTGTCTCTTCAACCATTCTACTGCACCTCTCAACTAACCCATTAGTTTGAGGTTGATATAATGCCGAAAATCTCCATTCAATTCCTGATCCTCTAACAAACTCCTTAACTTCCTTACTTCTAAATTGAACACCATTATCACTTTAGGAAACCCTTCTCTCCTGAAAATTTGACTTAAATATTTAATTAATTCCAAGGAATCAATTTTGCTAACCGCTTTTACCGCCAACCAACCTGAGAAATAGTCGACCGAAACTAATAAAAATCTCTTTTCACCAATCAAATTTGCATAAGTTACATCAATATCAATGCCTAACTTCTCCCACGGTGCCTCCCCCTTGGTGATGTTAATGGGCTCTGACTTTACAGTCTTGCAACTCTTGTCACTGTTCTGACACGGCCAACAGTTTCTAACGAACCTCTCAATCATCAAATCCATTCCTGGCCACCAATACTTCAACCTTACATTACATTTAGTTCCAGTAATTCCCGGATGCCCTTGATGTGCCTTTTCTATGAGCTCACCACATAACACTTGTGGAAGAATCAACTTTTCCCCCCTTAGCAGGAATCCATCTGCCATGGACAACTCATCCTTTACTTCCCAGAACCTCACACACCCCTCCTTAACCAGTCTCTTTTCAGGCCACCCAGATTCAGTGTATTTTTTGATTTCTTGTAAAACCTCATCTTTACATAATTCATCCAACCATGTTTCTTTGGAGGTCACTTCAAGAACAACTGACACCACTTCTTCATTACCTTCTATCTCTGTCTCAACATTCTTTAAAGGTAGACGCGACAAATAGTCAGCAATAACATTTCTCCTCCCAGGCATGTATTTCACAATAAAATAATAGTCTTGCAGTTTGAGGCTCAATCTAGCCAACCTAGGTGAAGCTCTGCACATCCCTTTCATTGTAAGAACTTCAATTAGAGGCTTGTGATCAGTTTGTACAATGAACCTGTTTCCCCAGAGATACTTTCTAAAGTAACACACTGCCCAGGAACATGCTAACAATTCCTTTTCAATTACCAAATATCTACTTTCAGAGACTGAAATAGCCCTAGTGGCATGACTGATCACCTTCCCAATACCATCTTCATTAATCTGAGATAACACTGCTCCCAATCCGTTCCCACTGGCATCCACCGTAACCTTGGTCAACCTTCAAAAACCAAATCCTCCCAGTTCTGCAGAATTACAAATCTCCTCCTTTATGCAATTTACAGCTACATTACACTCATCACTCCACTCAAATTTGGCATCCTTTTTCAACAGTCTTCTTAAAGGCTGTCACACTGGCAAAATTATCTACACATCTGTTATAATATTCACACAACCCAAGAAAAATCTAAGTTCATCTTTGCAATTGGGGTTAGGTGAATCGCTAATAGCTTTCATGGCATCCCACTTAGGTTTGTAACCTTTACCATTTACTGTATGTCCTAAATACTCCACTTCTTCCACTCCAAACTTACATTTACTCTGCTCAATCTTCAGTCCCACTTCCTCTAGTCTCGTCAACACTTCTCTTCACCTTTTATCATGTTCCTCTGAACCATTTCCAAATATAATAATATCATCCTGATACACAAGTGTCCCATTCAAACCCTTAAGAACATGCATCATCACTCTCTGAAAAACCGCTGCCGCGGATGCTAAACCAAATGGCATGCGTTTATATCTGGACAACCCATGAGGAGTAATAAACGCTGTGATGTCTCTGCAATCCTCCGTGAGTGATATCTGATGATAAACACTTGAAAGATCCAGTGTGGAAAATACCTTTGTGTTTCCAATGCAATTTAGCATTTCAGATACTATCGGAAGAGGAAAAGTATCAATTATGATGTTCTTGTTGACATCTCTTAAGTCCACACAAATTCTAGGTTTGCCATTCTTCTTCAATGCAACAATGATGGGGCTCACGCATTTCGAGGATTCAATCTTTCCTATGACTCCTTCTGATTCTAGTCTCACCAATTCTTGTTCAACCTTGTCAGCAATGGCAAATGGGATGGGTCTGGATTTCAAGTGTTTGACCGGTAATGCTCCTTTCTTTAGCCGGATCCTGTGTGCAAAATGTTTCAACAAACCTAGATTAATTTGCACTTCACTTCTTTTCGCTGACATTTTGTCTCCTTGCCCTTGACTACTATTAACAATCAGAATGTGTTCTTCTTCACATGGATCCAATCTGATTTTTAACCCAGCTTGATCTCTCCAGCCCACTATATTCACACCCTTTTCTGCCACATAGACTTTCACTTGTGTACGCCTATCTTTGAATTGAATGATACATGAGAGCCAACCAATTATTTCAATCTTCGACCCTTCAAACCCACCAGGGTTTCTTATGTCTGATGCCGTATGCTATTAACTTTTGCCAAGTTTTCTTGGTGATGATCGTCCATGGTGAACAACTATCTGCCTTCACCCTGATCTTCCAGTTGTCAAATATTACTTCACAACTTGGGCATTTGAATTCTCCCCCTGGTGGTTCATGAATCATGAACACTCTCTCCTCATCTGATTCTTCTTCTTCATCTTGAATAGCAGAAATTCTCTTCTTCCGTCTACAGGTGACAGCAAAATGGCCTCTTAGTCCACAATTTCCACACTTCTGCCCTATTGCCGGGCACTGCTTAGCATATGCATAATGACCAAATCTACCACAATTGTAGCATCTGTCCCCATCTTTAGTCTGTGCGTTCTGAGATTTGGGTTCATTCTTCACCCAATTCCTTCCTTTGGGAAAAGTTCCTTTATTCTCAAAACCCTTGGTTCTGTTACCTTTGACTGTAGTGACTTCCAACCGCTCTTTGGTCCTTAGGGTACTGACCAAACCTTGCTCCTTTGTTTCTTGCACTTAGCAATTTTGCTGCTGCATGTTGTGAGCCGCCTCTTGTTTTTTGCACTTCATTTCTTTGGAACATAATTGACTATGTTCAATCCGCTTGGTGATGGCAATAGTCTCTGGTAGGGACGGGTTATCCACCATCCATAACCTATCCTGGACTAAACTGTCTTTTGAATGGATAATGATCTAGTCTCTGATCAGTTCATCAAGAGTAATACCGTTTCCAAAGTGGAAGGTGCGTGACAAAATTCTCAATGCCGACACATACTCTTCAATAGTTTCATTGTCCTTTTGAATTCTTGTGTAAAAGTTGTATCTGTTTATAGCTACATCCGGAGCATAGTACTTGTCTAATTCCCTCATGGCCTTTTCATGCTCATCAGCATCACCAACTTCATCTCCCAGCAATTCTGGTAATTCTCTGAACTTCCTTTGCCCTTCTAACCCTAAGGCATGAAGCAATAGTAACCTCTTTTTGTGAAGGGTTAGTCCCTCTTGCGCTACAGCTTGAATATAGTTCAACCAGAACTCCTTCCACTCTGACCAAGCAATCACAGGATGACCCAGGGTCGGAAGGAAGCATGCAGGTGGCTGAATGCTGATGCCTTGCATTTTTCTCTCTGATTATTTTGGTTTTATAACTGCAACACCACCAAAATAGACCTCTATAACCTTACATAGACTCTTCTCAGATATATGTATCCAAAGTTCTTTGATAATTTTTTTTTTGTTTGTTGTGCTTCACTGAGACGAGGATGAGGAGATTTCCATATCCTTGCCTGACTTCCTGGTAGCTGAATGAGGTCCGTATCACGTGATCGTGACACATACTACGGGTCCTTTCCTTCAATGTGTGTGTATAACGTGCCAAGCCCAATCCAAGCATGTAAATATAAAATACAAGGCTCCCAATAGAAGTAAAGAGTCTAAAATTATGTTGCTCCCCCTGTAGAGCTGAATGTATACTTCCTGCTTCCCCAGGAGACTCAGCACAAACAAACGTGACACGTTCGTTCGGAGCAGCTGCTCTCTTTCCTTCGTCCTTCGTTTTGCATGGATTCTTCAGACGCCGGGTAATCCTCATCGCCAATTGAAGTAATCACTTTAAGGAAGCCATGAGCTTATAACTTGTTTTTATTAAGTTATAATCATGCAACCTGGCGCCCTGCCTGCAGCCTCCATCCATGCTACGCTGTTCACTCCCTCAACTGCCTCACCATAAATTCACCCGCTTCACTCATACTCAAACATTCCAACAACACTCGTGCAGGCAGGGAACCTAGACAACATCACAGTAACCAGAATACATATTCAGTAATACAACAATTAGCCTATTTTTTTATGATGCGTTTCTCTGGCCCACTGCCCAGTCTTGTATTAGCCTATTTCTATGATGTGTTTCTCTGGCCCATGGCCTAATCTTGTATTAGTCCATTTTTATGATGTGTTCCTCTGGCCCACTGCCCAATTTTGTATTAGCCTATTTTTATGATGCTCCTTGGCCTACTGTTTAACTTCGAATAAGCCTAGCCGCATGATGTTTTATTGCCCACCGTCCAATTTTGAACTAGACTATTTTTATGATACTGTCTAGCCCATTGCTTAGTTCTGAATCAGCTTACCTGCTTGCATATGTACCCTCTGGCCTAATGACCATACGGGTAGCCCGCTGCCGCGCCATTTACCATACTGTATCACCAGTACAAAACTCGCTTCACCTTCTATTCTGCTCCCTGCCCCCTTCTGACCCACCCTAACCATCAGCACCCTAATTAGCAAGCCACTCTAACCACCAGTCACGCCCTCTGCGCTACTAGTGTGTCTCTTTAGCACCCCATGTAACTAGCCAGAGCGCCTGCCCTAATGCAAATACACGCCTCACTCTGTGTTGGTGTACACACCCCCCCAGACTAACGAGTCACTTAGCATCAGGTATGGGTGCCCACACCCTAGAGTCCCAACCCCAATCCTCTCAATCCTCTCTATCCTCAGCTACTTCCTCCTACTATATAGTGCTTCATTTCACCAAATTATGCCTGCGGGACCTACAATACCAGTCCCAGCATTGCTATGCCTGGTCACCCAGCAACCATGTCCATCAACAACACAGTCCTCTCTAAAGGTGTATTCATCTTCCATAAAACAGGCTTTGCCCGACTTCGCTGCCCCAGACACCACCCCTTGCCCTGCCTCACACCATTCCTTCCCAACTTTCCAGCCTTCGCAACCACTCCTCAACCCCACATACATACCCTGCAGCAACTGGGTAGAACACGCTGCACAAGCCTCTCCTTCAGAAGCATTCATAATATAGCCCAAACAAGACCTATCTCTATAGCAAAAAAAAACGATAGACTCTCAGCGCGCACCTATCAACAACACCCCCACATTAAAAACCAACACTCCCCTCCTTATTTCCATCCACTACTGCACCTATACCCCATGCGACTCTTGTGTCCCTGACATCAACACCCAGAGGCCCAGCATTTCTAATGAGACCCCGCAAAACCCACTTAACACCAGAGCGACCCTCCCTCAGACTCATCTGACCCTACCCTCAAGTTTGCCCAAACCGAGTCAGCCTCTATTAGGAGCCCTACTAAATATCAGATCCCTTGGGGCCCATGCAATCGATATACACAATTGCATACTAGAATTTAAACTTGACTTGAGTGCTCACCGAAACATGGCTGCATAATGCCTCAGGCCTACAGATCACACTAGCTATACCTTCCAAATACACCCTCCTCAGAGCAGATCGCTTAGATGCCATAGGTGGAAGAGTGGCCATTATCCATGAAACCAAAGCTAAAACATGCAGCCCAGCTCCCATTCAGGTCAGAAATGCACGCAAATTCACCCCTGAGAATTTAAATCGGTTACTCAACAACCTACTAAACGCCAAACCACTAGAAAGTATCAATACAGAGATCATTTCGGATCACTATCACTAATGCCTAAAACCGCAATAGCTGAAGTAGCCCTCTCAAAACCAAATTGCCCAAACCTAAACGCAGCTCCCCTTGGTTCAATGATGAACTCATAGAACTCAGAAGGCAAAAAGAGCCCTAGAACATTTATCTAGAACAAATAATTTCCCAGAACTCCTAATCAATCTGCAACAACTATCCAAAGTGTATGAATTCAATGTACACTCGCAAAAAGCTGAATCGGTCAACAATCGTATCTCCAATGGGGCCTCCAACACAAAAGAATTATTCACTATCATTAGAGAACTAGAATCCCCCATCCAATCCACCAGCCCCATGATTACCAGCACATCTTGGTGTACCACTATTCAGGATGCTCTATCCTCCAAAGTGAATACACTCCAAAGCAAAATAGCCTCGCAAAAAAGCTCCCAGAGCTCACCGCTAATCCACACCACCATCCAGACACCACCACAAGACCTGATGTACCCTAATTCCACTTTGCTCAAGTCACCAAGGACCAGGTCCTCAAAATAATAGCTTCTCTTAAGCCATTTTACTGTAAAGGTGACACATTCCCTGCCAAAGTAGTCAAAGACTGTGCCACCACACCAACGCCTATCATTACCAAAGTTGTTAATGAGTCTTTTAACTCTAGGGAAATACCAGCATCTATTAAAGTAGCATGGGTCACACCCCTACTCAAAAAACCTTCACTAGACCCAGCAATCCCCATGAACTACAGGCCCATAACAACAGTGCCATTTCTCCTCAAAATCATCGACAAAATTGCATACACCCAAGTACAAACCCACCTAGAACAGAACGATTTGCTAGGGAACAGACAATCAGGATTCCGTCCCAGTCACAGTACTGAGACTGCCCTTCTAGACCTAAAAAAACAGATGCACTCTATCAGTGATTCTGGTAAACTGGGCATCCTACTACTCCTAGACCTCTCTGCAGCATTTGACTTAGTCGGCCATGACAAATTATGGCTAACCCTATCTACCAACTTCCACTTCTCTAAGAAAGCCACTACTTGGATAAAATCCTTTCTTTCCGACCGCACTTCAAGAGTCACCCTATGGGAAGCTGATCCCATCCCTGTACCTCTGGGAGTACTGCAAGGATCCTGTTTCTCCCCTACGCTCTACAATGCCTACACAAAATGACTCTTTGCGGCACTAGATGCCATGGGAGTAATTTATACAAACTTCACCAATGACACGCAAATACTTATTCCCATCACAGGTAACCTCGAACAGAACACATCCTGCGTTAATAAAATCTACTCCCTCATCCAAAACTGGATAGCCAACAATAGTCTCTTCCTTAACAGAGAAAAAACAGAGATCCTCATAGTCGGCACCCCAGCCAGACTTAGCAAACTCCACCCTGACTACACCTCCATAGTGATAGACGGCACCCCCATCACTATATCGCACAAAGTCAAAACCCTAGGAGTATGCCTTGACTCCAATCTCACCATGAATAACCATATTAGTGCTCTTGCCTCCTTCACGGCATATACAGCCAAACTCATCACACTAAGCAGAACCCTCCATTCCACTGAAAACTGTCTGACCCTTGCCAGAGCCCTTATCCTAACAAAGATAGACTATTGCAATGTTCTACTGTTAGGCACCTCCTAAATAAACCTAACTAAACTTCAACTCCTCCAAAACAAAGCCCTTAGAGCAGCTCTGGGTGTTAACAGAAGAGAACATATTTTTCAACAGAGAAGAGCTCACTGGCTCCCAGTATAAGCGAAAATTCTCCACAAAACTCTCACCATCACCCATAAATGCATCTCTGACACAGCCCCTAGCTATCTCAGTTGAAGCATTTCTCGCAAAATCACACCCAGAACACTTAGATCGAGCGCCAATACACACCTCCATATCCCATGCTTCACTACTTCTAGAGCAGGCAAGGACAGCTTCCCCATAGCAGCTCCTGACATCTGGAACTCGCTTCCACCCACCTCAGCAACAAAACCTCCTTCCCTAAGTTCAAGAAAGAACTAAAAACCTGGCTGTTTAACCAATACTAACAGTGTACGTGCAACACAGCTTGCCTTATTCACTCTATATACTGCCAAACACACATTCACCTCGCTCCTATGTTGAGGAACCCACTCGTCCTTTCACACCTATCCTACTGCCCAAAATTCCCAAGTCTGATGTAAATTGGTTAAAAAGCCTAAGATGCTTTTAAGATGTTTGTAACTACCTAAGACACACAAGATATTTGTAACTGATTAAGTTGTATGTAATTGCCATGGTGTAACTGCTTAAGATGACTATGATGTATGTAACCTACGCCGTGATACCTGAGGGTTTGGGCGTGTAATCAAATGCAACAAACAAAAAATAAATAAATACATAGTGAATCCATGGTAAAAAACAAAGCACAACATGTGTCAATTGCACATTTGGAGAGGAAATCAAATGTATTTAATGCATCGATTAAATTAACTTAATTTATGTCAGGATGGAATATGGAGCTACTGGGCACATCATAAATGGTGTAATCGTTACTTCTACATGTTGAAATAAAATTATAATTTAATCAGATTTTTATGAATTATGTTGTAAAAATACTTTTTGCAGATATGTATATGGATTTATCTGCTTGGATTGGATTATGATTTCAAAGGGTGTAACGTTTAATTACAGACTGTGTCACATTATATTAAAGTTGGTGCCTCTCATCTATTCAGCCATAAAAATCATCTCTCCATCTGTCTGTAGCCTATTTTATAATTCAAATATTCTAACCATTCTGTCCTTATCACGCTGCATATTTTCACTGGTTAAATCCTTTCAATGTCTGGCTTTCTGGCTTTTCTTTCTCTTAATTAATTGTAAAGTGATTCTAACTGATTCCTTAGTTCTCTTATTACAAAAAAGCAGACATCTCATTGTCTGAATTCAGACCCCTCTCTACCAGTCTAAATTTACAAATTAATTTGGCTTCTTCCTGCCTCAGCATTTGTTCCTGATTCCCTCCCCTATGTCCCAGTGTCACTTTCTTAAGACCTAGGAACTTAGTGGTTTTTTTGTCACACAACTGGTGATTTTTCTGCCAATGCTGGGCTAGGGGCAAGTTGGTGTTCTGGCTCCCGATAGATGATATATTTTCTTGTATCCTGACTCTAAGTTCCCTTATAGTACTTCCTATGTACACTTGTCCACATTGACATTTAATGGCATAAATTACAAACTTCGATCGGCAGTTAATATGATCCACAATTTTATGCTTTATTCCATTAGAGTCCTCAAACATTTCTGTATTGACCAGTGCATGTTTACACATGGAATGCTTGCTTGATATGTGTTTTTGATTTTTGTGCTCTCTTCCTTTTGGTAACTTTTAACACATTTTTTGCATATGTTGGGCTAGTTTTTCATTTTGATGTAATATTTGTTTTGTAACTTTAAGACGAGCCCTGATTTGAGAAAGGTTGTGTATCCCGCTGAAACACGTGTTATCACAAAGGGCAATTACACAGAAATATAAAGTACCACCAAACGTGATTTTAGTGGTTCTTCACAAGAAATATTGGGTGGACCTTCTTTTTTTCATGGCGCATGAACCTAATATGAAGCAACATCAAACTATTATTCCTTGTTAAACGGAGTGCAGAAACCATACATCTCTGTTTGCTTACCATATCCATGCGACAATATTTGGTCTGACTTGGATATAATCTTTTTAGGGCACTGAGGTCTATTCGTTAGTATTCACAGTAAATGGTTCCTCAGCTATCCCCCAGGCTTGTAAGTAGTTTCTACAAGACCAGACATGTTATATGAATAACATTTCATGCTGCAGCCTCGTGACAGATATTTATGAGTGGTTCAAGGGAAGATTGATTTTACAGATATCTTTGTTCTCTCACATTAGGTGGACATTTGGCCAGGTTCATTGGTCAGATTGGGTTCACAATGTAATTTTAATGGCTGCATTTGCTTTTAACACAGGCCTGGTTTAGTTACGAGAAAAATATACCATAGATGTCTGAACTTTAGAATGTTTAAACTTATTTGGTCATAGTAATCGTTCAGCCATTTCCTAGGGTGAGGTTGAGCTTGCTCCAAGTCCACAACCATTTAAACTTGAAGTTAGCACAACAGACCGGAGAAATTAATAAAAACATTTTTCAAATCACACAACATATGGCTTTTCAAACTGTGTGCATAGATAATTTATCAACTCAAATCAGGTCAATTTGTCATTGGGCCTCATTACGAGGCTATTAGCGCCATGACTAGCACCAATAACGGGACCGTGTCCAGCCTCGTTCAATGGGGACTTACCGGTCTAGTCCGACCTTGGCATAGGGCTCCCATAGGGCTCAATGGGAAGGGGGAAGGCGTCAATAACGGTACCGCAAATTGCAGTACCGTTATTGACCCCGGTTATCCCTTAATGGGACCCGTCCATAACGCCTGGTAAAACCAGGCGTTAAGGGAGGGACCCGCTAAGGGACCTCGGAAAAGGGCGCAAAGGGATTACCAGCACCGGTGTCATTACCGGTGCCCGGTATCCCTTTGCGCCCACCTCAGAATGAGGCCCACTATGACTTTATACAATAGTTTGAAAATAGTTGACATCGAAGTGTCTTGAAAACATGAAGGTGTTTGGCACTTTACTCCATATCTATAATAAGGGTTCCTAGTGAGCTTTGGTCGTCCAGGTACAATATTAGCAAAAACAAAAAAGCAACAACTGCCAAGGCTATTATGTCATACTCCCCACCTCCAGTTATTCAAACCAGTATCATAGAATTTTTCAATTTCTGATAAAAACATCTGTTTTTTATTTTGTACCAGGATAACACATATTTTACTTTAAAAACTATTTGTTTATACACATTCATTAGCCGAAACAAGGCCTTCATACAATGTTTTATACAATCATGACAATACATACCTGTTACAGGCACAAGTAGAGCCAACATTTACAATTGTAACCTATGAACCCTATAGATCATGCTTGCTAATGTACAATTTCCAGACCCTGTTATTTTCCAGTGCCCTTTCTCAATTTCTTTTTTCTTTGTATTTAACCTGCTATAGCTTAAGAAGTGCTGGTGGAAGCTGTGTGTAAAGGTCATCATAGTGTGTTTCGGCCGTCTCTTCACCCAACTGCGGTGTCACAAATGTGCGGCCTTCATCATGACGGAATACATCTTGTAGAGTACACAGGGAATGTGTATTTTGTAGTAGTAGCCCAGCAAAATCACCAAGAGGAGGAGATCCCAATGTTAGAGTGAAGTCAAGTGTATGGGGGAGCTCACAAGCGAGCTTAGGAAGGCTGGCCCTGTCACAAAGTTATAAGTACCCAGTGTTGAAAAAGCTGTTCTGGAATAGGACGGGCTGGTCCCCTGAGTGCAGAGGTTACATTGCTTGGACTCACTGTCCCTGTCCTGACCTCTTGTCCTAGGTATCTGGACTTGCCCTGATCTGCATGCAAATACACAGACAGGGATCAGCCCGTCCTATTTCACAATGGCTTTTTGTGAGTCCATCCACTCACGGAACTACATTTGAACACTTGATAGTTATAACTTTGTAATGGGGCCAGCATTCCTAAGCTTGCCTGTGAGCACCTCCACACAGTGGACTTTGCTCTTACATGGGGATCTCCTCCTTTTGGTGATTTTGCTGGGCTACTACTACAAAAGACACAATATACATTTGCTGTGTACTCTAGAATTTGTATTCTGTCCTGATAAAGGCCCCACATTTGTGACACCACAGTTCGGTGAAGAAATGGCAGAAACAGACCGTGATAACCTTTTACACACAGCTACCCCCAACACTGCTTAAGCTGGGGCAGGTTAAATACAAAGGAAAAATTAATTGAGAAAGGGCACTGGAAATACCAGAGTCTGGAAATGGTACATTAGCAAGAATAATCTATGGGGTTCATAGATCACAATTGTAAATATTGGTTCTACTTGTGTCTGTAACAGGTATGTGTTGTCATTATTGTATAAAACGTTGTATGAAGGCCTTGTTTTGGCTAATGAATGTGTAGAAATACATTTTTTTTAAAGAAAAATATGTGTTATCCTGGTACAAAATAAAAAACATGTTTTTATTAGAAGATGAAAAATTCTATGCTACTGGTTTGAATAACTAGAGGTGGGGAGTATGACATAATAGCCTTGGCAATTGTTACTTTATTCCATGTTACAGAACTGTGCACCTTTTTAAAATATAGTATTTTTCTTTTCTTCTGATAGAATATCTTATTTAGCCTTTTGCATATTTTCTGGTACTACTATTTCTGGAATACAAGTCATTCATTTCCTTGTTTAACCGAGTTGTGAAGTTGGGCCTTTCACATTAATGATGCAAGGACATTCTGAATCTCCTGTTGTTGCAATTAAAGTCGACTGCAAACCAATTCCTTTTGGGCTTGCTTGAAAGAGTGTTCCTGCTTAGTGCATGAAATCTCAAAGAATTTGGACCATTTTCTGTGCCTTTCACTTTAATTTTAGAATGCGTTCTTTTGTTTCCATTAATTCCCACATGCACCACTCCTTAGGGTCAGATTTGTTAGGGAAAAGACGGCAATAAAATGTAGAATACCATTTTTTCCAAATGTTCAGGAAAATCTATTCTCCAATAGAACAGTAATGTTCTACATCTAATTCTCACTTGTCATGGTCAAATATGCCCAACTGATAATAATATGACTTCTTTTTCCAGTCTTTGTGTCTTCAGGTAAGGATACTTGGATCTCTTTTTTTTGGTATGCATAATGGAAACCCTTTCCTCTGGGCCCTTTCCCTGCTTCTTGTGGTTATCCGGGAATCTAGCAGGAACTTGAGTTATGTTAACTTTAGGGAGAGGTAGAAAGGCAGGTTTAGTCTGACATAATAACACAGATCTATATTTTAAATCTCCCTTCCAAACTTCTAATCTCTACATAAAATTCTATAAGCATCATTAAAAATAGTCATTTTATTTTAAATACTATACAAACATTCACCCTTTCAATTAAAGAATCAATACTTACCATTTTGCATAGACCTCCTTTCATTCAGAAATCATCTAATTTGGGGGACGTACTAATTGCTCAGTTTGGTGAAGGGCATCCTGAAGTGATAGGTATTCAGCTAGTGGATGTGGACCGATCGTTCCTCTCTCTGCTCTCCTGTTGGAACGTTTATTTTATAGGCAACAGGGGAGATCTTATTTGTGATTGCAAAAGCCCTGCACCAAGATGGGAAGATTGTACATTCTTTGGACTGCTTCCTTTGAACATTATAGAGGTACACTTGATTATCTACCTCATACTCCTCTTTGGATATACATAGGTTGCAGTAAGTAAGTCTCTGTACTCACAGCAAGCTTCACCAGGTTACTTGGTGCATAGCCAAAAACATTATGGATATGCTTCTTTAGGTTTTCTACATATTCATGAGTGGTAAAGGTGTTAATCAACATCTGTTCCTGTGTTCGATATGAGAGATGTTGAGGCAACACTATTTTCGTACTAGTTATGGCTTCAAAACAGGACATCTTAGTGGAAGAAATAGTGCTAGACCGCAGAGCCATCCGGACTAGTGGTAATCACAAGTCCATACTGGGTGCAGAATCCACCACAAATGTATTTAGGATTCCTACAATGGTTTTATTATATTACTCCACCCCCCCTCCACTAGTTGCAGGTTGGTGGGTGATATGCAATTTACTCTTGACGCCTTTGAGGAAGGTCAAAATTAGAGAAGATGTGTTTGATCAATTAAGTAGCGGCAGTCTCCAGCTTGCAATTTGGGGCAGGAGGACATTCCATCTATTTATTGAATCAGCACGTAACAGTCAAAATATATTTGTTGCTGTTTGCAGAACAAATCATTGGACCAATACAATCCACTGTAAATCAGCCTTTCCTAATGTCATTCCTCTCTTTTGTAAAGGAACCAGGCAAGTGAGAGAGCCTGGTTGCAAGCGAGCACACACTAGACAAACTTCTACATACAGATGCGAGCCTTGACCCATGTGTGGCCAATAGGTAACCTCATGTCTCCACTGTCTTTTGGAATCTCCAATGACCAGCTGTTGTTGTGTGTCATAGGTGCGATTTTGCATTATGCTTTGGAAGCTGGTAGGTACTACCCACTCATCGCAACCAGATTGGGTTTTTCTGAACAACAGTCCATTTTGAATTTTAAAAAATGTCTGGAATTTAATTAATATTCAAAAAATCTTCTTTTCCTTCCAATCAGATACCAATAAAGGAAAGTTTTTTGGGCCTTCTAAATAGTTGTAGAATCTCCCTTTTATTGGGTCCTCTTTCTGTGCAGTAATTAGATCTTGAAATGGAGCATCTATACTCTATTGAAGAGTAGAAAGCTTGCGTTCTGCTTGTTTTTGGGATCAAGGTACTACTGCCATTTTTTTTTCTCAAGGAGATATTACCTGTCAATGTTATCCACTTTGAGTGAGCAGGTTTTGGCTAATAGATCACCCACCTAATTTCTTGTCTTATCGGTGCCTGACGCTCAGTGGTGGCTGGGGAAAGTTTGAAGTGGTGGGGAGGTAAGCATGGTGCGAGTAAATGCATGCGAGTAAGCATAGTGTGCAAACTGACGCCACACTATGGGGGATGTTGAGGGATGGTTATGCACCAAGAACTTTTTGAAAAAAGGGTTAAAAGTATGCATTTTAAAGTACTATTTTCAAACAAAAAGACAACAAATTGATTGGTTTTACAGGCAGTTCTTAAGTAGAAGAATGAAGTATTCCTATATTCCAGGTTCTGGTACAATTCATAACACTTACACAATCAAACAAAATGCTGTACCTTGTAACATGCCACAAGCAACCACAAACATGCCTTTATGTCACACAAAGAACCACAACCAAATTGAGCTTCCTGCTTGTAAAGTAGATGTACCTCTTTTCTGCTTCAACTAATGCAAAGAAATCCTGATGTCAGTTTATGCCAGAAAAAAATACTAAGCATGCCTGTTCTGGAAGCTAGCATTGAATGTCAGCACTGGCACAATTATCTCATGAAAAAACTCCTAAGTATTTTGTCAAAAAAGTGTAGCTATTGTAAACAATTCAACCTTTTAATGTGTTATACAGATGCATGTATGTACAAACATAACACACACACACACATATCAAAAGAGAGCGCAATACAAAAGTGCCTCTAAGACCCCGACCAAAATAACACATACCTCTGCCCCTCTTAAGAGTATACCCTCAATACATCAGAAATAAACTTTAAATGCAGTAAATGTATGTCACAATCAGAGCGGTCAAGTGTTCTACCAAATAAAAGTTCCCTCCCATTTGCAAACAGATGAGGGCATCTTAACACTGCTTCTTATGGTTACACCTATCTCACCTCGTAGTTCATCCTGAGTTGCAGAATACTACAACAAGCAGCATGCTTCCCCACTGCAGGTGTGACAGCTGTCCATTTGAAAAGCCCACTAAAGTGATGTTACTGGAAGATGGAACAAAGGAAGAAATTAACTAACTGAATGCCAGAAGCTTGAAGTGGGAGAATGGAACAACAGACTCCCGCCAATCCCCTCTCGCGCTTGGCCTAGAGGATCACGGCCTAGGCACCCGCCACGAGATGAGTTTGCCCATCTACCAGACGACCAAATACCTTGGTACAGGAACCTACGGATGTGCCCACCTACCTGCACTACCTGCCCAGCAGCCCGCCCCACCCAGGCCGACACATGCAACATGGATCAACTCGACTAAAACCAACACATCGTTAGAGATGCCATGACGACCTAGCCAACGGTCACACCTGTACGACTATGCACACTGGACACTCCTAAACCAACCTACACGAAGAATATACTCAGCGCTATGACATAGGTGACGGACACATCCACGGACGTGCATCTTTATTATTTTTCACATAGGCTTTAAGATGCAGAAACGCAAGACGCACGATGAACTTGATCTAAATGGCTTACTTACGCTTCACATAAACCTTATAACCTAAAGCGCCTGTGCACTCAACGGCTTCAGTTATGCGCCTGATTCAAGTAGGCCGCAAGCAAGAGCTTCCATGAACATTAAAATGAACAAGAGTCCGGTTACTGATCTTGCAGAATGAGCCCGGCGAAAGGCAGACAGCCAAGCCACAATGTTGCAAATCTCGCACGCCGCACACCAACGTCAAGGTCGCACCTGCAAATTAAACAAGGCACACAGTGGAAAAAACAATATTAATTGTGTAGAATTCGGCCTCAAACACGGTCCCGCCTCACGTGACCAAGCCAAACCTGAACGGATGCCAAGGCTAGGAGAATGGAGGCACCCGGATCCCACGTTACGAGACACAAGCAGATACACATAAAGGACTCAATGGACATCTGCTACAGTGGGAGTAGTCGGCCTTCCAGTCCATGAATAAGTCCTCGCATTGTCTGCACGTACCCATAGTGAAACATTGTTGCATATGACAGGTACACCGCGAGCTGGGAACGGCGATGGTCCCAGGCTGGGAGGCTCGCGACTGCACCAATCAGAACATGGGGCTCTTATCACTGACGTCATTAACATTGACCAATCCTCAGGGGTCTTCATGTAACAATTCTCATGTATCTAATTGCAGGGACAACCCAGATATACCACCTGACTGACCCTCAGCCATTAATATTCTTCTCTATATGTATGCTATACTAACCCTACCACTCGAGTAACCAATCCAGAGTGGAGATAGGTTTTTTGATAACTTTTCGAGGTGACGCAAGTAGCGCGTCATACCACGGTAAAAAGGGCCTGCGAGCCCCACGATTGTGTGTGTGTCAGGACAGACGCGTACGCTCCTTGACCCATCCCTGCCGTTTGTATAATAAACAGCAGAACCACCTTGCTTCTTGTGTGCGTCTCATACTCATTATTGTGACACACGGGAGGAGTTGGGGCCTCCCTGCCCGGAGGTCCGCGGACGGCCCAGCCGACCCCGGCAGAATTTCCCCCCGACAAGTTGGAGGCACTGCTGAGATCTATTTAAGGTCTGCTTTTATTTTTATTTTTCCGAGTGCTCCTGCTGCGAGGAGGCCCGGCGGCGCGGCCCCCTCTGCCGCTGCCCCCTTCTGAGGACTACAGGACCATCGCGGAACTGCGAGAAGACCGGACAGCGCAATCCGGATAAAGGCTTTCGATTGAGAAGTATCCCGCCCGCGGTTGGCGAGTGTCCAGACGTGGTCCAGACGAGGGGAGGTGGCAAGCCGCTTGGAGGGGTGCACGCAGTCGAGCGGCCCCGCATCGAGAGAACTTGGTGAGTATGCCACACCCAACAAGCAATGTGAAATTGTGAGGGTGGGGGGAGGAATTAGATAAGGGAGGAGGGAGGTGTTGCACAGGTGCGCGGCGACGGTTTGACAATTTAGTGTTGGCAATGAAATGAATGGTAGCCGAACGAGTGCGAGAGCAGTCAGCTACGCTACGCGAGAGAGGGGGGGCGGAGCACGAAAACATCACGTGCGGCCGCTCGTAGACACTGATTGGCCTAAGTCGCGACTACGTGTATGGGTGTGTGTGCGCGGTTTCCTACGATTTGGTAATTATTGATCAATGAGTAGATGAGGATCCCTATTGTTCGAGCAAGAAACTCGATAGGTAGATGACGTTTCCCTGTAGGCGGTAGCTAGTTGGTTGCCCGATACGGAAGATAATTGGCTGGTTAAGCCCTCCTGTCGAGGGGCGTATCACACGCGAGGCGACGCAGCGTGCGCAGTCCGATTATATATTGTTGGTTACCTTGTTCCAGGCGTGACAGGAAGACAGCTGTGGGGTTAACGGGGATAGAGTGTAGGTATATTGAGAACTGACTAATAGTTTGAAGAGATCGGTGACGTCACCAGTAGGGCTTTCATAGGATATCCCGAGCACAAGGCGTTTATCCCTTTTCGGAGGGTGGTGGGGAAAAGAATTGTGGTAAGGGAGTGGAGACGGAGATAAGCGGAAACAAAGCGATCGGGAGAAAGGCGAAACGGGGGACGTGGCTGCGCACGGAGAACGCCGGCCACGACCAGTGTAGAAGAGGGAGGAGGAGCGAATGAAAATAGGACGACTGTATAAGAACGTCACAAAGGGTACGCAGCTGTAGGGGGCTACGTGCGCCTCGGCCGCAGGGGGCCGTAAGGGTGTTGCGTAAAGGAAGACAAGGAAGAAAAGAATATGCAAATGTAAATACTGTATTTTAATAATTTCCCTTGGCGGACTATCGCAAGTCCCCAAACTAACGGGGCCAGGTAAAGGTACAAGGTTGTGGATTATAGGTGTTATTTAAATAACAGCTACCAAAAGGGGAAGGATAGCAAGTGGAGCGCTGCTATGTCACACAGAGTAGGATTGGGAGGGTGGGGGAACACCCTCACTACACCACTACAGCACATATGCAAAACACTGTCACCCCATCGGGAGAAATTGATCAAGTATAGCATTGAATGGACACAGGGGACGGACAACAAAATGACAACCCCATGGCCACCTAATGGTAGCTTCGATCCATATACCCAACATTCACTGTTAAACCATCTGCATAATACATACAAGGGGAAGAAATTGACTAACCATGTGGAAATGTTTAACTTATGGCGGATGTTCCAGGGGTCCCGACCAGGACCAAATGGAATGTTCACTGTGGGGGAAACGCTGGAAGAAAAAGAGATTAAGGAGGAAGGAGAGAGTGGGGAGAAGGAGAGTGAAGGCCCAAAGAATACGGGGAACGAACAAGAGGGAGGAGAAAAGAATAACAACCCAAAAGAAAATGAAGTAAAAAAGGAACAGGGCGACGATATAACCCTAGCAAGGGTAGTGAAAACAGAGGGAGGGGGGTTGTACCCTTTAAGGGAACTAGAAGAAATAGGAAGAGAACAACTAAGGGCGGCTGAGGGGTACTCGAACCCAACATACAGCCCACCACCATATGCAGTGACAGGCGTCCACAAGGAAGGGGAACGGACTAGTACGACGGGATTAGCATATAGGAAAATGACAGAAGGGGAGGGGAGGAATGGAGAAGAGCAAAGTGAGGAAATAGGAAATGACGAGTGGGTAGCTGCACAGATACTATTAAAGTTACGAGGTACATTAACCGGAGAAGAGAGGGGGGTAGTGAGGAAGATGGACGAGGATAATACCAGGGAGAGCGAAATAAGGGGAGAAGAGCTGATAAAACGAAAGGAAGAGGTTTCGGAGGAACTGCTAGCAAAGCTAAGGGATGAGCAGAATGAACTAATCAAACAGCTCGAGAGGGAGGAAAGAGAGAGAGCAAGGGAAAGGAAAGAAGGAAGGAACGAGTTGGAAAGAATGAAGGAACGAAATGAGGAGCAAAGGAGAGAAGCAGAAAGGGTGAAAGCAGCAGCAGAAAGGGTATCAAGAGCAGTACTACGAGAGCGGAAAAAGGAAGAAGAAGATAAAGAAAAGGAAATGTCGATGTGGAAGAAGAGATTACTATCAGAAACAACAAGGAAATATGAAGAGGGGAGGGTGATAGAGAGTATATTAGAAAGGGAGAGGGTGAGGAAGGAAAGGAAGGAAGAAGATGAAAGGGTATTGGGAAGGACGAGTAGTGAAGTAATGGAGGAATTAAAAAGGAAAAGGGAGGGAATTGGTAGAGAGATGGAGGAGAGAAATGAAGAGGAAAGAGAAAATAGGAGAGGAGAGATTGAGGAAAGGAGGTATGTATATAGAGATAAAGAGGTAGCAACAACATCAGCACTAAGGGGAGCGGGTGATAAAGGAGAAAGAGGAGGCACAGACCTAATAGACTTAAGAACTGTAACTATCAAGGGGAGAAAGACAGAGTGGGGGGAGCAACATATAGACGACTTTTGTAGTGAGGAAGAAGAAGGAATGGAGAAGGATGGAAGAAACAGTAACAGGGAAAGCCTAGATAAACTATACACCACTCGGACCAATACAGACTCCCCCTGGATATGTATGAGAAAGGATGAACTAGAGAAAAGTGAGGAGGAAGAGCGAGGGATAGCGAAAGGGCAGATAAATGAAGCCACACCCACTCCAGCCACTGTCACACCCTCATCATCCTACCATCAGTCAACCGCCCCATGCTCACTACGTACAACTAAACTCGTGCCTTTCTCAAACGAAATAACACCCTATGTAGGTAGGCTTAGAGACCTCCCTAGACGTAGGCAGGAAGGACAAATACACACGCCCACATTAGCAAAAGGAGATGATGAAAGAAGGGGAAAAGAAAGAGGAGAAGGAGCTACGAGCAGGGGAATTACGGACAGAATAGAAGACATACGAGAGAGGGAAGAAGAGGAGGGGTGTGGGGACTCAATTTTATAGAACCCAAGGGATATAACGAGACACAACTTAATGCCACTTCTGGAGAGGGGAGGGGTGAGACCACAATATGTCCCTTGGAAGCATGTAGACAAAGAAAACATAAAGTGCAGGCTCCCATCTTTAAGTGGAGGTGCAGGTAAATGGATATATGAAATGGAAAAACATACCGCAGGACAGAAGCTGGCAGTGGGGGATGTAAAGGGCCTTCTAATATCAATATTAGGGGATGCAGCGGATGACATTTGGAAAAGAGCGGGATTTACTGGGGTAACCATAACCAACACATCACACGATGGGGCACCATTCGCAAACTGCAGACATGCATTATGGCAGGCACTAAGGGTACAGTACCCAGACACATCAGACATAGGAGCAATTACCTCCCGCAAGATGCGTGAGAACGAAGATCCTGTTGACTATATCCAGGAAATTCAAGAGAAGTGGCGCATGGAAACTAGAGAACAATGGGACAAAACACCAGCAATATTTTATCATATATTAGTACAAGGGCTCCCAGAAGGAGTTCAGAAACAACTGAAGAAAGTGGTGGGAATGGAAGCAAAAGCATGGCCGGAAATACAACTGACAATAGTACACCATTGTAGGACATGGCAAGGTAAAATGAAACAAAAGGAAGAGGACAGGAAAGCGGAAGAGGCTAAACTTGTTCAGAAAAAACTTACTAAATACACAATGGAAGGGGCACTAATTACTGCACCTACAACAATGACCCAAAGCCCCACACAAGTAGTGGCTGCACAAGATACCTCCCAAATACAACCTTCCCAGAGTATAACACAACAGATGCCGCCACTCCAACCATACACGACCAACTTGGGAGGAGGATACTCAACGCCAGGTGCTGGGTATTATAACTATAACAGGGGAAGAGGAGGAATAATGAGAGGGAGGGGATACGGATATAACACACAACAACAGGTGGGAGGACTCAGAAATTACTACCCCACCGGTCAACCAGTATACCAGGACAACTCAGGTAGTTTTCCATGGCAAAGTAGAGAACCGCCAGTGTGTTGGATTTGTGGTTTGGTGGGGCACATGTCACGCACGTGTAGGGTAAGACCAGGGACACCATTATGGAACGACCAGGGACAACTAAGGCCCACATAAGAACAGCAGGGGATACAGCAACAGCAAATGTTGCAACAAGGTAATGACCAGCAACAACTAGCAACACAACAACAGCTACAGGAATGTTCACTGCCACAACAACAGGTAGCGACAACACAACAACCCCAAGCACAACAAACACAACTGGGTAGGGTGACAGTACTAGGACACAACCCTTACACAGGGAACGGCCAATCGTTGTACCCTCAATAGGACAGCCCACAGACGGCCTTGGTGTGTCCCATCCTGTCAGTAACCCCTAATAGTGCGGAGGAACCACGCATAGAGGTAACGATAGGTGACAAAAAATTATCATTCCTTGTTGATACCGGGGCGACCCGGTCTTGCATAAGGGAAGGTAAGTTTAAGATGTCAGGCGAAGCCATGAACACCCAAGGATTTTCTGGGGCTAAGGGGTTGGTTCCCTTTACTGATAACGTCCCCTTATCAATAGGGGATTACGACATGTCAGTCCCACTTTTATATTTTAGGGCCTCACCAGTAAATATATTGGGCAGAGACATCATGAATAGGTTGAATATGACGATCTCCTTTACGGAAAACGGCATAATCTGCTCTACCCCAGGGATCAACATGCTCACCGCACGACAAATCATGCAAGCATACTGCGGACAGACAGTGATTAGGGCTGAGCCAGTTGATGGTGAACTATTTCAGTACGGGACAGACATGGCATTTGCATGGATGCCAGGGATAGAAGGAAAGATCTGGAGGAGGCCAGCAGCCTATTTGTTCAGACCAGAAACTCCAGCCAATGAACCAGAAGGAAAGGTGATTTCAGTGAACATAGAGAGCATCATAGCAACAGCTGATTACATTGCAGTGCATGCCCAAGACAGTGAAGGAAAAGCATGGAGAGCAGTAATAGCACTAGCAGAGGGATGTAGGCTAACCCAGGTATCAGACGAGGAGCTCTTCTCAGAAGAAAAGGAGGAAGGTGAAATGGTGTTTATGATGAGTGTGGAGATATGGCTAAGAGTGGCGTATAAACAAGTGGCACAAAAAATTGCAATGGCACTTGAGGCACCCGCACCCACCCCAGTTCCCTTCTTTAAGGAGGATATGTCAAAGGTACCCACATCACTATGGACTACTAGCCCCTATGACGTAGGATGTATAAAAGGTATAGGGGGTGTGAGGATAAAATTGAAGAAAGGTGCAATACTCCCCAGAGTAAAACAGTACCCACTATCAAAAGAGGCAGATGAGGGCATATATGAAACCATAACGGCCCTCATTAATAACGGCATACTGGTCCCATCAGAATCACCATGTAACACAGCTGTATACCCAGTGCGCAAGGCTAGAGGGGGGTCTTGGCGCTTCATACAGGACCTCAGGCCCTTGAACAACATTGTGGAAGCAGAGTACCCCATAGCAGCAAACCCGGCCACAATTTTGTGTGGCATTCCAGCTGAGGCATCACGATTTACAGTGATTGACCTTAAAAAAGCTTTTTTCTCAATACCATTGCACCCAGACTCACAAGATTTGACAAGCTTCACGTACAGAAACACAAAGTGGAAACACACTAGATTGCCACAAGGATACTGCGAGTCACCCTCCATATTCAACAGAGTAATACAGATGGATTTTGGTAACATTGAAGTAGGAAGCACAGTGTTGCAGTATGTAGACGACATAATAATTTGCAGCACAAGCGAAAAGAGATGCAGAGAGGACTCGTTAAAAATGCTGACAATATTGGCTGAAAAAGGTTACAAGGTAGACATGGAAAAGTTACAGTACTGTCAGGAACAGGTATTGTACATTGGTCAGCTCATATCACAACATGGAAGAAAGATTGCCCCACAAAGAGCACAGGCCATTTCAAAAACACCATTGCCACAAACAGTGAGGGAACTACAGCAGTTTCTAGGTCTGTGTAACTACTGTAGAGCATGGGTATTTGATTACAGCTCATACATAGGACCCCTGCTTGAGGGGTTAAAAGAAGCTAACAAAGGGGAGAAACAGTTGGGGTGGACAATGGAAATGAAAGAGGCTTTTGATGAACTGAAAGATGCGATTTCAACTGCTCCAGTATTGGCCACCCCAGATTATGAGCGCCAATTCTTTATATTTTCACATTGCGACTCAGCAGTAATGAAAGCAGTATTGGCTCAAAAAACCAGCATGGGCTACAAACCGGTAGCATTTTACAGTGGCCACTTAGATCCTGTAATGTTGGGTCATTTCCCTTGCGAACAAGGCCTCGCCGCAGCTGCTTTTGCGGTAGAAAAGGCGTCAGCAATAACCATGGGATGCCCAACCACACTATTTGTGGAGCATGCACTATTTGCAATATTGAATAAACCCAAGTCCACCCTAACCACGCAGAGGGCATCAGTGTATGAGATAATATTATCCAGAGCTGAACTATCAATTGTTAGATGTAGCATAGTGAACCCTGCAAGGTTTCTAGCAGAAGTAATTGAGGAAGGAGATTATGCCCACGATTGTACGCAAACTACTGAACTATACTCATGCGCTAGAAAAGTTGAAGAAAACGCACTAGAGGGAGGTGAGCTCTTGTTCATTGATGGGTCATCAACAATTGACCAAAAGGATGGGGTAAGGAGGACTGGGGCAGCGGTGGTAAAAATGATGGAGGTACCGGTGTGTGTGGCAATGAAATGTGTGCAATTACCACAGCATTACTCTGCTCAAGCGGCAGAGCTAATTGCTCTGATCTTGGCATTGAAGGAAAGCTTTAATAAACGAGTGACCATATATTCTGACAGCGCATATGTTACATCCACTGTCCACTCAGGGCTGTCAAAATGGAGAAGAAGAGGGTTTAGAAGAGCTGACGGCACTCCAGTGCAACATGCTCTCTTACTAGCTGAATTAATTGAAGTAATAAATAACCCCCAGGAATTAGCATTGGTCAAATGTACCGCACATACCAATGGAGAAGATCATGTCTCAAGAGGAAATGCAGCGGCAGACGCACATGCGAAGTATGCTGCATACTTTGGTGAGATATGGAACCCCCCAGAGTCAGAGAGAGGGAGAGGGAGGGGAATGGCTAGGGAGATGTTGATAAGAGAAGGGTACACACATCTCCCCGCCACACAAATAATGGAGCTACAAGCGGCTGCACCAATGGCAGAAAAAGAAATATGGGTAAGAAGAGGATGCACAATGTCACCAACTGACGCCCTATGGCGCCAGGGTAACACTGGAAAGATGGCAATGCCACTGGCACTATTGAACACCGCCCTGAGCCAACTACACCACCCAGCCCATACAGGCAAGGAAATAATTGCAGCACGAATTAGGGAAGACTGGTTTTGCCCCGAGTTAAATTCCCATGTGACAAATTTCATAAGTAACTGTCTCACATGTCAACAGTTTACGGCCGGTCACACTCTGAAGGTGATAAAAGGTACTATACCCCGGCCAGAGGGACCCTTCCGACATCTCCATATTGACTATGTTGATATGATCAACGTATGTCAAGGAAACAGGTATATGATTGTAGTAGTATGCCCATTTTCGAGGTGGATTGAAGCAGGGCCATGCTCCCACCCAGATGCATTCAGAGCAGCTAAATTTCTAGTGAAGGAGGTCTTCCCCAGGTGGGGGGTGTGCGAGGTACTGCGGTCAGACAATGGCCCGCATTTCGCAAATGAAATGTTCCAACACATCACGTCCTTATTGAGCATCAAACATAAATTTGCATGTGCATACCACCCCCAGGCCAATGGTGTATGCGAACGCCTGAATGGCCTACTAAAGGAAGCAATTGCAAAAATACAGCAAACAACGAAAAAGAGTTGGCTATATTGCCTTCCATTAGCCCTATTCGAACTGAGAAATAGGCCTGGCTCCGATCACCACCTCACCCCGCACGAGGTGGTTACCGGACGCCAGATGCGCCTTCCTCTGACGCCAACATCAAGAGCATTCTCAGACCAAGATAGCACTACCAATGTTTTTGGTGATGAAATGTACCAATATGTGTCTTCTTTGATTACTAGTGTAGTGTTTGTGTCTCAACAGCTCGAGCGCACACGGGGCGGGTCTAACAGCGACCAACAAGAAGATGCGGTTAAAGAACTGGAAAAGGAAAGACTGTGTAAAATTGCTAAAGGTGACCACGTGCTACTCCGCAATTTCAATAGGAAGTGGAACGCCCCGCGTTTCACTGGTCCCCATTTGGTAGAGGAGACATCAACGAGAGCAGTAAAGCTACAGGACAAACGTGCCTGTAATCACCTACATGACGTAAAGATCTACAAACTTCTGACCCGCCCCAGCGCCACCGACAGGGCCATCGGAAGAACAACAACAGCGTCGCCAACGGAGGAAGAGACTTCTTCCATTACTGACGGCTTAAGTGTCCCCATACCGTGTCAACCCCCAGATCCCCCAGAGACAACTATTGGACCCACCCACCCCATGGTCACCCGATCAAAGAGTAAAGAGACTTCCGCCAGCTAAGCCCCAAACCCTCTGCCCATTGACCCCCTACCCACTGTAGTAACAACAGAACTGAAGGACATTGTTTTGCACATATACACATGTAAACACTTAAATGTTCTCTCTTTCTTTTCCCTCGCACATGCAGGTACTGCGTATTATTATACTGTTAAGAAAGTAAGTTAACTAACAAATTCACTGCCCAGGAGTAGATGGTACCCTCAGACGATAACTACCCAGAAGAATTGTCACACCAATTTGTTTATGAAGTAAGAAGGCCAACGTACCTGAATAAAAGAAGGGTACGTGTCTACTACACAGCATTCCTCTTGGCCATAGAATATTCAATGCCCCACCTCCACCCATACTTGCCTGCCCTAAGAGATAGATCACTTAGAGTGGCATGGGAACAGCTCTTCGCCTGGGCACTGAATGACTATCTGATAGGGAGGGCTTAAAAATAAACAACCACTAACATTAGTAACAAGCATATTGAGAAATTTCAGGCGGCCAACTTTAACGTCGCAAGAATAAGCTGCCGGACTGCAGCAAGGTAAGAGCAAAATGCCGGTGAAATTAGCTTGTATAATAAAATTGATAGGGATTTTGATGATCACCGGGTTCTTGGCTGCCTCTGTATGGCAGTACGGCTATGCTATGAATATTGTTGCTGTACCCAAACCTAACATGCCCCCGCCCCCAGCAGCAACAGGTGTTACGTCAGGTGGTATTAGTATAATCCTACACAAAGATAATAGAGTTAAACGCAGCACATACTCAGATAATAAAGGTATTGACCACTACATACAAGATTCAGCGCACATCTCAAACAACATGTGGTATCAACACATGACCCACATAGGCAAGCAGACAACAGAAGACAGCTGCTACGTTTGCTCATTGATTCCATATGCCATGAGCGCTTCTCGAACTTTTGTTGCCACGGAAATAGATGAAAAAACAGCACGGTGCATAATATACCTGGCACTGTTCCAAACGAAAGGAAGGTTTCAAGGGACAGTGGTACAACTGGTGTGGAAAACACGTGACTCATACCCATATGAAAACAATTTTCTCAAGACTTATTTAAGTTACCACAAGAAAAGTCTACACACTGAAGCCTTCAGATACATGACGAGTGGTCCCGAAAAAGGAGAAACAAAGAAGGTAACACTACAGTACCTACCATGTGATTGGTATGCCACTGAAGTCGCTGGTAAAACAGGATGTTGGGAGAGGGCACTGGTGACTATAATAGGGAAGGTGTACTTGGACAACAAATGGGAGATAGGAGTGGTTGGCAGCAACATGATAACAAAAGAAACTATTTCCACTATAGATGGGCACAACCACAGATGTTGGACGACTTGGATCAAGTACGTACCCATGCTTACGTGGATAGAAAAGGATGAAGACCCAATAATAATACTGCCACTAACTGCGCCTAAGGTATGCTACCAACATAAAGGAGAGGTGGACGTAGGATATAACATCAACTGTGCCAGCGTGATGGAGTTACCTGAGGGGGGAGCGGGGACAGCAGTGATAATGGACCACTACTGGGCCTGCGGAGACAAAGCATACCACACACTGCCCCCTCTGTGGAATGGTATATGTACAATAGTGCACGTTAATGTACCATCACTAGTGGTACCCCAGAAACACGTGAATATGGCCAACTTCCCCAAAATGGATGAAGGGAACAAAAGGAAGAAGAGGTCTGCGGAACCTCAGAAGGGGCCTGAGAACGAAACTAACAGCAATAATACTGTCCTGAATAGAAAGAAAAGACAAGGAGAACCTCTGACAGGAAATTACCTATGGGGTAGATCAGAAACAGCACTCACCTCAATTCCACCAGAACACAGACTGTTTAGCAGAGCAGCAATGTTCTTCTCCTCGATAATACATCCGGGATTACAGGCTTACGCAAATGCAAAATGGCTCCAGATAACTAGATGGGAACTAATGATGACCATCAATTCTACAGTGAATGGATTTATCGCCATAAAAGAGGAACTGAGGGCAGTAAGAATGGTGGCACTTCAGAACAGATATTTACTGGACCTCCTCACAGCAATGGAAGGAGGGGTTTGTGCAAAGATAGGACAATCATGCTGTACATTCATCCCTGCCAACGATGCTGACAACGGTACACTGACAGAAGCAGTTTCACAATTGGCCCAGATGCATTCTAAAATGATGGATGAAAGTAAAGGTGTAACAAAGGATGGGAGTTGGTTTTCAATATTATGGTCATGGATGCCATCTTGGCTGTCAGATGGACTGAAAATTATAGTTGGATGTACGATTTTGGCTGGAGCTACATTGATCATAATAAGGTTTTGGAAAGCCCGGAAGGCACGCACCACAGATGAAATGATTGAAATGGCCGGTATGCACCCCTTGATGCCAGCAGATGACGGCCAACACACAGGCATGATAATACAAGAGAGAGAGAGGCTGCGCAACCAAATAACCAACAACCACTTGGACCCACCATCCGTGAAACTAGAAAACCCAAGAAACCCAAGGAGCTACATAGGGAAATGGGTATACTGTACTCCTGGAGGGACCTGTGCATACATGTATTGGTCATTTGAAGACCATGTCAACCACTACGGACATTTGGGAGGGATAACAAAAATATGGAGAGTGAGAGGAGATAGAGAAAAGGATATGTTTGTGGTCGACAAGTCGACCAGAGGGGGGACTGAAGTGGGAGAATGGAACAACATTCTCTAGCGCTTGGCCTAGAGGATCACGGCCTAGGCACCCGCCACGAGATGAGTTTGCCCATCTACCAGACGACCAAATACCTTGGTACAGGAACCTACGGTTGTGCCCACCTACCTGCACTACCTGCCCAGCAGCCCACCCCACCCAGGCCGACACATGCAACATGGATCAACTCGACTAAAACCAACACATCTTTAGAGATGCCATGACGACCTAGCCAACGGTCACACCTGTACGACTATGCACACTGGACACTCCTACACCAACCTACACGAAGAATATACTCAGCGCTATGACATAGGTGACGGACACATCCACGGACGTGCATCTTTATTATTTTTCACATAGGCTTTAAGATGCAGAAACGCAAGACGCACGATGAACTTGATCTAAATGGCTTACTTACGCTTCACATAAACCTTATAACCTAAAGCGCCTGTGCACTCAACGGCTTCAGTTATGCGCCTGATTCAAGTAGGCCGCAAGCAAGAGCTTCCATGAACATTAAAATGAACAAGAGTCCGGTTGCTGATCTTGCAGAATGAGCCCGGCGAAAGGCAGACAGCCAAGCCACAATGTTGCAAATCTCGCACGCCGCACACCAACGTCAAGGTCGCACCTGCAAATTAAACAAGGCACACAGTGGAAAAAACAATATTAATTGTGTAGAATTCGGCCTCAAACACGGTCCCGCCTCACGTGACCAAGCCAAACCTGAACGGATGCCAAGGCTAGGAGAATGGAGGCACCCGGATCCCACGTTACGAGACACAAGCAGATACACATAAAGGACTCAATGGACATCTGCTACAGTGGGAGTAGTCGGCCTTCCAGTCCATGAATAAGTCCTCGCATTGTCTGCACGTACCCATAGTGAAACATTGTTGCATATGACAGGTACACCGCGAGCTGGGAACGGCGATGGTCCCAGGCTGGGAGGCTCGCGACTGCACCAATCAGAACATGGGGCTCTTATCACTGACGTCATTAACATTGACCAATCCTCAGGGGTCTTCATGTAACAATTCTCATGTATCTAATTGCAGGGACAACCCAGGTATACCACCTGACTGACCCTCAGCCATTAATATTCTTCTCTATATGTATGCTATACTAACCCTACCACTCGAGTAACCAATCCAGAGTGGAGATAGGTTTTTTGATAACTTTTCGAGGTGACGCAAGTAGCGCGTCATACCACGGTAAAAAGGGCCTGCGAGCCCCACGATTGTGTGTGTGTCAGGACGGACGCGTACGCTCCTTGACCCATCCCTGCCATTTGTATAATAAACAGCAGAACCACCTTGCTTCTTGTGTGCGTCTCATACTCATTTTTGTGACACACGGGAGGAGTTGGGGCCTCCCTGCCCGGAGGTCCGCGGACGGCCCAGCCGACCCCGGCAGAATTTCCCCCCGACAAGCTGCTGCCCAAAAGAAAACACACTGACAAGTCAAATAAAAAATACATATTAGAACATGCAATTGTATAGGAATTACTAATGTAAAGCAGTTCATTGTTACCACCTGCATTTGTATGCATACATTTGTAGGTAATTGAAATTGTAATGACGTGTTACCACTTGCATGTCAGTGAGGTGATTGGAAATGTAGGTACAGCTCATTCGGACAGTAGTTCTTAAGTCTCTTGTTTCAGGCTTGAAGGAGAGACTGCTTATAACATTGAAGTTTCACCCAAATGTTCTCATTAGAATGTGTAAAGAAGTTAGATGCACTTACACAACTTAGTATGCCCCTCCTGCACAGTCCCTGAAGTGAACACCTCTTCTGAAATGTAAAGGTAAACACCAACCCCCTACCCCTGAAAAATAAAACAGCATGGTCTGGGATGTGGCTCCCCTGCGGCAGAGCGTGAACATAGCAATGGAGCTGATGAGGGGCTCATGGGTGCCACAGCATGAGCAGCATGGTGGAAGCCTCACAAGGAGAATACAATGGGAGACCCCATCATGAAGGCAGGGCTCACAGGACTGAGAGGAGCAAGTGGTGCCTTGCAGCGTGAAGGAGACACAGACCACCAGCACCTTCAGGCATGAAGGCTGCGAGAGGTGCAGCCAGTAGACAGAGGGAGAGGACGCTTAAGTCACAGATGGAAGTGTATATAATATAAAGCATTGGCAGGCCGTACCACTATCACGTTTGCTTTTTGCAGAGCATACCTTTAGTTCAAAAGAAACAAGTCCTTGATGGATTTTCTTTCTCCTGAGTGAAATGAAGAATCGGCTCAGGCTGGACATTCAAGCACTGCCAGTTTCCCAAGACACAGCTAGGCAGACATACACACAGCTTTCGTGGCTCTGCAGGTCGTTAAGGTGCTCAGGTTGCAAACACCTTACTTTTATCAGTGGCAGAGCCTTTCATATGCATGATGGAATATGTCCAACCCAAAGAGCTCGCAAAGCACCAGTTACCTTGCACATCTGTGATAGTTCAAGTGAGCAACACAAAGCACCCAGATTTGTTTTATATCCAAGATGTCTACTATCTTGAGATGCAAAAAAAATAATATGGCTTTAAATCACTAATCAAATGTTTTCAACATCATGAACATCATCACAAGTCAGAAGTCTGTGACAAAGAATGTGCATGTCGATCTTTGTTTATTACACAACTTATTTTATTACATGTCTTTAATAACTGAAAGTACAGTGGGCTTACCTAGATTTTTCTGGTTGCCATTATCTTGCACTGTGGGACGTATAGTTTACCATTCTGGGTGTGAAAATGAAAGCCACAATGATCTTCTTTTGGCTTAACGTGTTGCTATAAGGATTTACATGTTATGTGGCTGTATTTTGCAATGTGTGTTTTTTGTAAGTAAACTCTATGAGACATGTTTAGCGTAGACCTTCATATCCAACAATTTGAGCCAATGTTTGTGATCCGGGTCACACACCCCAACCTCACCCCCAACCCCAACCGACACCAGTAACCCCCCAAACCCTCATCAGTCCGACCATCCCATTCACACCTTTTTGGATGCAACCAGAATACCACGAGTTCCTTTTTGCCACTTCCTCCACTTGCAAGGGCAACATATACAAGCATTAGAGGGGTGCATCGACAGAAGCTTGAGAGCCCAAGTGGATGCGCCAAAAAGAATGCTTTCATAAGGTGTGCTAATGTAGGATAGTCTGAACATGCATGCAACACTCCCCTGGAAGCAACATTCCCCTGGAAGCAGCACACAAAGATGCCCAAAACTGCTTTTGAATGTATTTTGCCTCGATCTGCCAAACTTTGCAATTATATTAGGGAATTTACTATGAACAAATGTGTTCATTGGAAATTCCTTAATAGTCTTTGAGAAGCTTGGCAGATTGAGGCAAGATAGGCATCCTTAAGTACTATTAGCATTTTCGTCGAAAATGCTAATAGTAACTCTTGAGCCTCAGCCCACGAGCCACACTATTGTGTGTGCACCCAGACTTGCCATCAGCATTTTCATTCGTTTCGTGTTCGTTGCCTGGACTCAGAGAGAACGAAAACAAAACTATGAACAATGCTGAGTGATTGCAGCGGGCACAGGAAACAAAATCATGGAAATTATGAATACTCTGCCATAGATCTATATCACTGAACTGGGTCCCCCGGCTGGGGGAGCTTTGGAAACTTAAAACAAAAATCATGTCAATTATAAAACTTTGTGTATAATGAATGACTGTGTAAGGCAAGCTTAAACAAACACTGCACAATTATAAGTAAACACGCCACATTGCTTCTTAGGCTGCACCGTTTGTGACGTTTTGTGGACCCCCTCCCACCATTCTCTATTGCACTCAGGCACTGCACTAGCCCATGATCAGAGGTCTTACTGCCAGCACCAAGTGCAACCCCATGACATTCCTTTTCCCTCAGTTCACCTTATGTTCCTGCAAATGCTGCTTCTGCGTGCTCTGGTGTGAGAACTCTTTATACCCAGAAAGTCACCTCCCCCCAACCCCGCCCCAGGAGTAAAGGAAGTGGGGCCATGCTCTGTACGAGAGTCCCCACCTACCTGAGTGAAGGACTTGGGGAGGTTATGAAAATCCACCTGCAGCTGGTTGCCGACTAAGTGCCTGGGCGGGGGTCCTGGGAGGTGGGGTTTCCAGCTCTTCCTGCACTTCATGAAGTCCAGGCAAAGTATAAATGTGGCCAGGAACAGATCGAGCAGGAGGAGGCATTATCGCAGGAGGGCAGCAGTATGCCGGGATCAGACAGCAGCGCCATGCTCACTGAATTCACCTGGCCAAACTCGCCCTCCGGCTTCCAGTCTCTGAGCTCCTGCCCTCAAACATATGAATACTCTGCTGCATCTATTGGTCAGGATCCAAGTTCATTAATATAGAATTGCGGCAGAGTATTCATAATTGCCATGATTTATGTTTTAAGTTTCCCGGTCCCGCGGCGTTCACATTATGTGTTACACAAACATTATGTATGAAACATATCAGCGCGTGTGACCATAATATATATGAAGGTAACACACATGCTGATATATTTCATAAATGTACTCTTAGCTGAACTACAGCTAACATACGGACTGCACTTAGCTGGAGCAGCAGCAACCAGCAGCCAGAGGCTGTAAGGCTAGTGTAGTGGGTTTGGGGCCGTCACAGTCATGGTAGGAGCTCAGGTAGGCCTCCTTCAGCAGGTTGAGGGAATTGTGCTGCCATATATATATATATATATATATATATATATATATATATATATATATATATATATATATATATATATATATATATATACATATATATTACATTGGTCCTGCCCTCTGCCCTTGCCTACCATTAGTTGGGGCAATGACACGTTAGCATATGAATGATACATAGAGCAGATGGAAAGGAGGGGTTCTGCTCCAGACGCCCACATTAACGAGGTGTCACTACTACACTTTTGAGTGGCATTTTATTTTAGAATATAGTCATATCCTTTAATGTTACTAAATCATCCGTTGTTTGGGTTGTTTCAGACGCTTGTTATTAGCAGATAGCATAACTTAACTAAGACCCGAACAAATCCAGTTGAGTGTTAATCTGAATCAGCAATAATTATAAGTTCCTGGAGTTGATGATTTTTTCAGAAGTAAGGACAGCTTTGTAAATGACCATCAATTCTACCGCCTGGCCCCTGGCTGAGGAGTCAAAGGTGTCATTCACCCTAGCATTTCAGACACCTGCTTCTAATACTTTCCCATCATTTTCTTTCATATGTTGAAAACATCCATCCACATAAACTATGGGCATTTATTTACAGGTGCTTTCGTCATACACCTTATGAGGAGAAGCAGATATGCCACCATATTGCTGGTCATTCTGAATTTTTCTTCATCTAAACAATTGCCTTTGACACAAATATGTAAATTGCCAAATATTTAGGCCTTCTGCTCATTTGTTTTGGCCATATCTGATTTGTGCAGAGCAGCCCTGCATGAATAGAATCCAGGAAGTAATCCTTGAATTAGAGACATTCCCATCCCCTATTCCATCACTCTGCAAATATTACAGAGGTTGATGGGAGGTCTCTTCTACTATGAACTGTTCCCCATTGATCAACAGCAAGCAGTTGTTCGATGTCCATACCGTTGCCAGGAATGCTTTTTCACATTCAGTGAATTTAATCTCCAAAGGAAATAAAGATGTACTCACATAGGAGACATGTATTGACTTGTACATGCTTCTGATAAGGAACTGCAGTTAAACAAATATCAGAAAATCCAATTTCCAGGGAAGTCCCTTGGGTTTTAATGGGATAAGCCAAGCATGAAGCTTGAGATATATTTATGTCACGGCCACTGCGATCTTGCATAAATGTTCCCGGTGAGTGAATGAAATCTCAAACAGTTTGAGGAGTTTGTCCATGTCTCTCATTGTGATCAGGTACAATATTTTTCCACATAACACACAACAGTATGATGATTTTCAGACACACATTGAAATCACCCAGCTTCTCAGGAGCATACATGGAAAATTGTTTTTGGGAGAACAAGAGGATGCAGGAGAAAAGGACACCACAGGCCTATATGCCGTGTCTTTTTTCTACCCACCACAAGAATTGCAGACGTTTGAATAAGGCATTCTTAAGAAACTCATAAAACTTGAGAATTAAGTACCTTATGTGCATAATTACTGTACCAGAATGGAACTCAATGCCTTGACTGACTTACAGTCCAACACCAATATCGTCATAATACCAGCAGACAAAGGGGCTGCTGTTGCGATAATGCATGCTATGGATTTTCACAAAATGGTATTGGACCTCCTAACATCATTAATAGTCCTGATTATAAAAGAGGAAGCGGCTGAAGGATATATCAATGCAAAAGAGGCAGAGTGTTTAACACCTAAATATCCTCACTTGCCAACCTACCACGTACTCCCCAATTTCCACAAGGGCACTGTTCCACTGCGGGTCATCCAAGTGTTTCAGGTATTGATGCCCTCTTGGAGCCACTTTCGCAATTTGTTGAAAATGTGTTCCTACGTCAAGGACTCAACAGCTATGTTACATTTGTTAAAAATAGTTACTTTTGATCCCAACTCTCAACTACTAGTGACTTTTCAGTCACTTTACATAAGGATACAGCAAAGAGGCGACAGTACTATCAGTTCAAAAGGTACTTGAAGGGAAGCACAATGATTTGGAGGTGCCTCTTCATTCTACAAATGGCAGAAATTGCATCAACAAAAACATTCTTTATATACCAGGATTATTTTTATGACTATACATCCTAGACAGCGATGGGTACCACATTTGCCCAGGTCTTGCCAAAATCTATGTAGATGAATTTGAAAACACACACATATACAAAGCCAGGAATCCTTTCCTCAAACACATTTTAATTTGCAGAAGGCATATAGACAATATTTGTTTGATTTTCCATGGCAATATTCATGATCTTGCCATCATTTCAGAATGACTGAACTGCAGGAACCCGTACTTGAAATGCAACACACACAGCGAATGCACGGTAAATACACTTTCTGGACCTGCAGATTATGGTGAAGGACCAAGGTTTATCCACAACGGTCTATAAACAATCAATGGACTGTAATACGTTGCTACATTTTAGTAGCTACAATCAAAAGCCATTATTAGAAATCCTACCATTCAGACAGTTCTTGAGATTCAGAAATACATGTTCAGAGGCTCAATAACATAAGCAGCAAGTCTGACTCCTCACTGACCAACTTAACAAGATGGGATATCCAAAATGCATTCTATGTGAGGCATCCAAATGGGCACAGAACATTAATAGGGATATTACACTGGAAGAGAGTCCAAAAATGCATCAGCTAGAGACCCTCACAGCAGTGTTTAGTTACTCTATGCTATTTAATCAAATAAAAAAAACAAATACTCATTTCATGGCCAATTCTGAACATTGGGAGGGTCCCTCTACAAAGGCACACTTTGCAGTGAAAATGAGACAGAACAACACAGACTTAGTAGTCCACACAGCCTAGATAGATGGGCCATTGACAAAGAATACTGTGACCCAAAGAGAAGTATGAAACCCCAGAGAGATCACAGGTTATGCTCTGTGTGGTGCATGCACTGTGTGCACACAAACTAAAATTACTGAAACAATAGATCTGGGTTGGAACACACAGTGGATACAAAAACAATTCAATAACTGTAATAAAGTAGTCGTGGAAGAAGTAGTTTCAGCAGGAGATGCTGACTGCTGGTCTTTCAATGCTGTTTGTGTACCTGGAGGCAGAGCTTGCGTTTAAAACCCCCTTCTTCCCACAGAGCATTGCGGAGTAGCAGTTTCAACAGAAGACACTGAGTGTTGGTATATCCTTGCTGTTTGTGAACCTGGAGGCAGAGCTTGCTATTAAAACCACCATCTCCCCGTGGAGCGGCGTAGAGTAGCAGAAGTAGCAGTTTCAGCAGGAGACACTGAGTGTTGGTATTTCCTTGCTGTTTATTAACCTGGAGGCAGAGCTTGCGATTAAAACACCCTTTTCACTGCATATCGGTGTGAAGTAGCAGGAGCAGAAGTTTCAGCAGAGATGCTGAATGTTGTTCTTTCCTTGCTGTTTGTGAACCTGGAGGTGGAGCTTGCCATTAAAACCCTCTTCTCCCTGCAGAGCAGTGCGGAGTAGCGGGAATAGCAGTTTCAGCAGGTTGGGCTGCTGGGCGCAGCAGCGGTGTTATCCACCTGACCTGAAGGACTGCCAACTAGAAGCAAATCAATTACATGAATACTGCCTTAAGACTGCTGACGCCGCCCCTCAGCGGATAAGGTTGAGGTGAGGGTGGTCCCTGGGTGACTTCCCAGTTGACCCTGAAGTGGGAGATCACAAGTGTTGATTAAGCACTGGGGAAATTGGCGGCTGCCGCTTATAGCCTCAGGGAAGCAGACTGCCACCGTCTGTGATGACCGGCATAGAGGAATCAGCAAATACAGACTCAAACATCCTATTTTCCCTGACTGAACCAAATTTCCCCTTCCCTCCCTCCGTTGTTCTGGGTGCCTTTTCTTTCCTCTGGTGGCCAAAAGCAAGATAGCAGAATACTGTTTGCTGATCGAGTAAAATCACTATTACCATACTGAGAAGTGTCCAGTGCCCCCTAAAAAATGAAATCAAAATGAGTGACTTTGCACAGCGACAGGCACCTCCCAGTCAAGCCCCTCCCATTTTTGGGTTACAAAAGGCAAATACCGAATGACTCCTTCCAGCAAAAAATGATAAAAGTAAGCATGTGCGCTTAGCAAATGAAGCTCAGTCTAAAATTGACTCCTTTTTCGGAAACAGACTACTGGCGACAAACACTGAACATCGTAGTTTGACTCAAGGGGAAAACATTGAACATCAGAGACTGGTCCAGGATGTTCAAAGTGACCCTGAGGAAGAGATTGCAGTAGAGGCAAATAATATGTTGGATAACAATGGCTCCCTCCTCAAGCTATGCAAAACCATCCAAAGGAACTCTTTCGACCTGGCTGACTTCACTCAGGTTAATACACAAGCATCTAGCCTGTCGCAGTCACCTGATTTAGAAAAACTACTCACAATTTATGAATCGACATCAAGTGAGAGTGACTACAATGATGAAAAACATTCAGAGTCTTCTATTGAGGATTCAACTATAATAATCAAGGCGTCAGCAGGCCCCTTGGAAGCAAAAAATGTGTTCCAAAATGGCAGAGGAACAGCAGGGGCTTAAGGAGAGTGTAACAAGTCTACTGGAATTGTCACTACAGAGAAACCAAGAACAGGAATTTTTGGTCCAACCAAATCTGATTGGGCTGGACAAAGAACAGCCATACTCTCCCAAGTCCCCTCCGAATAACAAGAGGATCAACACCACAAACCCAGGAGGGTATAAGGATAAGAGGCGCCCTAAATGTGGGCAGGGACATACATCATCCTCCTTCCGATTGGACTTGCCATCACAATTCTGGCATGTGGTGGCTGAATCTGAGAGCTGTGAACTAGAGGTTTTTCTGGAGGAAATCTCACTTAAAAATACACCACCATTGCCTTGTTGGAGCGCACAGCATAAAGGTCCCCCGCCTCCTTGCCAAACTGTTCTACCTAACCCTATACAAAGAAAGGCAATGACAAACCCACATAATCAGAGAAGTGACTGGGGTGAGAAAAAGGCAACAGAAAAAAGAACTTTCATCAAGGACATGGGCGACAGCACGGTCAGAATGGTCAAGCTAGAAGGCAGATGGATAAGTGGATTGCTCCCTCTACAAATGGTGGAAAGACCTCTCAGAGCACACAACTGCAGCAAGAGATAGAGTCAAAAATCACTGCTGCAATAAATGGAGAAGACATTGCTGATAAACAGCAACAATGGCAGGGTCTTACATCACAAGGGGTTTGGGGAAAGGTGCCTCAAATACTGATTGTGGTTCTATAAGCTGGAACCGAAGAACACAGGGGCCGGCCCCACCCCCCAAAGAGGGGAGGGAGATGGGGAAAAAACAGTCTGAATCAGCACTGGATGAGCCCCACATGCAGAACTTGGCTGAACCTCATGGAAGAATTATGCCCGGCAAAACAGGTGTTTGGGCCAGCCCATGGAACAAGGCCATCCTACTCGGGCCTGCATTACATGAAACTGGTAGAGTCGAATCCCACAGGAAATAGTCATTTCTTAAATCATGTGTGGCTACTGGAGTTGTTGCACTTAGTACCAGAACTTAAGCCATAAGGAGGAAGGATTTTAGCAGATTTAAATTACCAGCTCATAATAGTGTTTCAAACTGGGTTGTGGTGAATTTTGAATCTTCCTTTGTATTGAAAAGTGTTTGTAAAAATGCAGGGTCTTTGAGGGAATTGAGGAATGAAATAATGTTTTTTTGCCCGCTTCTGACGCACTGTCATGAAGGTGTATCATCTATTAATAACCAAAATCTTTACAAGTTTAATGGGCTGTGGGGAGGGTCGAGCCAGGGCAGGCAGAAGGGGCACTGGTCTCCGGTCAAACAAGTACTATATTGACCAATAGATGGGGAGCAAAGGAACTGCCTTCAGGTGCTTTCGTGGAACTTGAGGGGCCATGTTTCCTACATGAAATACAAAACTGCACTGGATGCAATAATGAAGGCACCAATATTTTGCTTACAAGAAACAGGGCTAATCTTGCAGTTTGAGCTGAATGGATTTTCCACTTTGCTTAGACCCTCACCACATCCAGAAAAGTGGTGCCCAAAAGGCAGTCTCTGCTAGGTGCTAGGACATGCATGTGCCTCACTGAATACCACCTCTTTAAGTTCCATCAGAATATACTTTGTGGCCAGATCTTTAACCTAAACCCTGAAAAAACGTCCGCATTGATACTAACCCTTTATGATCCCCCGGGTGGGGAACAAATGGTAGGACTGAGGGAGGTGTTGACAGACACCCTCCGGAATTGGACCACAACATTTCCAAAAGGTGGTATCATATTGGCTGTGGATTTTAATGTAGATTGTGTGCATTCTAGGCCGGTTGCTAAGCTAATGGGGAGGAAGGAATTGGATACCAGGGCAAGGGGCTCGTGTGAGGCCTTGGACGAGTTTGATCTCTCCCCATTGAGGGTTAATGAGGGTGAGAACCAAATTACATGGTCTAATGGCACTTATCACAGTTGTATTGATTTTATTTTTGTAAATGCAATAATTTGAAAATACCCACCAGAAATTACAACTACTCCAAAGTACACCAGTGACCACGTCATGCTTAGTATGAATTGCAGGCAACAGATAAACAAGCCTGGTACATTGGGCAGGACAAACCCGATGGTGAATCGCCAAGGTAACAAGATTCAGTGGACAAATGCCAAAATTGAATGTTTTTACTTGACCCTAAAAGAGTTAGGTTGGGACAAGCTTAGGTTACTGATGCTTTGTGGCTGTGAGTTGGGTAGAATGGTGTCTTTGTTCTCCCCCAATACTTAACAGGGCACTATGGTACATGACATGCTTAATAGAGGGAGAAGGTTTGACATTGCCATCACCAAGAAAAAGAAAGAGCTTAATGGCATGATTTGTAAGACCAAACAAAGTAATATCATACCAGAGGAGAACAAGAAAAAGGTACTGGCAACAGCGAGGCTGAGATTTTAGTCTTGGCTTAGATGCCATAGACATGGAAAAAATCCTGCTGCTTGGAAGTTCATTTATTTATTTATTAAGGAGTATTTCTGGTTAGATTCCGAAGTGAGAGAAGAGGGGGGACACGCTCTATGTGGTCTCCATTGGTTGCTGACTGCATTAAGGACATTGATTTGGAGGCTATGATAGTTAGAATGAAACCCTCCAGGGCCAATGGCCCGGATGGTTTGTCCAATGTAGTAATTAAAAGATACCTGATTTTCTTGGGCACCTTGTTGCAACATTTCTTTCTACACATATGTGATGAGGGAAAGATTCTGTCCATGTGGAGGAGCTCGATACTCAACCCGTACACAAGAAAGATCCCCACAACCTGGCAGCCAATTTCAGACTTTTGGCAATGCTAGATTGCAGTGCAAAGCTTTATGCTTCCATTCTACTTTCATTTTTGACTGACTGGCTGAAGAGGGAGGGACTTTTGCCCTTTCACCATGTGAAAATGCATCCATTCTGTGTTACTCTGTGTTACCATAGGCACACACATTGAAATGTGCCATTCCAATTCCATTTGGTTACTCTGCTCACTTTCTGGGTTTTCATTATTCTGCATGAAGAAAATGTTCACAGCCTTAGAGGCTGGCAAACATATCTCTGCGAGGAATGCTTAGCTAATGGAATTTACCAGCTCGAGCCTTGAACAGGCAGACACAGACAGTCAAAGATGAAGGTTAGTTATGTTCCTTCCTGTCTTCTGCATTCCTAAGCTAATCACACGACTTATGTTTAGAAAACATTATGTTCCATGATGTAGCATGCACATTCTAGAGAGGAAAAGCTAATTGAACTACCAAGCTGAAATGCGAAGTGCCCTTTTCTGTCTAAAGACAAACATTGATAATGAAGCACAAGGAATGTCTCCTGATGAGAACATGATGAACGTCCTCGCTCTGAGAACAGTAAATTGTACAGAGATGACGCAGAGCGAGTTACCATTGGTTGCCATGAAGAATGCCCACGTTAAGTGGGTCATAAACTATGTATTATTTCAGCAGCCAAAGCCGATTTGAAGTGTAGTTTGCCAGTCCGGTAACAATGGTACCGGCAAGGTTACGGGTACCGTTGTTACTGGACCGGCAAACTTATAATGAGACCCAAAGACTTGCTATTTCCTGTCATCTTACGAGCAGATTTATGGAAACAGGTTTGGTATGTAGATGTTGTACCTGTTATGGGTGACACCTGGGCTGCATTCGAACTAGCTTATAGGTCAAGAAAAGCTGACAAGAGACCTCCACAGAACATATTGATATTACCGAATCACATCGTAACCAAACTCAAGACTTTGGTTCCCGAAAAAAGAATCATTTGTGATAAATTAACTACATGCATGCAAGGGAAGACATAGGGAGCCACAGACTATTTTAACAGGTTGAGCAAGTGTTTTCGGATTTCAGTGGATTTGATTAGAGAACCAGTAAAAAGATTGTTGATAAATTGGTATGTGGCCTATTGCCCGATATTCAGTCTCAAATCACGGCCTCTGAAAGTGCATGGCATACTAAGTCACAATCTAAAATTCTACATGTTGCCCAGTATTATGAGAATAGGGTGAACAATGGGAAGGAGAAGATTGAGATGAAAACGGTTGACTTCAAAAATAGGTTTCTCTTGCAGCAAATTGCAAGAGGACCACACAGACGGAATGCTCAACAGAGAGGACAGTTTACAATGCAAATAGGGACTGTGAATGTAAACCAATGTGCATATTGTAAACAGGAGGGCCACTGGAGTGCACAGTGTCTGATCATCCAGCAGAAAGCCAATGGAATTCTCAATAGAAGGTCGAGTGCACATAGCAATGGAATGCAAGAACCAAATAGAAATCAGTTTTCTCAAAAACCAGCAATATGATAATGCGGGGAGCCAAGAGGGGCAACAAAATACTAGAAGCAGAAACGTTTTTTGACAATGCTACACAACTTATTTTACTGACGATTTTACATCCAAAGACATTTTGTTCCGCTATTACAGCCCGAAGCAGGGTCTGGAACCTACTCCTATCCCCGTAGACCAGAAAGGACCCTACGTAGAAATGAAAGTTGGGGATAGGGCGCACACATTTATGGTGGACACAGGAGCTCAAAAATGCTCTATTGACCATGCAAAGGTTCCAGATATTCCCCTGTCAGGGCAACAAAATGTATCATTAGGGTTCTCTGGCACCCCAGTAGTAAGCCCGGTCTCTAAACCGGTGCCAATTTCTTTAGGGCCTTTCACTGACTCCTGTCCATTTTCATTGGCAACCAATTGCAGTGAAAATCTGCAGGGATTCAATTTATTGAAAACATTGTACAGTTATTTACTGCTCTCCAGATGCAGTGTACTTGACCATTTCTCCCCATCTGAATTCCACCTCACCATTCATGGCTTTCCCTTAACAAAGTGAATTGCACCAGCTACCTACACATTTATGGAAGGAAAATGACAATGATGCAGGAATTCTAGATGTTGAACCAGTGCGCATCGTTTTAAAATCCGGTGTAACATTGCCTTGCATTCCACAGTATAAAGTTTCAGTGGATGGTGAGCAAGCACTTAAAATTATTGTCTCTGATTTAATACATCAAGGAAGGTGTGATAAAAGAAATCTCTGGTAGAACATGCAATATCCCTGTTTGGCCTGTTTATAAGAATGGTGACAATGTATTACCCTACCATTTTGTTATTGATCTTCGAGCGATTAACAAGGTAGTAGCACCACAGTTTCCCATTGTTCCCGACATCAGCACACTTCTGACTATGATTCCTGCAACGGCAATGCATTTCTCAGTCATTGACCTGAAAAATGCATTTTTTAGTGTCCCCATTCACCCAGATAGCAGGTATCTGTTTGCTTTCTCCCTTGGGGGACGCTCCTTTACTTCACACAAACACTGCAAGGGTACACTGAGAGTCCTAGCATTTACAGCAGGGCCCTTAAGGAACAACTGGGTATGCTGGAATTACCTTCTTCATGCACACTTGTGCAATACATTGATGACTTACTTATAGCGGCAGATTCAGAGAGTGCTTGCAAGGAGGGTACTATTGTGTTACTATAGCATCAAACCGATAATGGTCATAAAGCCACTTTGAAAAAATTTCAGTTTTGTCAACTGGAGGTCGCCTATCTAGGCTATCTGCTGTCGAAGGAGGGAAGGTGCCGTGCACCTGAAAGAATACAAAGCATCTCTGATATGGCGATACCAAATACACAGAATGAAGTTAGGGATTTTATTGGGATGGCTTCCTATTGCAGGCAATGTATTCCAAAATGTTCACTCATGATCAAACCTTTGTTGACGCTGAGAAGGAAAGATGTAGCGTTACCTCTACCTTGGGATACGGATTGTCAAAACTTTTTTTTGATCTGCTCAAAACAGCACTATGTTCCGCACCAATATTGGGCACACCAAATTATAGCAAGGAGTTTGTGTTGTTTGTGCATGAGAGAGATGGATGTGCTTTGGCTGTTTTGACACAGGAACATGAAGGAAGGAACAGGCCATGCAACTATTTTTCCTTCACGTTAGACCCTGTGCATGTGCTTTTATGAAATGGTTCAAGGCTGCAGCTGCTGCCACCACCTCAGTTAAAAAGAGTGAAGGCATGGTTTTGGGTCACTACTTAACTTTCATGGTGCCTCACTCGATAGATGCACTACTGAATAGTACGCAGACCCAACATCTCACTTCTGCCCAGCTCACAAGATACAAGCCAGCTCACGAGATACAAGCTTATATTATTTGCACCCCACATCAAAATTCAGAGATGCTGTTCTTTGAATCTGGCCGAACATTTATCTCCTCTAAACGATGACAGTACTAATGACATGACCCGCCATGTTTGAATTTATCTCACTGAACAAGACACCAAAGGAAGAATTGACTTGAGTGACACACCTTTGCCATCCCCGGACAGGGAAATATATTGTGATGGTTCATGTTTCAAACTCCCAGACGGCACTTGCTGCTTATGCAATTACCACCTTGGACACAATTATCGAAAGCAGGAGAATTCCTCACAACTCTGCCCAGGCTGCAGAAATAAGTGCTTTGACTAGAGCATGTGAGACATCCCAGGGGCTTGGAGTGAATATTTATACTGACAGTCAGTACGCCTTTGGAGTAGCTCACAACTTTGGGAGACTATGGGCTGAGAGGGTATTTTAACTTCTCATGGTACTAAAATTCAACATGATCCTTTGATAGTGCAACTATTATCAGCATTGGTTCTGCCTAAACAACTAGCCATACTGAAATGCGTAGAGGGTGACTGACAAAATTGGGAGGGGGAATGCATTCGCAGACAAGATAGTCAAGAATGTATGTGTTGGACACTGCTAGGTGGGTTGCTGAGACTGGGATGATGGAAGAGGGCATTAGTAGTGTGAAAGAAATTCAGGCCAAAGCCACAGCCGAGGAGATTGAACTATGGGGTTCTGGCCCAGCAGGTTTGGATAGCGAGGGTTGTTGGGTTGATCATGAGAAACAGAGGTGGATGCTGCACAACGCTTATGTAACAGCTGTAGTTACTATGGCACATGGGCCAGCTGACATTAGTGTCAAAGGTATCTTTAAACATCTAGACCCAGAATAGAGTAATGACAATATTCTCAAAATTGCAGAACATCTAGTTCAGAACTGTATGATCTGTCTACAACATAACATTGGAAAGGGAACATTAGCACCTAAGGATAGTTTTGGACCTCCTTCCATGACATTTTGAAGTTATTAATTTTGACTTCATTGAGATGGAGCGATGCCAAAATTACAATTATGTGTTAGTAGTGATATGTGCATTCAGAAAATGAGTTGAGGCTTTCCCTTTGAAAGATAATACTGCCATGTCCACCACAAAATACTTTCTGAGATTTGGGTTACCTAGAGTAATATGGTTCGATAAAGGACCTCATTTTATTGCCACTATCATACTGCAGGTATGTCAGGGGCTACAGATTGAGTAGCATTTCCATTCTGCAAGGCATCGACAGAGTGTTGATTAAATTGAACGCCACAATGGCATACTTAAGAACAAGCTAGCGAAGGTGTGTTCACACTGCAAACTGAAATGGGCCGATGCCCTACCACTAGTACTACTACCTATGAGAACTACTACCCAGGCAAAAAATCGACTTTCTCCCTACGAAATAGTGATGGGGAGATCTGCTTATGTATGGAACGCACCCAGGTCTAAGAAATCGTCAGATATCAAATACCCACTGTTGTCTGATTACTGTGACCAGTTCACTCAAAATCTGCGTTTGATTCACTAACAGGGTTGTGCCGCACTGCCTGGTCACTGCTTTCGACCTGGTGACTACGTACTGTTGAAAGACTTTGAGCGGAAGTCCAGTCTTGCTATTCGCTGGAAAGGACCCTTTCGGTGCTACTGGCTACTCAGATGGCTGTTCGAATGGACAGGAAGAAACACTGGATTCATGCAGCACATCTGAAACAAGAACATTTGCATTTGTCCTATGACAAATGGGAAAAGGAGGAGAACAAACATCTTGAAACCAAGTGTGTGCCTTTCAGGGACAGCACATGTCCTGGTCCTGAGACCAAGCAACCTGATCGTCCAACACTTTCACCACTTTCTTTGGATACTGATGCTTTGTTCACAGATCACTCTGTGCCTGGAGTGACCAGGTACATCCTTCGACCACGGAATTAGCTCGAGAATGACATTTTGTAGTTAGGAAAGTGTGGCAAGAATACTGCACCCACAAGAACCAATAATTGTTCCCTCTATTCGCCCCAAAGACGCGGAAATGTTTGTTTGGAACAAGAGGGGGGCTTGGAAGAGAAGGCTAACAAACATTGATTTTGACTACAAGAAGACTACAAGCAAGATTGGCCATGTGGTCAGGTGCCACCCATACTTGAACCTATAGAGCCTGTTTCAGTGAGGCTTCTTAACAGACACTGAAAGACTATGCCAATGTTTGGGGCACGTATAAACAAGGACATGGAACCTATTGCCACTGGACAATATGTGCCTAAAGGACTATGGTCCACAAGGTATAAATGCATCATCATAATTATTGTAGAATCTATTATGCTCGTACTGATACCTGTGTTATGGTTTTAGGAAAGCTCACACCCTCTCAGCATATTGTTACCTACAATTAGCTTCACTACCTTGTCTCCTCTCTACGTACATTTGCACACTCTTTGTCCCCTTGATCTCGAACACAGGGAGGGGTATCTCAACAACACACTCATCCGAAATATGAATGATACACACGCTATCCTAAACTGAACAAATTTCTGGGTATGTTATCACCTCCCACAGCATGGTAAGAAAGGTTTAGGTTGGTACATATATCCACTCCCATTGTCAACTGCTTGTTATGCTTCTTTTAGAGCTCTATTTTTTGGTAAATGGAATGATTGTACCACTGGTAACTTTGATGGGACAAACATCAACAAGTTTGTTCGACAAGTACTGCTGCCTCTAGGATGCTCTGTCTTTGCTAATAAAAGCACAACCAATGTTGCCTCTACCAAATATACAGATAAGCGATGTTGACCCTACCAATCAATTATATCATTTAGAATGTCACCAGTAGGAAATAGGGAAGCAACTCCACCATCCTACACCATCAACCATGATCCTGATACAGTACCCGGTATATGGGTACATATGACAAATGTATGCACACTGCAACATTGATAAATGAGACAAAGCCCTTATACATCAGGGGACCCATTTACTTTGCTTGTGGGAAACAAGAATATCCATGGTTATCCAAGGATTGGCAGGGAACATGTTGCTTGGGGATTCTGCTGCCAGGTGTATACATAACATCAACAGCAGACATACTGAAACGTCATCCTATGAGAGGGATTGATGATGACACAGCTCTCCAGATATTAGGGGATGTAGCAAAATCCATGATTTCATTCTGGGGACAAATAATACACTCTCGAGATATCAGGATATTGGCCAGAGTATTAGAGAAAACCATTAATGAAACCACTGATATAATGTTTAAAATGACATTAGAACAAAGAGCCATTGGATTAGTTGCTCTTCAAAATAGAATGGTCTTACATGTTATGTTAGCTCGGTGTGGAGGAGTTTGAAAAATTGTTGGATCTGCATGTTGCATTTACATTCCTGACTCCTCCCCTACTGTGTTCCAAGCTATCAAAAGATTAAACACACTGAGTTCTGAAATTCATGTCAATGAAGGAGATTGGAACATTGGGACATGAGCTTGGAATCTATTTAGAACTTGGGGTCTCTGCACTTGCCATTTTCATTTGAGTAATCCTGTTCTGTTACTGTTGCATACAGTGCCTACCGGTTTTAGGTTCTTTTCTAGGTAACTGCTGCTCTAGAGCTTTGGAGAAATTGAAGCCTGTACCTTATCCCCCTGTTGATATAACTAATGCCTTTATCATGCAGGATGTGGAAATCAAACAGTTTATGGCTATCAATAGATGTGATAATGATGAATGTATGATTCCAATGTGTTAGCCTAGGCTAAACGTAAGGTTTGAGCTATTCTGTGTTACCCCATGCGCACACATTGAAATGTGCCATTCCGATTCAATTTGGTTTCTGTGCTCACTTTCTGGGTTTTCATTATTCTGCATTCAGAAAATGTTTGCAACCAGAGAGGCTGGCAAACATATCTCTGCTAGCGATGCTTAGCTAAAGGAATTTACCAGCTTGTGCCTTGAACAGGCAGACACAGACAGTCAAAGATGAAGGTTAGTTATGTCCCTTCCTGTCTTCTGCTTTCCAAAGCTAATCGCACGACTCATGTTTAGAAAACATAATGTACCATAATGTACCATGCACACTCTAAAGAGGAAAAGCAAATTGAACTACCGAGCCGAAATGTGAAGGGCCCTTTTCTGTCTAATAGACTAATAGCACTAATAGCACAAGATAATGAAGCACAAGGAATGTCTCCTGATGAGAACGTGATGAACTTCCTCGCTCTGAGAACAGTTAATTGTACAGAGATAACACAGAGCGAGGTACCATGTGTCCTCAAGGAGAATGCCCATGTTCTGTGGGTCATAAACTATGTATTATTTCAGCAGGCAAAGCCAATTTGAATCCTCTCCCCCATCTGTGTTGCTCAATTTCTCTATGACTGTGAGCAGACATAGCTGAACTTGAGTCCACTTAAAGCGAGAATAAACTCTTGTTATATATTTGTTTCATGACTTTTGTGTTCTTCATTATTTGCAGTAACTCAGATTTGAGACTTACAGACAAGCTTTAGGAAGGGGAGTGGAACAGTTGATCCTGTATGGACACTTATGACTCTAATGACAGACACGCATTTCTACACTGGAACTACCCTGTACCTTGCCTTTGTAGACTACTCTGCAGCCTTTGACAATGTAATAAGGACAATGCTGTGGGAGAAGCTGGAAGGGTGGGGTATAGATTCCTCATTGTTGTAGTTCATTAAATCACTCTACTCTGACACAGAGGTCAGGGTACGAACATCTCAGGAAGGTACCCTCTCCAAGGCCTTTGCTACCAACAGAGGGTTTAAGCAAGGATGCCCATTGGCCCCCCTGTTTTATAATTTATATGCGTCTGAGATAGTAGCTGCCTTTAGAGGCGTACATAATTGTCCACCTTAACACACCAATGAAATACTCCATTGTATTACATATGTAGATGACACAGTCATTTTGGACCAAACGCCCATTGGGTTGCAACCCTTGCTAGAGGCTTTCCATGTTTTTGCAAAAGAATTGGGTCTGAGCCCCAACCACACAAAAATAAAGATAATGTTTGTTGGTAGAAGGGCAAATCGAGGGACACCTTTCCACTGGAAGTTAGCTCGGGTTCCCTTGGAACAAGTGGAAGAGTATACATACTTAGGAGTGAGTATAAGACCTAAAATGATCTTGGCACACCTATACAAATCCATTGGTAACAAATCATGGAAGAAATGGTTTGTATTAAAGAGAACCATAGATTTTCATGGTGGGCGATCTCTGGAGGTAAAGGTCAGAGCATATAGGTGTTCTATTGTCCCCTGCATTTTGTATGCTTTGGAGGTTTTTTCCAATAAGATTAGTTAATTGGCTCCCAAAATTAGAGGCAAAGATTTTGTGTTCTCTACTAGGCTTACATGTAATGGTTCTAGTGTAGGCCATATGATTGGAGCTAGCGCTTCCTTCTCTGATGTCACTTTGGAGATTTGCTGCATGCATGCTGTGGACAAAAATTTAGTTTATTGGGCCGAAGGAGGTGCCATTACTGAACCTCACAGCCTTGCATGCTTGACGTTTCTCCAAAAGTGGATGGTATACAGAACTGGCCCAGCTGTCATCCTCTCACTTTAGGGAATTAACTGTAGATGCTCCTCCCCACTCTTGGTAGGTCTTTTCCTTCTCAAGAAGGAGCAGAAAACAAGACAACTAGATAGGTAGCAAGCTGTCAATCACCTAGCTAAATCACGCAGCTATGCAGAATATTCTCAGCAGGGCTTTATTGTTGAACCCCCAAGGAGCTACCTAATTAAATTAAGAACCCATGCTCTGACTTCATTTATACTTGCTATGCAACTAAACCTCCTCCCAGTGTCTGAAAACACGGGCCATGGCTCAGAATACCAAGAGAATGCTGGTTGTGTAGACTGTGTGCGAACCATGTCGAGACTCAAAGGCACATTCTTAACAACTGTGGCGCACTGGAAGAGGAATATTAAAAAGGTTATATGAAGTTTAGGCTAGTGACAACAGACCAATTTTGGCCTATGATTTGCAGCAGATTCCCTGCGCATAGTTTTGGACGCTTATCATATTTCGCAAAGGGCATTGACTAAGATGAATGTTTTAATTTAATTAATTAACTAAATGAATTTTTATTTTACACTTTTACCTACCAATTTTAAGTAAATGCCTTGTAATGAAGTGATGAATTGAATGCTTTTCACTTTTATTCATTTTTATTTGGGTCTGATGAAGTAACTGAATGATTGAATAATGTTAAGTATCTTGGAAAAGTGAATAATGTGTTTTAATGTGTTCTTGTATATTGAATAATATGTAGTGTAAAAGGTTGACAATGTTCTACCAAATGCACTAAAACAGAAGGTATAATCTAACTGATATAACTAAACATAAGTCGTGCATTACAACTAAAAAGCTAACAGCTCCTTCAGCATAACATTTTGTACAGAAGGTACACCTGTCCGAGGCTCTTTACTGAACAATACTTGAAAACATCAATTTTCGCAAGAGGGGCAGTGATTTTGCATCCTTGTTGTTGCACAAGAAGCAACTATAGATCTTCATACAAAAGACACAAATACATGGTCTGAACAAAGAGATTCAATGGCATGACTTAGTGGTCATGCTTAGACAACCACAGTACACGAGAGGAATGTGTTGCTGCTTGAGTCGATACGCTGAACATACACTGGTCCCACTTGTTCTGCCCAGAAATTCTAGTCCACAACTCGGGTGGACAATACCTACACAATGAGGATTGTTAACATTTGTGAATGGCACTAGATGGATATGTTTACTGCATTAAGTATGGATGTGCATTAGTAGATCAATAGTACTATCACTGGGGCAGGATATAATTGGCAAGAATGTGAGAAAGTCTTAGGTAGTCTTAGGAAGTCTTAGCATGCACTTTGGGTAAAAGAAACCACATACTCTACGCACTGTTTTCAATGTGTTAAAAAATTCCATGAATGTCTTTCTCATTCAATTATACATCATCCTAAGATGGGCGATGGATTCACAGTCATGGCCCCTATGTATATACACAAGGAATACATCTTACTCCACTGTAGCCACTGACAGATATCTACAATGGGTCATTCTACTAAGTATAATACACCATTCCAAGATGGCTGTTTGGGTTGAATGAATGGGCCAAAGGCAAGAGCAAGTTTGCAATCATGCATGTAATAGTAAACCGCTAATACCAAGATGGTGACCTGGTGATGCCCGACTTTATATCTACATTGAGTCATTCTGCTAAGTATAATACACCATCCCAAGATGGCTGATTGGGTTGAATGAATGGGCCGAAAGTAAAAGCAAGTTTGCAATCATGCATGTAATCCTAAACCGCTATTACCAAGATGGCGACCGGGTGATGCCCGACTTTATGAAAGCTGATCGAAGGAAGAGGATGGACACCTCCCCTGATTGTTTATTTGATTACCTCATGAACCGTGAGTCAAGACAGAGTAGGTATGAAGCAGTGAGTGTGGTCTTAGATATAAAATGCATTCAAGTTGATTGCTATCCTGTAGCAAGGCATTGAGGTCTCGCTGATACTCGGTTCATTGTGAACCCTTTAGAGGGCTCTACGTGGAGAACACCCAAAAGACTTGTTGGGAGTACAACTCTGTTTCCTAAATGAACACAATGATGCAATCAATGGGAGGGCAGGTAAGTCCACCATATATCTCATGATTTACTATTGGGCACAAGTTATTTACTAGTAATTATTTGAAAGCACAAGAGACTCACAAAGAGATTGATCCCCTCATGTATGCACCTTCCTTAACAGGTAGTGAAAAAAATTGCATAAGAGAAGACACATCAGACTACTCTGACTTGACCTCAGAAGTAACAAAACTCAGTATTCTGTTCCTGATGAACGTAATAACAATGCATACGTCACTGAAACTGGTTGCCCTTTTGAAGTAATATCCTTTCTGTAAAGCTATTGGATACTAATGAAAAGCAATATATTGTTTGTTTTTAATTCAATTTGTGAGAAACATACTGTGTGAAATGCAATATGGAAGACGAGCTATGTATTTAGGGGAGGGCAGAATATCACATCATTTGGGATGTGCACTACTACACACCCAGGTATAATTGCATTTTTGATGTTCTATTTTAGAAGTAGTTTAGTTGAGGGCAAATGTATCGCCCCTATCCCATTAGACAGGTGGTACATGAGATGGTTGCCTGAAATCAGTGAAACCTCATAGTGGCCATAGAAGGACTAGACAAAGCTCATTTTAAGTGTCTCAATGTGAGGAACAAAACTAATAGGACTTTGAAAGCAACGTTTAAAGGGCCTAGGACACACTGTTTCCGAGATGTTTGCATGACAATACACTGCACCGTGCCTGGGGGAGGCAACTCGTGGGGAGAGCACACAAAAGATCCAGCATGCCCCCTTTCGCCTCTCCTCCATGTCTGCTCTGGGGTATGTCAGCAAGCCTCACACACCCATTCTCAGTGCAGTTTACTTCAGAGTGCAAAGTACATCAAGTGATAAACGACTTGGAACAGTGACCTACAGGATGATTGATTTTCAACAATTGATCAGAATGTTATCAAGTATGTCTACAGTACCCGTTCAGTGTATGGGATCTTTTTGCTAGTCTAGTAATAAAACTGGGGTTGAACGCTACTGCAATTTAGCCTTATGTTTGCTATTTTAAATGAAAAGTGTGATGCAGCCTGTAGGTGTAGTCTCTGGACTAAGGGCCTCATCAGGAGTCTGGCTGTATCCCAGTGGTAATAATGCAGGTTTACTGCCAGCACAAATAGCATTACTGCTACACGGTCTGGAGCTAATAGCACCAGATCACGAGTAGCGATACAGCTGTAAGTTCCCATTCCCGAGTTTGGGGGGTGCTATTACTGCCAGCAGTAATTGTGCTGGCGGTAATAACACCAAAAACACCCAAAACAGGCACTAAGGGGACATGTTTACCTCCATCAAAAATCTGGAGGTAAAACTCCCACTTACTGCCTGACTCATGATTGGGCCAACCCTTAAATGCAGTGTTAATAGCGATACAGCTGCATTTAAGTGCTAAGGTCCAACTCATGATGAGGCCCTAAAGAGCACTTATTGCTCTTTAATATTCAGTGGATAAAATAGCAGTTAAAGTACATACAGCAGCCACAATTCATCATTTAGTAGCTGCTGAAAATGAATGCATGCACTTTTCTGAATCAGCCCAAAGGATAAACAATAATTTATTCTCAGTATCCTGGATGTTTTGTAGAAAGAGAACAGTTTTGTTGATAGCTTTTTAGGCTCACGAGTGGCTTCATGATTGCCATGGTTGTCACCAGCACACTGTTTATAGCGAAATATTGTACTATCTTCCTGTATCAGGGCAGAAAAGTGTTCAGTTTGTAGATTTGGTAATAAATGTTCTGTTGTGAGTGCAGTTCTTAACTTCAATCTTCAGTTAGAAATGTAGTATAAAGAATATATGTCGGTTATGTTTCACAGATACTGAATTGATGGCACAGAGATGAATACACCAATTTTAAACTTCGAACATCAGATATCTCTTTCTAAGATAACATTTAAAAGACCTATGATAACATTCTATGAGGGTGTTTCTATTCATAGTGGGCTTTACACTAATTGTTTGTTAAGGGAAGTAGATTGACTTGTGTGCAATAATTCAGTATTACCATGCAAAGACGGAGTACCTCGGAATTCGAAGAATGCATCCAAAATGAGGACATAACTACTAGAAGAATTGTTAAAATGATAATAAATATTGATAGATTAAAAATCATATCCTTCTGCAATTGAACGTACTATATGTGATACTTGCTGATATTAAACATTTAACTTTATTAGAAACCAACATTGTTTTGGCTTCAGTGCCCAAAATAATTACAATATGTAAGAGGTATTTCTTTTTACATTATACATGACTTCTGATAACATTACTTATAGTATTTGAGTTCTGTTTGTTCTGTACATCATGTATTACAGCATACTTGAGAACATTATAAAGTATGTCATCTGTTATATTTAATAACGGCGAACATGAAAAATACTTTGGTAGGGAAGTATTATATGAATATTAGTACTACAGCCAAATATATTAGTTATGATGCTAACATTGTTAAATGAAAAAATATAATGTAAAACCTTTTACATTTATGTGTACTATTTATAACCTAAAACATTTTGTTGTATGCAATGTACCACATTCTATACCAGATAGCTCATTTAATTGAAGCATAATGTGATAGGTATGTAAAGTAGTAAAACAAATTAATGATAATAAACTGAAATACAAAGTTATTTAGTATTAATATTGTTCTAAGCACCAAATATACACATTTTGATGGTGTAGCTTATAGATATCTGAAAGACTACTTAAAAATGTTTTAATGATATCTTTCACAAAAACACAACACATACAAGATAATGGGCCTCATTACGACCCAGGCGGTAAGTTACCGCCTGGGCCGTGACTTTACCACCATGGCGTAAACTACGTTTACGCCATGGTGGTTGGCGGACTTACCGCCCCATTCCGAGGTTGGCGGGGCGGTAAGTCCCCAATCCCCATTTACCCTTCCCCATTCCCATTTTTGCCCCATAGGGCATAATGGGAGTGGGGAAGGCGTTAATTACGCCACCGTAAATTACGGTGGCGTAATTAACTCCATGGTCCCTTAGCGCCATGGATTTTAACACCTGCTAAAAGCAGGTGTTAAATCCACCATGGCGCTAAGGGACCTCGTACTCAGGCGGTAAGGGTCGGCGCTGTTTACGCCATCGTAAAACCCTTACCGCCTGAGTCGTAATGAGGCCCAATGTATGTGCGCTTATACATAGATTGGAAAAAAAATAGAATGTAACGGCACCTTGAAACACAAGTCCCTAATCACATAACATAACATGTAGATCTTTTACATTGAACTAGAAAAGACAACATTATAAACAAGATACGTTGAAAGAAGACAACATTGAAAATAAAAGTTTGTATTATGCAGAATGCTAATAGTATTAGTCACACTTTCAACTCTCAATATTATTACCAATATAAAATGTCCTTTAGAACTCATAGAAGTAATACTAAAATAGTAAACTATTGGTAATTTAATTTATTTTCTAGCTACTTAAAATTGTACAGGATCATATTTCTTGTAATTATTGAAGCGATTAACAAATGTTACCAAACAGAAACATATATGTTTCAAATGAAAGTGTAAGTGAAGCTATCAGTGATGCCATTGATGATGTAATCAGTGATGTCAGGTATGGTGCCATCAGTGATGCCATCTGTAATGTCATCTGTAATATCATTTGTGACATAATCTCTGTCATAACTGATGTGGTGATACGCTGCTCAACAGGAGCCACACAGTTAATGATGGTTTGCTTCCAATGCTTGCCATATTTCTGAGGTTTTGTTGCACTAGATCTTCACATTAACGTCTTTTCATCTACGTTTTTTTTTCTGAATGTATATATATCACAACAAACATTCCAAACCTGACAAACACTGTTTACTGTGATTTTACCGAAAAAACTTTATTCGTGGCATTTTCTGTACCGAAGCAATTTGACCAAAAAAATACTAGTTTTGTTTTTTTTATTTGTGTGGGCTCACCCAAACCCCCATTCTACTTTTTTTAAACCCTCCCTAAACCCATCCCCACCTGTTTTAACCCCTTACACCTCATATATATATTTAAAAAAAAATGTGGTATTTGTTGGTGAAATTGCTTTGTTAAAAAATGCTTTGAATACAAATAATTCAGCAAACTCACTGGATACCTAGTTTACCAACAATCACACTATCAACACACCATCTTTTATAATCTAGTTCCATCAGTTCAAGTATTGTAAGTAAAATTACTCTATTGTAGAGATATTGTGGCTATTTCATGGTAATTGAACAGACCATCTTTAACATGTTTTCTTCAAATAATTAAAAAATAAAAGCATTTGTCAGATGCAAAATTTCTAAATGTGTTGCCAATGTCCACGGGAATGCCTTTTTAAAAAAAAACTGACTTGGTTACATCCCCAGGGCTAGATCCTACGGCTTTTTTAAGATAACTGCAAGTATATTTCAAGAGATACAAACTCATTTTCACTGATCTTATTTTGTGCAGATGCTTTCCGAAGATTAGTTCACAATAGATACACATAGGCCTCAAATAACTATAAAACTTGGTCAAGAGAAGCTCTGAAGAACACACTGAAGATCAAGTAACTGACCCAATGTCTGAACCATATTTTCCATTTCTTGTGCCTTTAAATGTTCTGTCTCTCCTTCTTTCTTTCACCTCACTTCAATTCCTGTGTTTTGTTTAACTCTTGGGGATGCTTTTGAAAGGGGAATGAAACATGTTTTGGAAAGAGGTGCACAGAAAAAAGCAGGATCAAGAAAAATAAAGTAAATAGAAATCAAGAAGCAAAAGAAGAGAAATTGTAGGGTAAAATACAAGAACAGTAGGGGCGGGGCAGGACAAAACAGGCCAGGACATGAAAAGAAGAAGGAAGTTGAAGACAAAGGAAGATGTAAAGAAAGGTGGGGTAAAGCCATACCTTCATACTCACTCCCTTACTGTTGAAATTCCCAAAGGGTCTGTCATTGGTCAACTTCCCTTCACTCTCTAGATATCAGTTCTTGGTACCCTGATTTCCTCTTACGGCTTTCCCTATTAACTATTTGCTGATGACAATCAAATCTGCTTTCCCTCATTATCCCTCATTATCCAACGAGCTGTTGTCAAAAATGTCAAACTATCTCTCCACCACCAAATGTTGGATGGTGTCTTATTCTCTCATGCTCAACTCCACTAATACTGAAGGTCTCTACTTCCCAGCCAAACAGACTATCTCTTCCTCTTTGCCTCTTCTTCTCTTCTCACTTGTCTACCTTTCTTAATCTGCTTCTGCTCATAACCTTGGTGTCATCTTTGACCCATCTTCCAACTTCTCCCAAATCTGCCACTACAGCCAGAATTCACCCCCTCAATATCTGAAAAATCCATCATTGTCTTCCTTTCAACCCTGCTAAACAGCTAATCTCCTCCTTGGTCCTTTCTAGATGTGACTACTGTCCAATTCTCCTATATGGCCTCCCCAATTATGCTTTTTCACCTCTGGACAAAGTCCTCAACTTTGCGGTCCATACACTTTTCAACCTTTCTTGCTTTAACTCTACCTCCTCTGCCTGTTGCCAAATTGGCTGACTGTCCTTGAAACCAAGAGCAAAGTATGAACTTGTCATCCACTTCAAAACTATCCATTGACTTGTCCCACAACAACTATCTGCTCATTTCAGTCCCTACTCTCCTCCTCACTCATTACAATCATCCTCCGGTCACCTCTTTCCCAAGACTCAAGCCCCCCGCACACCCTCTCATTTCTGCTCTCTCCCTCTCCTTACTCCCCTGCTCTGGAATGCTCTTCCTCTCCTCTCCCTCGCCATACTAGTCTAATTCTACCACTATTTAAATCCAACATCAAAGCCCTCATCCTTGCTGAAGAACCTATTTCCTAGCAGTCTACGTTACAACATCACTGTTTCCCTGTCTCCCTACCCTAACGGACAACCCTTCACCTGCAACCTTCCCCTACAACATCCCCTGCAACATCTCATTATCAATGTTACATTTTGTGTGTTGTTTTTTTGTGCCAAAAATGCATTGTTTTCCTGTGATTTCAATATAGAAAAAGTGAGCGAAAAAGAAGGAAAGAAAGAAAGAAAGAAAGAAAGAAAGAAAGAAAGAAAGAAAGAAAGAAAGAAAGAAAGAAAGAAAGAAAGAAAGAAAGAAAGAAAGAAAGAAGAAAAACAGAAAACAATGATACATGGACGTTTAGCCATCAAATGCCCAAGCACTCACACCGGTACAAATGATTCCCATCAAAACCACAGGGATATGTAATACTCTTTAGGAGTGTAAATAAAGGTCCCAGAATAATTGGACAATAGCCATAGATACCACCATATGCCAATGCAGTTTTTAAATTGCCAATGATTGCCATCAGATGTCTGGAACTTGCAGCATGGGTAAGGATTCACATGTATTGGCGTTATACTTGTGCCACTACCAAGGGTTTCATAAAATGCTCAGACATTTGCTCCATTGCCAAGCATTACTATCAAAGCCCCAGAAGCTTGCCAACTTTCAGGTATTGCCATGAATTGTCATGATTGCTGTGTCATTACCAGGAATGTCCATTAACTAAAACAGAACAAACTCTACCAACAAGGTGAGGGAGCAAGGTCTTTTAATAAATAATTAATATGAGAACAGGTGCATCGAGAGAAATGACGAGGGTGGGAGGGTACTCTTGCAGGAGGATTGGCAATGGCCCATGTGAACTTCGGCAATGAATACCCGATTCCTATAATACTTTATATCAGTGTTCTCCTTTCCCAAGTTTGGGATATTGTATTGAAGGCAATAGTGAATAATGAAGGCATGTGCAGTGACAAGGGACAGCAATGCTCCATCCCGTCTGGGGCTACTGCAGCAAGAACGTGGGCTCACGCCCAATGGATCCAACCAACTTGGACTGGTATGAACAATGGACATTTGTGAGACAAAAGAAATCATCATGGGGACTATGACCAGAAGTAGTTTCCACCCTCTTAAAGGTCTCACACAGTACCGAAACTGCATCAGTAAGGCACCATTTCTCTTTAGGGACAATGATGATGGACCCAGACACGTATGGACCGCTCCACTGTTGGTTGACAGGCGGGTTAAGTATAAAGGAAGGCCTAAATTGAGTTTTTCTCTGACTTAAGGGGGTCAGGTGACTTGACACCATAAAGATATTGGGCCTGGAAGGCGGGTTACATTACCTATGTGGGTTTGGTGGTGGGCTTCTAGGTTTCCTTGACTTGCTAGACAACAAATAAATAATCTCTAGTTTCCATCTAACCAAATCACAGAGTGAGCCTGACCTCTTTTACAAATGCTTGGCAATATGTGTTCAGATAAGTGCCAAAGATTTTCATCAACTACCCAGCTTCTTGACTCCATATTAAGCATTATTATCAACTACCCTGGTAGTCACTGTCTCATTGCGACTGCATCTTCCCAGCTGCCCTTCACCAAATTCTGACTCCTATTTAGGGCTTGCACTTAGGATAAAGTGCAGCATCATCACACTCTTCTCACGAGGGTGACTCCTCCTTATTGCAGCCAACAGAAGAAAAGTGCAGAGCCACTCAGCATTCCTATACCCACCTGGTTGCCATTGCCACTGTCAGCGATGGTTTTACACAGGCCCGGCTAGGAGAGTGCAGTGATACTGCAGTTCAACATTCAGTTGCTTTTTTGCTCCACCCACCTCCCACCATCGCTGCTTATATCAGGATGGTGAAAGGCGAGGCAGGGGAAGGACTTCTTTCACCCACATCCTAAGAGGGCATGGGCAGCGCAAGGTAACACTCCACAACATAGCCTTTCAATAAAAGATGCTAGGTCTCATCTTTTCTTATCATGACGTCATGGAAATAGATGAGACGGCAAGCCTTTCTCACTGCAGTGATTGACAGACTTGTTTGTGTGCTGCTGCGACGGTTTATGATCACACACAAAATAAACTGTGCACCGTCTGATAAGTGCCACTGCCCATATTGGATTCTTTCTGCGTCGTGAGTTCCGTGCTACGCAAAGGACCTTAAACTGCACATGACCCTGTTCGATAACAGCACACTATTCCCATTGTTTAAGGTTGACAATCTGTAAGTATGTGAAAAATAAAACTATGTGTAGTGCAACATTAACACCTTTAAAAATGCATCATGGGCAAACACTCTAATGATATGACATGTTATTTGTATCCACATTGATGCTAACTACGTTGGAAAAACGTGTTAAAAAATACTGCTATTTTTGCATTTTATAGTATCTGGTCCCAATTTGTTATTATTATTTCCCTTTCATGTTCTAATATTATTGAGAAATGTTATGTAAAGCGATGTTCCTGTAGACATAGGCGTAGTCTCTTGGTTAAATAACATACATGTGATCGTCTATGGGTCAAATGCATGTTCTGTCCAGGAACCCAGCGTATTGTGTTAACAGACGTGGCATTTACCTATGGAAATAAAAATAAAAAAAAGCAGTGGCATGAATCGTATTGTTTTCCACTCACCCGTGTAATAATCCTTTATGAAAGAAGGGCTGAGTTGCCCTAGAGGGGAAGCGTCTTGAAAAGGTTACATCTAAAAATACCAATTTTCTGGTGATCATCCTGGGAAGCAGTGCCAAAGGACAGGGCAGTATTGCCTGAGGATTTTTGCTGCACCTGTCATTGTAAAATACATAAATAAATCGTCAATACCAAATATAATAAATCCTTTTACATTGGCATGATTCAGTAACCCAGAGAATTCATCGTAATGAAAACAAACATGCATTTATGAAACATCCATATGTTCATAGAATATTTTCCAGAAAGTACAATTATATTATATGTGTCAATGCTTTTTAGTACAGATTGCTCTTTAGAAGGTATGGATTTGATGCTGGGTTTTCTTAATATTTTGCAGGTATTTACAGACACCATTGCCAGGCAACGCATGTACACGTTGAAAAAGCGCCCCCATTTCAGGAGCCGGATTTATTTAAACAGTAAAACAGAACATAATCTGTTTCCATGCTGATGTGTTCTGAACTTGTGATGGCAAGAGTCGGGACATTAGGAACATGAAGTAGGACTCCAGGTGAAAAGACCATTCGAGGCTGAGGAGGAAGGGAATAAGTAGAAGGAAATGAGGAGTCACGATAGACAAAAGCAACACAACGTGTTGTAGGCTGTGTTAGGGGAAAAAAGCAAGTTTACTTACCTCGCCTATTGGTTTTCACATAGGTCCCAATGACAACAGTCTAGTGATGACGGTGGACTGCACTCAACGCTTATACTGAAAAAGTTTAACAAAACTACACGAAGTTATATCCCACAATCTGGACAGTCAATTCCAGACTCTGAGCAGTCTACAGCATGCTTGCAACATTTGTAATCTTTCAAGCAAGTCCGGGTGTTAAGAAACAAAATGTCCCCTTTACAAACTCCCCCCACTCCCGCCCCCCAAGATTCCATTTCTTCTGACATAAATTCCCTCCCAGGGAGAACACATGAACTTAATTGCCCTTCTTTTTAATTCTTACACGATCTAGTATTTTTCAATAAGAAGTCTCTTTTGTTACAGATGGGGCAACATCTGCACCTTAAGGAGTGAGAATCTGTATAAGAAGAACCCTCCACCTTGAAAAGGAAGACTCTGTAGCAGAATACGTGTAATCTCTGTATCAGACTCTGGGTCCGAGTTACAAAAATGTGTTCAATGGGGCTTTCCCATGTTAAAACGTGTTTGTAAATCTGACCTATTGTACCTTGTTACAGTTAATTAATCAACTTAAAATATGAATCGAAGTTGAAATGTTCTAATTTATTGGCTTGGTGCTTATGGAGTTCCTGTGCCTCATTAAATCCGTGTCACAATGTTTTAGGTCACAACATAGCATATGTGCAACACAGAAAATTACACGCAATGTAATAAAATGCTAATTTTACATGTGGTGCAAATTATATGCAGGAGACTGCTAATGTTCACACATATGTGCTGTTGGTTCTCCTGTATCCAATTTTCCTCTTTTGCAAAACAGAGTTTAGAAGGGAAGAGTATAAACAGGCAAAATCACTTTCAAGTGTTATGTTTTATGCAATGTTTCGTAAAAAAAAAAAAAAAAATGTAAATTCTGCCTGCAAATTCGTCTGTTCAGACATATTTACATTGGATTTCTATGGAATTGGTTAGCAAGTGCTAAATGCAATGGAGGCTGATGTTATTTTTGACTGGAAGGGCGTCAATATTTTCACAAATATGCAGGAGTGACTAGGCCTTATGAGGGAGCCCATACCAGCCAAGATGGATTTGGGGGCAGGTTCACCCATGAGGGAGTTTTTTAAATAACTTGCTGTTCGGAGCATAGCATACACCGTTCTAGCATATCTTAAAGGTCAATATTGGTCGGTAATTCATAGGGTCACTTCTGTCCCCCTTATTAAATATCACAATTACCACTGATAACTTCAAGGAAGGGGGCGTAGATCCCTGTGACTTATTATTGGTCATTTAAAAGGCTAAACATATAGGTAACTGTCTTCTTTTGAATTTGAAAGGCATATTTGTATCAGATGGAAAGACAGGTATGCATAGTATAGCGGTATACGAACACTATCTAAGTTCCATCCCTTACACAGGCATCTATGATGTGTCTTTGTAGACGCGTAATTGTCAACTTTGTTCTGATGCAGAATCCCTGTGATGACATGACATTGCGTAGTAGCATAATTTCAGCACCTACTTTCAGTTTTAGCTCGTGAGGAGGCATTCGTCCTACAGCGTTTTGCTCTTTAGAGACTGAAACGTTGAGCCGGTAATTAACTGTTAATTGACAGTGGAACCGCCATGGCCTGTGTGAAGAGTAGTTGGAGTTGAAAGAAGTAGCATGAAATTATTCCAAATGTTTGCAATAGTGGAATGTGCAGATGGCCACGTATAACTGTGCTCATTCTGTTCGTTAAAATGATAGTTGTTATTGAATTAGAAGGTCACACAGTGGACATTTGGACAGCAGAGGGCAACCTAACACTGATAACAGTTGAGTACAGAAACATACCTAAGCATTTTATAGATAGATAGATAGATAGATAGATAGATAGATAGATAGATAGATAGATAGATAGATAGATAGATAGATAGATAGATAGAATCATGCATTTTCAGCACATTTTCAGTGAAATGATTGGGCAAAAAGCTAGTTAGCAATTGGTTTTGGAGGGTAACATATGAACAAATGCAATAGATGCAAGTCACCAACTGTGAACAGGAGCATTTATCAACTCATTTTCATGAGGCCTTTACCAACAATATATGTCAGTATAAAAACATGTTCTTACTGGCTTGGCCATTCATGTTCATGGCACTGCACCTATATCCTCCAGTGTCAGCATATAAGAACACACTCTTGCTGACTTTACCAATACAAAATTACGAAATGTCATGCCACAGTAGAAAATATGTCCATTTTGGCTGCACCAATATAGGCAACAGTAGCCTGCTAATAACACTTATCAAGCCTGAGTTAGAGTTTGGCGAATGGCAATATTGGTTTGCTGGCGGAGAAAGAAGCCTATTTAAAGTTAGCACTCCACCAGAAAATCTGTTAGTTGACATTGCAATGCATGAACACCAGCAGAAACCTTTTGTAAAGCTGGTGTACTGTAAACTTTAAATAGCATTCTTTCTATGTCACAGCGAGAAAATTTATCATGACGACATGCTGCACAAATGTAGGACATGTGATAATACTCATCATGTTGGCTTCACTGTTGATGCCAAGTAAAACATGCCATGCCACGCCATGCCATGCCACAGGAAAGACTATGTCAAGACTGGCCCCATCAATGTGGGCCAGTACAACCTAGGAAAACTCATCATGTTGCCTTCACACTTGATGCCCAGTCAAATGTTTTTAAAAAGAGATGACACAGTAATGAAATATGTTCAGACTAGCCCAGCAATGTGGGCCAGTACCATCTAGGGGCACTCATGATGCTACTGCTGCCCTTGATGCCCAGTAGACAATACCTTGCTGCAGTATAGGTCTATGTCTAGACTGGCCCACCAAGTTGGGCCAGAAACACCTAGGAACACTCAGTAAAAAGGTTCCATGGGCAGTACCACAGACCTTACCTCAAGGAAGGTGGCACATGCATCCCAGAAAATGCAGAGAAATACAACTTGCTAACTTTGGATATACACCAGTGGGCCTTATCCAAACTCCTTCTGTGCCCACTGCTCACAAGAATTAGTTCATCCAAAATCGTATGGAGAGTTTCTTTCTGCTCTCTGCTGTTTCATATCACATGCATACGAATATTTCGGAAGTGAAATGAAACAAACAGGCTCCCTCATCGGGTTTGGTTTCCTTCCCCAAGCCTGCAAATCACACGGGTGGCGTGGGTCATCCAATCGTGAACATTGCAGCAAAAACTACAAACAAACGGAAGGATACTATGACCAATCCCAGCCTTGACACTTCTCCCTGTCCTCTCCTCACAAGACCTGAGAGAAGTAGGTCAAGCCTGGAAAGAAAGTCCTGATCCAGACCTCAGCTGGTGACATCATCCAGGTCACATGCCTCCTATCCTGTCTCTTGCACAGACTGAGGATAGCAACCACATGAAGGGCACAGGGTGGTTTGAAGGGTAAAGCATGACTTGGGGGTGGGTTCTTTTTTAACATCCCCCGCCATCCATTTGTGCAGGGCCTATTCAAACTTTTGTTTCTCATCGAAGCCCAAACTGTACTGCGCATGTGCTTTGGTGATGGCTCATGAGCTCCCCACTACAGATTCATAGTGCAGTCACCATGTCAATGAGTGACGCAAGCTATTGCTGTCACTCATGGACATGATGTGTGTGGCCTTTTGGTGGTGCACTGCCCCTTTTGCCGCTATTGGCCGAGGACCACCTCTAAATGGAGGTGGATTCCACAGGAATCTATTTGTTTTTCACCTTCATGAAAATCTAATGCTGTCGTAAACTTATGAGTATTTTGAAGAGGCAGAAGGGCACACAGCTAAATGTTAATTCTGCTTGGTGACCTCTCTCTACCTCCCAATTGACTGGAAATGACTTGGAGAGGCAAAGCAAGGAATAAACACATTACACCTTGGTTTACTACTCCACTAACCTCAAAATGATCCCCACAGAATTGTGGAATAGGTCTTCACATTGAATGTATGCATGATTACATTCTCTCTTGTCATGTTGCAGTAGTTAGCTGCAGAACAAAGAAAGTAAGGGACTATTGGTAAGAATGTACACTGCTATCACCGCTCAGAGTGTGATCTTTAATTTGATATTCTAAGTCACGCTGGGGCAATGATTTATTTGACTACATCTGATGAACCTTAAGTATTTCTTTTGAATTTATAAATTGACCAATGTGAATGCCCCGGGTGGAAAGGGGATTTAGATAGAAGAGAAGGTAAAAAAAGAAGATCAGATTCTTAAATAGCTTATTATTATTATTATTATTATTATTATTATTATTATTATTATTATTAGTTGAGAGCAAGCCTGGCTTTGAGAAGCAACAGAGCACTTAACAAGTCATATAGTAAGTACATAGCGAGGTAAGCAGATCACAAGAATCAATTCAAGTCAGTAGGACACTAACGATGGGGGAGGGAGATGGTTGGCAATTTGGAAGCAAGGTAACAAGAGGAGCAAATTTCCTCGTCTCAGGTTGGTTTGGGAGTGGAAGGTGTGTGGATCTAGGTGTTAGGGAGGACCCATTACTTCAAGAGGAGGGTATTGACCTGCTTCCTGAAATGTAAAGTGTGGTGGCAAGTCTGGTGTTGACTAGAAGGAGATAGCAGAAGCTGGGAATAGACAGAGAAGACTTGTCTTCTGGTTCCTTCATTCCCGCACTGCCCAATTTCAAGTCTCCACAGGACCGCTCTTCTGGTGGATCGTAGGTCTATGGCGATGCTGAAATGCTCAATCAGGTAGCTTGGGGACTTGGGGCGACAGACTTGTAATTAATGCAGCAGAATTTGAGCAGTTCTTTGATGAGTCGTGCTGCAGCATGTAGGGCACATCTCAGGGGTTTCAGAGGGGTCACTGGAAGGCATCAGGAGGGCATTCCCATCATCTAAGTGGGAGAGGACGAGGTATAGATAGCAGATCTGAAGTTGTTTGCTAGGATGCAATGCTTGATTTTCAACAGGAGGGGAATTTGGTACAGGGCTGTTTGTGTCTTTCTTACTATGCACTTCTTGAAGGTGGGGTGTCTCTCGATGTGAATTCATTTAGAAGACATAGGAGTTAGCAAGGTAGGAATGAACCAGTTGAAAACAATTTAGCTTAGATATCCCTATGCAGTGATGCAGTATGTCCATGACTTTCTGTTGTTTTACTGTTTTGAACAGGCTGAGAGGGTGAGGAGAACCAGGAGGCAAGGATGGCCATTGTCCAGGATGATAAGGATATCTTCCATCAGCTTGATAGTAGCTGTTTCTATGTTGGATCTGGGTCTGAAGCCTAATTGGTAGGGCTGAACAAGATTGTTGGTGTCAATGTCAATCTACCTTATAAAGTAGACAGGATGTACAGGCTGTTACCAATTAAATTATGAAGGTTTTCACTTGACATGTGAACTTGCAGCGTAAGAGCTGCACAATAATTGGCTGAAAATGACACAATGGAAGAGATTTCCTAAGCTCGAGGAATGCACCCGTATAGGTGTCCTCACTCATCTCACAATTAATGCTTTTATGCAGAGGTCAAGAGTATAAAAAGGAGTGTGTTTGGGAAGGGGAGGTAGTATGGAGTTGAGGTGACAGAGTGCAGCTGTAACAGGAGATTGAGCGAACAGGTGGAAGGAGGCAAACAGAAGGAAATTAAGGAGGAGAAGGAAGGTGTCAGAGGAAGGCAAGACCAGGAGAAGGAAGGATGAAGCTAAGAGCAGGAAAAGGTTGGGGGTTAAAGGATGGGTGAATCAGACAAGGGAGTAGAGGAGGCAAATAGAGTGCAGGAGAGGTGATGGAAGAGGGAGACAGAATAAAGACCTACAGAGGAAGGATGCAGGCAGCAGAAGGTGGCGATGGGCAGGCCCTTAGTGAAATCCTTCAAATGACCAAGCCAAGTCAGTCAGAAGGCAAAGGGGTGCTAAAAGGCAGAAGTTAAAACCTGTGAGGTATAAGTTGGTGAGAAGGTAGGATAACGGGGCTAAGAAAGTTGAAAGACTAGTACTCCTTGGCCAGAGAACTACAGGGCCCAAGTTTACAGATCCCAGAGACACTGGTGCATAAAAGAAATCAGAGACAAGCTAGACAGAAGCAATGATCCAAATCTGGTCAATCTGGCGATGACCACGTATAATAAAGACCAATTGCCCAAACAAGAGAAAATATTAATAGGATCCAAGCAGGCTAGATGGGAGCCACTCGTAGGCCAAGGAAACTATAGTGCCCAAGCTTACAGATCCCAGAGAGACTGGTGCATACCCGAAATCAGAGACAAGCTAGATAGAAGCAATGATCCAAATAGGGTCAATCTGGTGATGACCAAGTATAATAGAGAACAATTACACAAATGAGAGAACAGATTAAGAGGATCCAAGCAGGCTTGATGGAAGCCATGACCTCGAATTGGTGGCACTGGCCCTCCGAACAATGAAAATAAAAAATACTTTCCCAGTGAAAACAAAGCAAATACTGCCTCCCGAGAAGCTCCATGAGCAACAGAATCCCAGTGGTTGTCCTGGAAAATTAACTCTATAAAGGAAGAAGCTCTGGAGAGAATCAAGCATCTGGTGCACTCCAGTACATCCAAACCTGAAGGAAAGGACTTGGGAGATCACAGAGCCATTCGCCAGTTCATATAAATGAAAATTATTATTATTATTATTATTATTATTATTATTATTATTATTATTATTATTATTATTATTATTATTATTATTACATGGGGCATTACCCTTGTTGGGCGGCAATGACAAAGCCAGCTTCTAAATCACAACAGACCAAAACAGGAAAGATTATTGGTCATTGGTAGATGAGGAGAGCAATCAATCCTTAACCTAATTCATTGAGGAGCTGAAATAAATGCATACCCAAAATAATTGTGACATGGTTTGATGTTCTTGCTAGTGTCAGGACTCAAGGCCCAGCAAATTGTGAGAACTGTTTTACTAGAGGTTTCAGAACACTAGATTCACGGAAATGTGCAGAGGCGCAGGTCCATATGCCATTCATATCTGCATACATTAATACTTCTAGATAAATACATCTATATAGCCTGCTGACTAGGCATATATGGTTGTTGAAACTAAGGTAACCATAGAGTCAGGTACCACCACCTTTGTAATGTCGGACCTACAGGAAGTATACAGGGGACCCTGTGATATGCTTTTTCTCTTCATCCTTCTTCATCTCTGTATCTTGTTTGTTTGAAAGATGTTTGATACTTCAAAGAAGAAGGTAATGGTAGGAGGAAGAGTAGGATTTGGAGTAATCCCTCTTTTCCAGCACAGTATATTTGCTGGGACTCCATGGCCCTTTGCAGTTCATGTCTCTATGTGTCAGGAGCAGTGTATGTGATAGGGATCTGTGTCCATCTAGTGCAGACTATGTGGTGGACCATCTCATGTGGGATGAGCTAGAAATTCTAAATTTAACAGATATTGCATTTGTTTGATATATCCTGTCACCCTCAGTCTATCTATTGGTCTTACACAGCAGTGCACGTAGTTCAGTCCTATTTTGGCTTTCTTTTTTGAACATGTTATCCCATATTTCCAAAGCAACTACACAACTACAAGTCCCATGTTACAAAGGAAATATCCATTGGCAAAACCAAGAGGCCTTGATTAGAAACTGTAGAGGTTAGACTCTTCATGTATTTATTTATTTTAATCTGTGTCGATTTGCAATAGAAATCTTACCATCTACATGTACAAGGTCAGGCCTAATGGCCTTGCCAATGCTTGTTTAAAATGTGCATTTTCATCCTGTTGTTCTTAAAATGCTTACTGATATACGAACACAAAATGCTGATAAGTGCTGTGCTAAAATCTGCAAACCTCGGTGACACCCACAGCACAGCCATCCCAAGTACCTTAAATTTAGCAATGCAAATGTGTAGTTATATAGCTTTTCATAAACATTCATAGCTTTTTAAAATAGAAAAAGGAAAAGAAAAAAGAAAAAAGTACAATTAAAAAAGAAAAAAAACATTTACAATACAATTATACATTTCAAATGAATTCATTATATTAGACACATGTTATAGTTAATGGGCTAATGGTTTAAGCACCCACCATTCACATGGGGCAAGCCTAACCCTCATAAGTTCAAATTATGGCTGACCATCACAGAAATCCATCCTTCTGTGAATGATACATTAAATAGTCAGAAGAGAAAGGCTGTGATACCCTCTTTTTTAGTAATGGGGGGTCTGACTCGTTGTCAAATGTCAAAAAAGGCAAAAATGAGTCAATGCTACCTCTCCCTGGTAGTGCTAGGCAGAGGTTGACATGGTTCGAAATCCTAGTGTAACATAATTAGATTGCACCAGTAGGGCACAAAACTTAGATGAAAATAATTTTATTTTAAAGAACATAGTGATAACATATACACGAGAACAGGACAAGTACATCTGTATATACAATTCAATTCAGAAGTTCGACCACAATATCTAGTATACAGAGGTGTAGTAAGCTGTACACTGGAGTATGTAAAAAACGAAGTATTGACATTTCTATGCGAATAATGAAAATTAATTCAAACTTTTCACGGGGCTCAATGCATAATGTTTTTTATGAGCTATGACTAACTACATGACTCATGCAAGGCTTGTCCACGCTGTATTTAGTGTTTCAGGTTCGGATTGTTGTAATTCTATAGGGAGGTGGACAAGAAACATAGTTCATAGAATAGTTCCAAACTGTCATCAGGACTTGTCAACTTTAGAGTCACAGAGGTAGATAAGTATTGGTGGATGAGGCACTTTTTAAAGCATCATCGCTAGTCAATTTGGAGCGCCCTCGGGCTGTGGACGGCAGTGTGTAATGGAAGTCATCAAGTGTTCGGGTAGATAAACAAAAAGGACCTGACATCGACAGGTTAATTGGAAAATATGGAGTCATGCAGAATAATGGTGGCATCAATGGTGCATCCAGTGTTAGTACGACGGTGTGTTGTTTCATCAAAAGGGGAAATATCAGCCGTCTCAATCGGATTAGTGGCACTACGATCCTTGTCCATACTGCAGGGAAACAAACAAGTGTCTCTCGATTGCGCATGCGTAGTGAAGCATTAAGTAGCATTACATTTGGTAATAATATCTATTGTCAGAGCAAAAAAGAAGCACAGTGTGAAAATAGGGCCCTGTAGTTGTGTTGGAAAAGCATCAGAAAATAGTAAAAAGGTTGCCATTGATGAAATTATACTGTGTTTGTATTTAATATTATTAACTATTATCATTATTATTAACAATAATAAGATTAATAATACTATTTTTATATAGCACTTCATACAAGGTTCTTCTAGTTATGAAGTGCTGGAAAAATATCTCTTATAATTGATCAATGTGATGTTACTCAATGTATGGTCCTCAGAAAAGTGAAGTGCTTGAAATTCCCGGTTGGGATTCGACCTTGTGACATTCAGGCTGGCCCTATGTTAGAGACAACTGTTGAATGTGTGAGCGGTCCTCTAAAACACAATACATTGTGCTTTGTTCAACCCTTGGGATACTCGTAGTCATCCCTCCCCACCAGAAAACCCCTTCCTCCATTTGCTGGGCACTACACAACAGAGTCATCTTGCTTCTGCAGCTCCTCTTCCATTCTGACAGCCCAAAGGAATAGATGCAGTAGAGACTTCCACAATTATCTCATACAACATTGCCAGGACTGGCATACCATATCTTTTCTATTCTGGCACCCCACCCAACATCCTACCTTATCTCACCCTTGAACACTTCCCCTACCTACTGATACCAACACCTAGACTGGTTGCCTACCTACGAACTGCAATGGTTGTCTGTCGTAGGCCTCCTTTTTATCACAGATAGCAAACACTGTCCTTCCATACCCTTCAAATTATTGACAATTATTTCATATTATCATCACAAATACTCTCACAACTGTGAACTGCCATTATAACCCACATATAAGCTAATTTGCAGATTAGCTTTACCGCAAACCTGCCTTCATCCATGGCACCCTCCTCCTTTTGATCTTGCACTTATTATCTGGACCTAACACACCATATGCATAGCCACTGTATAACCAGCACTGTAAAGGATTTCAATCAGGCACACACCCAAGTCTCTAGCATGTAGTGCGCTCATGAAACCCTTATTTATCTGTATTTATAAGTTCAATATTCTGAATGATATACCACTCATATGACACCCTTCTCAAAATACCCCCCGGTCACACTGAACCAGGAATCAGGCTAATTTGTAACGGTAAATATTTATTTATGTATTTAGAATTTAAATCACAATCTATTGTAATAGGTAACAACAATCACCAATGGGTGACAAGAACAATGAATACTCTCTTTAATGCACTGGGAATCAGGTAATGAACACAAAAAGAATGCAGCAAAGAAAATAATACTTTTGGGTTGGAGGGTCCCCCTGTAACACCCCCCAACCCCCCCAATAGGCAATTTAAATAGATGTGAGGAGAGAGCAGGTACTCAGGAAAAATACAGAACAAACAGAATATCACTCCCACCTTGCCCCTCAACCAAAAGAGAAAAAACGGATTTGACTTTTCAACTGTCAGCATGGCTTTGAAACTGGCTGAGCAAAAATACTAAATTTGGTCAAAAATGCTTAAATTATTATACATTTCTATGGGAGCTGCTTTGAACAGATGCAAGCAATCACAAGCAATGATTTGATCAAAAGAAAACAATTGGAATCTCAAAGGCAAAGTGGGAAACAATTTAAAGGCAATTCACACGTGTAAAACTTTTACAAAATGTACATTTGTGGCAAACTTTTACTATGTGATTTATTGATGGAAGAGGCAAGCGATATTGCTTCACAAACAATGGAGTCATGCTAAGGTCCGTGGGAATTGTTGTTGTATGGATTTCGGTGCAACCACAGTCATATGAGTCCACAGCAAAGAGATCTTGAAAATCTAAGAAAACTTGTTTCAATTTTTGCTTCTGAGCCAGAGTCTCACAGGCATCAGCTAAGTTGACTCCCTCTTCAACCATCTGCCTGAAGCCCGGAAAGACTTCTGGTTTGGCTATCTCATGGGCCTCCTCCAGCTGGGTGGAGAAGCCCCTGGTTACAGTACTGAATTGGACTGATGGCTTCAGATGGGGAAGGCAGTCCTGGTGGACTTGAAAGATCAGCTCATCCCTCCTGAAGTCACAGGTCACATCTTTCTTACCATAAGGGCAGGAAGAGTACACCAGGAAATTCCCCCCATGCCGGGTGAAGATCCTGTCTGGTGATGTGTCATTGTTGCTATTACTGTCAAAACAGTCAATGGGGATTGGTCCTACTAGTTAATTACCTAAATCTATGGAAAAATGTTGGTCATCAACCGCCATTCCAATAATGGTGCCTGCGCCCAGAGTGATACTCCTAAGGGCGCTGTTATCGACCACTATTGGAATGGTGTTGTGTTCTGTATTGACTAGTGGTTTTTGGGTTTAACCTCAACCCTTGCTGTTGGAAATGGGCATCGAGGTGAACATATGCGTCAGGATGTTTCAGCTTCTTGCCTCTTTTTATTTTTACTATGAGTGCGAATTTTCGGGTTCGTTCTGGGATGGTGACTTCCTCTCCAATCTGAATTTCAACTGCATATGGCAGCAAATGAGCTGACCGAAATGCTTTCTCTGGGTCATCAAAGTCCATGGGATTACCCGCTAATCGGGACCTGGCTTTTGAAGTTTACTAGGTCCAAACTAATGGCAAAGCGATTGAGAATGTCATTGCCTAAATAAAATGTAGCAGAGACATCTCGCATGACCCAACCATAATGGACTATGCTCTTGTTGCCTATAGAAATCTTGAGCATATACCTGCCAGGCAGGAGATGTTTAGAATTTGGTGTTTCCAGGCCCACTTCCCATTTGTCTATCAATTTAAATGTGGGATTAGCTGGATCTTTCGGGAGTTTTCAGAACATGCCCTCGCTGATGAAGCTCTTACCGTTGTTCAGGCACACTCGTGCGAGAACAGAGTCCTTCCCTCCATTTAACTGGATGGGGATGAACAACAGGTCAGCCAAGCTTTGAGCTGGTTTCTCATCATTTTGGACTACAGCAGTGGTATTTTCTGATTGTGAATTTGTATAGAGTATTCCCTTCCAGTGTGGAATGACAGTGGGTCGTCGGGGTTCTCTCCCTGTCATTGCTCTGGAGTATCAGACCTTTGATTTGAGGGGTTCTGAGTCCTCATGTTCATCTGAGGGTTTTGCTGAGGCCTCAACATGCGACCCAGCTCCTGAGACAATTTCTGGACCTGGCGCTCCAGTTGGGGCACCCGCTCTGGCTGGTACGGTGTTCTCTGGTCCATCCTAGGTTGATCACAGGAAGGGTAACTGTTCCTTCTCCCATAATATTCTTGGTTGGGATAGTTCTGGTACCCCTCCACCCTTGGCCTCCCCTCTCCCAGATTGGGTTGTCTGGGCTCAGGAAAGTGGGGAAAGAAAAAAGGGTTGCTTTGGGGGTTGATGTTTGGAGGGTACCAGGGAAAGAAACTCAACCCGGCATTTTGGGGATTACTGCCCTCCTGAGGAAAGTTAGGAGGGAAGTTTCCTGGGTTGGCTGCTGCCTGGCTGGACCCCCCCATTGGGCTGGGTAATCCACACAAAGACCAGGAGGGGTCTGATACCCTTGTAACAGGGGCTGATATAGTCAGGGGAGTTAAGGGTCCCATTTGTGGGGTTACCTCCCTGACTACCTTTTATGGATTGGCCCGAGGGCCTTCTGGGTCTTTGGTAAGGAGGATTTTACACAGGAATTCTTTTAGGCCCCCCATCTCCAGATCTAAAATGGGGGCAACCTAATCTTCACCTCCACCACCTTAGTAGCAGCAGGGGTGTTGGTTGGTTTTTTTTTTTTTTGGTACTTGTATTTTCTACCGGTTTCTGCACTTCATAAATGCGAGTTGCCTGTTCAATGACCCAGTCTAGTGATCTCTTCTCATGAAAGTCCCTCACCAGCTGGGTCATGATGTATTTAGGGAGTGCATGAAAGAAGGTATTGATGAGCTCCCTACTGTCTGTGCGCACCCTCCTGGTGGTCTGCACAAAGGCACGTTTTAACTTTTGTACAAATTCTTGTGGGGCCTGGTCTTCCCCACACTGCAGATTGTAGGACGCCTTGCTGGCCTCTTGAGGGTTTTATGTATGGAGACATGTTTTAAGATGGCTGCCCTATAAGTGGACCATCTTGAGTGGTTCTGATCCTCCAGCCTCGCAAAGAAGCTGGAATATTCAGGGGAAAATGTCCACTTGCCATATTGAATGCAACTTTGGCTATCCTTCAGGTGGAAAGTATCCATCATTCGCTCATACAACTCAAGGTGCTTCCAAACTGAATATTTGGTGTTTTTATGATAGGGAGTTATGATGCTCGTAATGGGCTTGATTTGTTTCAGGGGCTCTTTCAGTAGAGCCCTCTTAATTTTGTTGGCCTTTTTCATCTTAGTCACCCTTGTCCACTCATCATCTGACTCAGAAGCACTGCTACAGGAGGTGGCTATCTGATCCTCTAGCCTCTCCCTGATTCTGCGAGCTTGGGAATGGCTTGCAGAATGTGGGGGCCTAGTCTCTTGAGACCTGTGGCACTCAGAAGAGTTTTCTGACTCTCCCATGCTCCCAGGATTGGCTTTGTACCCCCCCACTGACCTAACCGGGAAGAGGTTTTTAAGATACTCTTGGAGGGTCTAGTTTCATGGAGTTCCCCACCAAATTAGACAGACTGATCCCTTGGTAGGTGATATTTTTGAGGACCCAACTCTCTGATTCTCCCCTCACTGGAGTCTTCCTGATCAGAGAGGCTAGCCCTAACATTTGGGAATCTGTACACTGATCCCACCCATCCATTGCTGGGAGGCGCTGATTTGTCAGTCCCATATTTTCCATTGTGCTGAAGTCTACCATCCATGTGGCCCTTGGCTCATATGAGCCAGTGGACATGAGAGTGGCAAAGTCCATGGAACTGAAGGGATGAAAGTCTCTGATGACAGGGGTCCTGAGGTTATGCTCAGGGGTTTCTCTGTCCCTTCTTACCTCATCTCTTTCAGCCCCTATTCCCTGATGACATGCCAAAATCTGACCCTTTTGCTCCTCTGTTTAGGCCTTCCTGGTCTCAATAATTTTCTCCTGCACGGCTATCTGATTGTGGAGCCCGTCATTCTTTTCACAGAGAGCCTCATTGTCTCTCTGTGCTTCCTGACTGGATTGGCAATATTGGGCCAATTTTTGCTGCAGGAGACTCACCTCCTGAGTTTGGTCCTTATTGGTCTGATTGTTCTTTGCCAGAGCATCCTCTACCCATCTAGTGTGCTCTAATAGCTTTCCATATTCAGTTTTAATTTCACTAAACTCCTGAAGGGCCAGATTTCTTTCCTCTAACTTAGTTTTTAATTGGCTGACTTCCTGGCCTAAGGCGTCCCTCTCCTTAGTTAGAGTGCCCCTCTGCTCAGCCAGGTCATCCCTATGTTTTTTAAATGCACTAGATTTCTGGCGTTCCTCATCAAATTCCTCTTGAGAGTGGATGCATTTAATAATTAATTTATTATTTTCCTCTTTCAAGGATTCTAGGCGGTTTTGTAGGATGACTACCTGCTCTGCGCAGGCTCTGTTAAAAGTGAATTGCTGCGCCAGTTTCTGTTGACTCTGTTGTAGAGAGTCAACTATTTCCTGATACTCATCTTCCAGTATCTGTAATTTGAGATCTTTTTCTTCATTCTTTTGCTGCAAGTGAGCTAGATCTTCCTTCAGTTTGACTATATTCTGCCTAGCCTCTGTTTCAGATTCTTGGTTATCCTGGAGCCTTTGCTCTGCAGAGTCCAGATTGGTCTGGATTTTCTGCAGTGCTTCCCATTGTGCCAGAACTATATTGTCTGCATGCTTTTCCTGTATGAGTCCTATGTGGAGGTACAGGTATGCCGCTATTTTGGCAGTTTTGCACTGCTCCTCTTTTAATTTTGGGGCCATGTAGAGCTTGCTAAGTACTTGATGTATTGGAACCTTGTCCTGCCATGTATCAAGGTCGATTGCAGTGACTTCTTGTTTTATTTCCTGCAGCCATACCTGTTCATCCTGTTCTGGCCACTCACCCCTGACAAACAGTTTGTGCAGAAAGTGTTCCCTAGAAATATTAATTTCCACTGGGGTCGCCATCTCAGAAATGTCAATTTCCTTCTGACTTATCTCAGGGTTAATTTACTTTTGCAAACACTCCCAATTCTTTTGAGTATTTCTTTTGAGGAGTGCTTGATTAGTGTAGCACAGTATGACAGCCCAACAGGGTGTATGTATCCTGCTGGCTGGTATGCTGTGTTGGACTGTCACAAGTGGTAGCTCAAATTCAGGATCCCGGTCACAAGCCCCCAAGCTGTAAGGGATTTCAATCAGGCACACACCCAAGTCTCGCATAGCATGTAGTGTGCAAATGAAACCCTTATTTGTTTTTATCTATAAGTTCAATATTCTGAATGACATACCACTCATATCACACCCTTCTCAAAATACCCCCATCACACTGAACCAGGAATCAGGCTAATTTGTAACGGTAAATATTTATGTATGTATTTGGAATTTAAATCACAATATATTTTAGTAGGTAACACCAATCACCAATGGGTGACAAGAACCATGAATAATATCTTTAATGCACTGGGAATCAGGTAATGAACACAAATAGAATGCAGCAAAGAAAATAATACTTTTGGGTTGGTTAGGAACAGATAGCACTATCATTAGAGGTTCCCCCTGCAACACCCCTCAACCCCTCAATAGGCAATTTAAATAGATGTGAGGAGAGAGCATGTACTCAGGAATAATACAGAACAAACAGAATATCATTCCCACCTTCCCCCCTTAACCAATAGAGGAAAACGGATTTGACTTTTCAACTGTCAGATTGGCTTTGAAACTGACTGAGAAAAAACACTAAATGTGGGCAAAAATGCTTAAATTATTATACATTTCTACGGGAGCCACTTTGAAAATATGCAAGCAATCACAAGCAATGATTTAATCAAAAGAAAACAATTGGAATCTCAAAGGCAAAGTGGGAAACAATTTAAAGGCAATTCACATGTGTAAAACTTGAAAAATGTAAATTTGCAGCAAAATTTTACTATGCGATTTTTTGATAAAAACGGGTCAAAGACACTGTTTTGAGTTGTGGAGATAGCTAAGAATGTTAGGTATCAGTGGGAGGTGAACTTTTGTTTCTATCTGTAAAACTGAGGGAGTTATGGAGGTTTTAGTGAGAGGTGTTTTTCGAAAATAAAGACACGAATTTGGACAGGAACTTCAGTTTAAAAATGAAAAATATGTGTTAGGCTTTTACTCAAGACTAGAGCATGCAGACTAGACAACCAGGTTGGGTCGGAGTAAGCTCTGAGACTGATTCATGACTTCAGTAACAGATCAGCAGTGCCTTCCCCGGTGGAACCAGTCCAAACACTCGAAGTTCGATTTTTGGATGAGAGTTGCAAATAAAAATTACTATGAAAATGATGCTTTAGCAAATAGACAGAATGAGATAGCACTAACATTTTGAAGCAGTTACTGGTTATGAAAGTAAGGGTAGTTCAGAGATTAGGGTGGAACAAGATAAGGCAAGGTATACAATAATTCTCTAGCATCCGATTAATACTCACAATCCACTGGGATTTAAGATTTTTGGCCCGTCAAGATTCTGGTCAATGGATTGGTCTATCAGGGAAGGACAGCACATAAGCCCGGGACAGGATCAGCTAGGCCGGTCACCGGAACTGCACAGGATCTGCCCTTCTTGTTTATGGATATTTCAGATCATCGGTATGGCAAGTTCATCAGGCAAGCATTATGGTAGCAAGCCAGATAGTTTCAGGATGCTTCCCCACACCACAGCGCTCCACTGGGTTGTAAGGATTAGTTGAGGATTAATTGAGGATTGAGGCCTAGCTGAAATTGGTTCAGCTACTGCTTGGCCTGGTGATTGGCATCTGGATCTGGAAGGATGTTAAATGCTGGATGTTGAATGCTGGATCAGAGTGCTTCGCTGGAATCAGAAGAGAGAGTGTCTATGTGTTGTCAGATGTCCCTATTTATCCTTTCAAATGACATCACAAAAATGAGTGTATGGGCTGCCTTAACTAAGCTTGCCCCTGTGAACTTGGATTGGATCATAACCTCATCTCCGCCTTGCATGCAAGTGATTGGATCAAGGACAGGTGATGTCAAGCTTATGGTTTGGTTTTTAAAATCCTTAGAAACCTCCCCTAACCACTAGTATCAAAATCAAATATTGTCCTAAATACATATTTATACATTTGTAACCTCTACGAAAATCACATACAAGGATTAAATATTTAATCTGGAGTATCTGTTCATCAAAATCCTACAGCTGTGAGACTTTGTTTCGCCGTTCTGCAGAATTTTGTCCTTTTCTCCATGAAAACATTTTCCAAACTTTATCCAAATTTACACAAATATGCGTGTTTACCATAGGAATGTGTGTGCAAAGTTTAACAATTCTAGTCTAAATACAGTTCCTATAAAACCACATATATTGCCTTTCCTGTTCAGAATATGCTACACAGTTCCACCACGTTTTGAAATGTAGGGCCAAGCATTAGAGTAACAACTTTGCCCTTTTTATATTTTTCACCACTTCTGATAGCGAGTTATAAGTCTCTAAAAAAATGTTCATTACATATTCTTAGCAGCAAATGGTACGCCTTTTGTCTGTCTCTGGAGGCAAGGAGCAGCCTCCATCTTTGGGATTTCCTTCTGCAAGCCTAGTTTACAACCCTTTCACACGTCCATTTCCTGGGCTGGAGAATCTGCCATTGTTCAGTTCTTGGGAGCAGACACAAGTCTATCCTACCACACAATTATGATATGTCAGTGAGCATCTGCTGAGAGGAATGACCTCCCCTTCGGTGGAAACCTATTTTTCAACCTTTTGCAGGCCCAGCCAGCATAAGTAAAATTTTAATTTTTTGATTTCAATTCCTGCACAAAACAAACTTGTTGCATCAGATGACATAGATAAATTACATTCTTAGATTTCAACCTGTGGGATCAAAACAACTGAGATCTGTGTTCCTTTCAGCAACATTCCTTTTATATTTGCTAATCCAGCAGATCTTTAGTTTTAGACAACTTTAAAGATTAATCAGGAAAGCCCATTTGTCACCCACAGGCAATCCAGTTTTGCTGGGAAAATGTTTTACTCTTATCATTTCAGGACCTTGTAAATTCACAGTGCTTCATTAGATTAAATGAATTTTTAGCGCTATGCAAGATTTAGAGTGTTGGACAGTGTTATGTACAGGTATTTTGCAGTTTCTGCAGCAAAGTAAATGTCATTTTCAGAAAAATGTTGTAGTTTCACTTGCAAAGCGCTGCTACTCCCTCTGTAATCTATGTTTATTTGTCATGGAGCCCACTGGCACTTTTTTCTGCATCGTGTGATCTGTTCCACCTCACATGCACCATGTTGTGCAGCCATCTGTTTGTGTGTTGAAAAACCTGGTTTTGGAGGTTTTGGCACGCACAAAAGTTTTGCCAGCATTTAGCTGTTTCTCGCACCATAGATAGCAGAGTGAGGCCGCATAGTATAGCAGAGTGGGTCAATACATCCCACAGCCCTTACTAGATATTTCCTTACCATGCCCTTAAGCAGAAAGCAATGCTTCAATGTTCATCACTCTGCTACTCTAGTAGATTGAGTTTCCCCATTTAATTTTCCCTGATTCACAAAATATCTACTCCATTCGCCCACACTTCAACCAAACAATGCACCTTCACGGCTATCCTCAAACAAACATATATGTCAAACTCCATATACCGTTTAAATGTACATATTTAAATATTTCTAGATAGACAGGTATTTTGCTCTAACAATCCATATAATGTGGATGGCAATGAGGTAGCCCTGGGGCCAGAATTTAGCCCATGCTCCGCTATGTCATGCCCAGAGGTGGAATACAGGGGATCCTTAGGTTCACTCGTTCATCACCAGTTTGGGTCCCAAAGCTTTTAATCCATGCCATGCTGTCAGATCTATCTTGCAATAAACAGATCAGCTCCTTCCTGAAATATATTAATCCCAGGGAGAAGGGGCAAGGTAAGAAAAGGGATGATCTGAGCCAAAAATGTCAGATCTGCTTTTCTGGTTCCCTGGGTGGGAAACGGCCAACTTACACCCATACAACATTAATTTGCAATGTAGTACTGCCACAACTGCCAAATCCCCATTGTCAGACTTAAGAACCACACATCCAACCCCAGTACTAGCAGAAAACCTGTTGATTGACTGAGTCCAGTTAGAAAAGATGTCTTGGATACATGCAGTCCTGGAGAAAGAAGACCTTGACTTTGAATCTACATCCCATTGATAGACAAGGCTATGCAAAGAGACATTTGACCAACCACCACAAGAAAACCACTGCAGGAATACAGAAATAGTGGGAAAAGTAATTTCCTGAGAATAGGCCTATGTTCTCTAGACATCATACTGTGAAGCAAGTGTGGGGTGACGTTAATACTACCTTTCAAGATCAAAGCCATGTGAAAGTCTGAGAATGGTTTACTTGCAGACACTACCTGTTAACCCCGCTCCAAGCCTCATTACACTTCAGGCTGTAAAATGGGAGTCCATGGTGACAGGGACCCATGAAGAGAGTACTGTGGCGTCCATTGTCTGTGCAGTAGAGCGTACAACCCCATTAGACAAGGCTTTGCGTAATTGACAGGGTCCCCTAAAAAAGAACAAATAGCATCTGGTGTGTGTGGGTTAAAGGTGTTGTGTCCAGAGTAGTGGTAGTGCATTCTTTAGCAGCAAGGACAATAGGGGCATGATGAGAGATTTATTTTATTGTAATAGTTATTTTTAAGGCACCTGTTAGAATGGATTTCTGAACTCTGCTCTGGTGAACAGATGTTCAGGAGGCCACCCTAGTTTTGTAAAACAGGGAACACTTCTGCAAAGTTGGCCAGGCCAAGTCAGGGTAGCTTTGAGAGCAGTTAAGGTTAAGTGTCAGGAGTAGTGGGGGTGATCTGAGGTATTGGATGTGCACACACAGTAACACACAATAATTACTCTTAGAAAGTAGTACATACAAAATACAATTTATTAGGCACATAATAAACACAGGTGAATAATGAAGAACACAATAATACTACTACTTAAACCCACACTAGGTAAAATATATGTATAGTCACTTTTCAGTCATGACAGTAAAGTGCAGATTGACCGCAAAACCTTTAAGTAGGAAAACACACAAACTTTAACACAATGGCCAACTCCAGAAACGGATGTCCGTGACTTACAAAATCCAGCTCTACAATGATTGGAGCCTTGTGCCCAATGTTCAGTTTGTCTCTAAAAGTTGTTCTCGATGTGGTAAACTCACAAGGGACAAACTTCAATGGGAAGGAAAAGTTAGAAGCGGAAACCGGACAGTGAGTAATTGTTTTCTAAGAGTCAGAGGTGGGTCTGCTATGGAGAACAAAGCTGTCCCCAACTTTCGGACGACTATAGGAAGCAAGAGCTACCCAAGTCAAGACAAGGACCACACGGGATCCTTTGTGTGTAATACCGGTATAGATGAACTATGGGCCACCAGTAAGTGGTATGATTACTCTCCACACTTAGCTCACTACGGGCTCAAACTTGTCAGGTTTGAAGAAGGTTGCCTGGACTATAAAATCCTCTCCTTGGTTACGCTTCAAAGTGCACAAGCGCAGCGGGTGCAGATGCGGGTCTGATTTACATCAGGAGCTGTATCTCTCATCATGAATGCAGGACAAAGAAAACACAGATGCACCTGGCCTCAGGACACTTGAAGAAAGCAGGGAAAAATGTCAGTAGCGACTGCCACTGTCGCACAGTGACGAAGGAGCACCCAAGTATTGCAGACTGACGCACGCTGACCAAAGCATTAGGGATGATGAGATTTGGCAAAAATGTGCCTTGCAGTGTGAACTGGGGTTCTGCCAGAGATTGAGCCGAAAATCTACTTAGCAACGCTCCAGCACGGGTGCCAAGGGACAAGCTAGTCAGTCCTCTGGAGGGCAGAGGGACACTTCCAAGAACGCTCATTTACAGGACTCCAAGGAGAGCTTGAGAGTGATTGGTCCCACCACTCAAAAGGGTTGATGCACCTTTTCAGGTCTTCGGAGGTCGAGCGCAAAGCAGGGTTCTGTCGGCCAACAGCGGGCTCAGTGTGCCAAACCTTCTCTGCACAGTTCCAGACAGTCCTTGGATCTGCTTCACTTCTCAGGATACTTGGCTTCATGTAGAGGTCAATTTGGACTTCAGGGTGATCTGTGGGTCTGCACTCAAAGTCCCTCCTCATATACTAAAGTCCAGTGAGTGCTATCACTACAGCTGGCCAATGAGGAGATCTGCCCTATCATGCATGCTAGCAGTGGGCCAATCAGGGACCACTGAATCTCTCATGCTCTCATGCACACCAGACATCCTGGCACCAGTAGTGTGGATTGGGACCACACAGTCCTAGCCCACTTCCTTAGTACCCACACACGTGACATGCATTAGCCCGTGAAAAGCGCCGGCTTTCGCAGGTGAATGCATGCCCAAACAAGGACTTCCTGGATCACAAAGAGCAAGGAGAAGGCCAATGGACAAAATGGCCAAAGGAGAAGACAAAAGACCTTGTGGCACAGGCATGACGGATACTAACCACAATCATGAGCCAAACGCCGTAAGCACGGCATGGCTTGGTATAAGTTAATAAAAATACACGTAAAGCTGCTGCTGCCACCAGTCTACTAGGCATTTTGACCAGTTAACAAAAAATCCTTAAGGGATGTCTAGTGCCCAAAAAACATAAGGACCCCAGTTTGCGGTACTGTGATGTACTTTGCGCACTGAAATACAGTTGCCAAAAGTGGCAACAAAGTCAGAAGACTAAGGGAAACCATGTTTCCCAGTACCAACTGTCAGAAGGACAAGTCAGTTTCCCCAGAACGATGAGCAAAACGCCCAGTGGAGCGCAGCTGAAGGCTGTGCTTCACTTGCAGAAACTCAGGACAGGAGGCTAAAATAAAAGCAAAAAGTTGGTGGGGTCCACAAATATAGAGGTCAAACAGCAGTAAGTGAAATTCTGCCTAACAGCGCCTATACAACAAATGGGGTTTCAGGGTGCCACAAGACAAAAAAGGGGCGGCGTACAAGGTAGAAAGATACAATAACGGTCCTACTAGGCCTGGTGACATTCAGATCGTGCAAGTGCAGAACAAGATATGTGAGGGAGAGAGGGTGTGGGGGGAAGTGCTGGACTGTGTAAAAAGCAAAGTGCTAAGGTGGGAAGGGAAAAGAGGTGGAGAGGCGAGATACAAGTGTTAAGGGGAGGCTAGTGGGCAAGTGCCAGGGATTGCAGAGGAGAGGGTCAACTTGAAAAGTGTGTGGAAGGCAGGGTGGCAGGGGGGGCTGGAACCCAGTAGTGCTCACGGGGAGCCAAGCAGCCAGTCACTGTGGCAGGAAGAAGGTGTTAGCAGGGGAGGGGGATAGTGAAGGAGGCGGAGAAAGGGAAAGTCTTGAGAAACTTCCAGAATTTAAGAAGATCCTGCTGAAGTCTGGGGGAGACCATTTCCGATGGAGGCTCCTGCAGACGAGAGGGATCTACCCCCATTCTCTGCTTAGAGAAGCGTCTCATTTGCAGAGAGTTGGAGCTAGTAGACCGAAGGGCTCTAGCAGGGAGGTATTTAAGGAGAGAGAGTTGGATGTAGTGGGGTCCCAGGCCCCAGAATGCCTTGTGGATGATGGAGAGGGTCTTGAATTTGATCCTAGCACCATCCAGGAGCCAGTGGAGAGAAATTAGGGCTGGATATGTGCGGTCCCTGGGCTTGAGGCCAAGGATACATTTTGCAGTCCTATTCTCGATTAGTTGAAGGGGGCGTAGGGAAGATGAAGGAAGATTGAGGAAGAGGCTGTCAAGCCTAGAGAAGACTAGATCTGTGGAGACATGAAGTTTCTGGGTTAAGGTGAGGAAAGGGAGAATGCCTCTGAGGAGGTGCAGCTGATAGTGGACCATCTTTGCAAGGTCTGTTATGTGGGGTTAGAAGGAGAGAGAGGAGTCAAAGATGACACCAAGGTGTTTTGCCTCACAAGAGAGTGAGGGGCGGGGACCCATAGAGGGTGGCCAGTAGGAGCGAGGGAAGGTGGGGGCTGGGGTCCCAATGAGTAGGATCTTGATCTTACGGGTACTAAGGTAGAGATAATTGGCAGCACATCATGACTGAATATTAGTCAGACAGTCATGGATGAGAGAGGAGGAAGAGGAAGAGGAGGATGAGGGAAGCTTGAAGGAGAGCTGTGTGTCGTCTACATAACACTGTAAGTGAGGAGAGAAGGAAGAGATCAAGTGAGCCAAAGGGGCAAGGTAGGTGTTAAAAAGCCACAGGGAGAGGATAGAGCCTTGAGGGACACCGCAGGTGGAGAGTGTGATAGGGGAGAGAAAAGGGCCCAGTTGAACTTGGGAAGGGTGGTCAGAGAGGAAGGAGATAAACCAGTCAAGTGTCAGGCCTGTGATGCTAAGAGTGCCACAGAGCCGATTTGTCATGGTGGCATGATTGACGGTGTCAAAGGCAGAGGAAAGATCCAGGAGGATTAGAATGGATGGAGAGTGGGAGTCTGGATTTGAGGGCAAGTCTTCACGGGTGTACAGTAGAGCAGTTTCCGTTCCTCTGGCAGCTCTGAAGCCAGACTGGTGGTCATGGACACAGACAGCAAATTTAGTGTGTTGGGTCAGTTGGGAGAACGCCAGCTACTCCAGAAGCTTACCCAGGAAGCCGGTAATGGAGATAGGGTGGTAGTTATCAGGAAAGAAGAGGTCAGAAGAGGACTTTTTTAGGAGTGGATGTCCAAGGGAGTGATTAAGAGGGATAGGGAAGGCTGGCAAAGGAGTGGTTTAAAAAAATCAGCCAGGGAAGGCACAAGAGAGGCAATGTTGTTCTTAATAGTTCTGAAGGAGCAGGGGAGCACCTGTTTGGAGGAGACTTTCATAGAGAGGACTTGTCTAGAAACCTGATCCAGTGCTATGGGCGTGCAAGAGGAGAGAAGTAGGGAAGGGGAGAGGGGAATCAAAGGAGGCATGAGAGCTCGTGAATGAGGCTGGAAGGGTGTAGAGGAGAGCAAGGACAGAATGTCCTGAGTTTTGTAAAGGAAATGGGAGGCCAGTGAGCTACAGAGGGTCAAGGATGGCTGGGGAGATGTGAAGACTGCAGAAGGATTGGCGATTTCCTAGCAGATTTTAAACAGTTTGCCACATTTGTTAGTGGCCCCAGAGATGCAGGCTTGGATATGAGCCCCCTTCTTAGAGTGGATGGAGAGTCTGTATTGCCTTTGGAGCTGGTGACAGGCCAATTTATCAGAGGATCTGTCTGATGCCCGCCACTTCCTCTGCGCCACTCAGCACTTTTCAGAGAGGTTAGGTCGGAGTCATACCAGGTGTTGCACTTGGAAGCAGGATCCTCAAAACAGGGGCAAGGATATTGGGGTGTTGGTGATAGAGAGGTGCAGATTAGCAAGGGCAGAGTCAGTGTGGGAGTCAGCGGCAGGAGTGGGTGGGGGAAAGAAAGTGGTAGCAAAAGCAGCAACTGACACTTGCATCATCGGTCGAATGACAGAGAAGGAGACAGGCAGTGCAGGCAGGGACTTAGCAGGGGGACCTAAGAGATCCAGATGAGAAGACAGGAGAGAATGGTCAGACCAAGGGAGAGATGTAGTGAGAGGGTTGGAGATAGGAATGTCATAAGAGATGACAGCATCTGAGGTATGTCCAGCAGAGTGCGTCAGACAGTAAGGGTGAATGGTGAGGGAAAGAAAGTCACAGAGGTTATGGAAGAGTCCAGTAGCCGCTTTGGGAGAGTGACGGTGGATATTGAAGACACTAAGGAGGGGAAGTTTGGAGGTACAGACAAGAAGGAAGTGGTGAGATCAGACCACTCAGAGAGGAAGTGGGAGTAGGACTGAGTGGGAATGAAAGTAACAGGAATCCATTCAGGGGAGATCATGGCCACTCCACCTCCAGGCTGTTTAGGCCTGGGCTTAAGTGTATCTTCTAGCCCTCAGGGAATAGAGTGTCAAAGGAAGTGACAGAGATGGCAGCAGTCACGTCTCAGTGAGGGCGAGAACATTGAGGTCAAATTCTCCAGAGCGACAGTTAAGGGTAGCTAGGTTGAACTGGTTTCCACCTTTGAAGGTCTTCCAAGGAATGGTACAGAGATGTGGTACACCCATTCGAGGTGGAGAAGAGGCAAGGAGGGTGGCCACCGGAGGAGTGGTGAGATAAGGGAGGAAGTTGATGAGAGACGGAAAGTGCTTATCAAGAAGGAGAAAGTTGGTTTGAGAGCCCTGGGATGCACCTAGAGGATGAGAAGCCAGCCAAGAGTACTTCCCATCTGGTGCCTTCATTAATGGGAGATAAAGAGAAAGGCGAGAGGACATAGACCATATGTGGAGTCCATAGGTCCAGGGAGGGAGTGACAAAGAGAATGTCAGTGACAGTCTGCCTGGAAGAAGCATTGACGCATATGTCATAGATGGGGAGGCCTGGAATGGAGACCAGGAAATCCTTTTTGAATTATTTTGGGGCAGGTAGGATAGGTGACAGAGTAACAGTTGGAATAAATAGGTCAGATAGAGAGCACAATGGGTGTAGCGAGAGAGTAGAGAGATGGAAAGAGAAGATGGAGAGAGACAGAGAACTGCACAAATTACGACAAACTCTCCAGGCGGCCTACCAGCAGATGGATGCAGGTAAGCCAGATGCAGACAGTGGCCTATCCACAATCTTCAGGGCACCTATGGCAGCCAGGCCCTCCTTCCAATGGGGCAGATATGCAGATGCAGCAGGCATAGCCTTATGTTATTAAGTCAAAGATGGCTGGCTCAAAGTATCACTTGCAAGACTTTCTGCAAGCTCCTGAAAATTAACCAATTTCCACTGAGGGACTCGACGGTTCTAGGAGGTTCACTGCATAGTTCACCAGAGCTGCTTCCAGCCTCCACAGATTGTCACTTGCAGGGGTGTTGCTAGGTCTCGAAAAGATCTGGGGCTATGCTAATTTTGGGACTGTTTGGACTGGGGGCTAGCTAGCCTTTTTGGTTTTAACCCATGAGCTTCTATACGGGACTACAACCAAAAGACCCGAGGCTATAGCCCCCTTGGACCCCCTAGCAACGCCTCTGGTCAGCTGTTATAGTGCCTGTGTTGTAGGTGTTGTAGCTAGCTGCCCCAATCCATGACCCCTGGTGACATCCTGCAGCCTCCATGTGCCTTAGTGCTCCATCAGCTCTCCTCAGCATCGATGGCCGACGACCCACAAATCAGATGACACTATTTCCACAGAAGATTAGTGGGCTATGGGGTAGTAGTGGAAGCAACAACAGGAATGATGAGGTGGGGCCTGGGAGCAACCGTCGGATCCACACAAAAGTTTCAGAACAAGGTTTCCCCAACAGGCACTGCTGCCAGAAAGAATGAAGACTAATATCAACCTTCAGGCCCAAACCAAATTTGGGCATATCAACACCTGCAAGGGGCAGGGTTTGTGGGATCCAGCATCTTATTTTTCCCTCTGCTCTGTCTGCTGGTAGCAATGCCAGACCTTGCAGCGCAGATTGGAGCAATACCCGTAAAGATCAGGGTAGGGTTGCTACCGCACACTGGCCCACTGCAGAAGTGGATTAATAACAATCCAGAAGAGGAGTGGAAGTGTGGAGAGAAGCAGAGAGAGGGGAAAATATAAGGGGGAAGATAACACAAATATATGATATAAGCAGGTGGACAGAAAATGAACAGAGATAGGAGTAAGCCTGAATATAGAAGGAACAACAGAGAAAGGAGGAGAGGTGGAGATGAGGATGCTCTAAATAAGGAAGATGAGGAAGTGACAAAAATCCAAAAAAGGTAACTAAAGAGAAAAACACTACTCAACAAATGAAAGGTTCTGGAAAGTGAAATACTGAGTAACAGGACATATAGAAGGTGCTACAAGGAACAACCATAGAAGGAGAGGAAGATTAAGATGTGTGGGAAGTAAACACTCTGAAATTCAGAGAAATGAGAAGAGCGAGAAAGCCATTGGTAATAATATGAAGCTAAGTGGAGAAACAGAAGGAGGACAAAGAGGTACAAGGAGATATCACTAATGAACAAGATAACAGAAATGAGGCGAGGAGGAGTTGAAAACAAAGGTTAAATACAAAAAAGAGGGTGATACTGATGTCAAATCAGGAGATGGAGAGGTATTGACGAAGCCAGAGAGATAATGGTGAAGGAGGAATGAGACAAGTAAGAGTAAAGGAGAAAGACAAGCAATGTAAGCATAATAAATAAGTAGGTTGGTCTTGGAAAAGAGACAGGGAAGGCGTAGGTATGATCAGTAAAGGTTTCAGCCTCACAACTCTGTGGCATCATGGTTTCTAGCATCCACCAAGGTGCTCCGATATCCAGAACAGAAAGCATAGGTACTATCCATTAAGAGAAGCATACATGTGACATCTTGGCAAGAAAGACACAGAATCCATGAAAGAAGTTCACAGCATTTAGTATGCCAAGAAACATGAGTGAATTATTGACATCATCAAGGAGGCAACACCTGACAGAGACAGGGAAGGACGGAAGGACTATAAACTTATTTATTTCGTGTTGCTGCAGCAAGGAGGTTGATTTGCCTAACTTTAGAACTTCAAAACTAGCTTGAGTATTTGTTGATCCTTTTACGCATATAAGTGTTGTCCACTATTGCCTGTACAGTGCCACTCCTGTGAGTATGTACTCACACTTTGTCCTATCAACAGTTTAAAACTAAATGGGAATTGTGTAGCTGTAATTCCATGTGCGTTTAACTATTTTCTTTTCATTGGACCCTTTCCCTACTGCAGGAGCAAGGCACTGGTGAGCTTTGTGCTTAGCCCAATTCAACAGAAAAGAATCTGCATAAATGAAACATGCATACATTTCACCAAGGATTGCAACATCTTCATTAGATGTAGCAAGGAAATATAGAAATCAACGCTTATTTGCAATGTGGAAACCTCCAATCCCATCAAAGTTCTAGCCTTGTATCCCAGTCTATGCCCAGTAGCTCTAATCAATTAACTTTTCATGCTTATGCAAAATACACATGGAACTTAACCTATTTATAAAAATTGAAACACTTTCATGAGGATTATCTTCCAGATCCTTTTAAATGAAAACATCAAGATAATCAAAGATACCCTAGATAAACAAAATGATCCAAGAAGCACCCTTGAAGTCCTTCAAAAATATGACATCTGTCAACTGCATGATCATTTTGATGCTTAACATAGAACTTTTCACTCTATTTCTCTGAATCAGTTAAGATTATGATGACTCGTTTTATAAGGAACACTTCATAAACCTCATCACTTCCAATTCTAGCTAATCTTACTATACTGTGGGTTTACAAAATGATAGGCCCATTCTCAACAGAGTAGGGTATGTGAATTTACTTCCTGAAATGCTATTGTAGTTCTCATTTTCTTCAAATTGCTTGTTATCCCATTGATATATTTGTAATATGGGTTTATTCTGGGATATTCTCTAAAGACTTAACACAAAGTGAACTAAATGAAAACTATTTTCAATGGCCAAGTATCATCCTTAGGTCTATGTTTTTAATTATTCCCACTTAAAGCATGTCCATGACCATAGAAGACCTGTGCTTTAAGAAGATGCTGAACATATATGAGGATGCACAACAAACTGTTACAAATTACAGAGTACAGTCCCTGCTTCCCTAGGGGGAGCCCGTTCCCATGAGGCCAGGGAGGCCAGGCTGCTACCCAATAGTCCCCCTCTGGGTGGTATTCAGCGGGAGGATCACATGGGGAGGGATGCCCCTATGGAACCTGGGGCGACTATCCAGGGAAAATGCAGTATTCCCAGACTCTACCAACCCTTCCCTCTACTTCTTGTCATACACAAACTCCTTCAATACCCCACAGGTCAATATATGTATTCCAGATAGACACCCACAACCTACTTGCAAAGGGTATCACTACATATTATCCCCACCAAATATATTGCCATATATATGGTCATCTGGAACAGCCATAGGCGATATTTTTCTGGGGGATTGTTTTTGGGGGTTTTGGGAGCAGGGGATGTAAGGGTGTCCCACGCTCATTTAAAAATAATGCAGGGGTTGCAGAGATGTCCCCCGCAGGTTTCATGCCTTAATATCACCACAAAAATATGGCGATGTTTTTATATGGCGATATTTTTGCGGAGATATTAACACATGGAACGCTTGCAAAGTACTGAGATGAGAGAAGGGGAAAGGCAAAACCATGAAGATCAGTATGAGAAACAACTATGGTGAGCAGTCTAGTAACTCAAAAAAAGGTTGTGAAAGTCACATTTTAAAATGAAGTGGCAGACAAACCAAATGGAGAAGTCATCCCTGGAGGAACCAGGATGTTCAAAAACGAGAGGAGAAGGGAGGCCAGGAGAGCAGAAACCAAAACACTTACCCGCAGCTAGAGGCATCCATGGAAGGGCCACAGCCACCCTTTCAATTGAGGATGCGGAGCCCGAGAAAAGGGGAACAATGCAGAGGTGTCGCAGCCCCTGGAGAAGCCAAGCGAAGCCCAAGCGAGAGGTTAGAGAGACCCACTAACAATCAGAGAACTCTGGTAAACACCGTGTGGAGCTCTGGGTGACTCAGAACAGTTTGTGGGTTCCCAAAGGCAGAAGTCTAAAGAAAGTCTAAGACCAGCAACACAAAATGAGTAGCCTCCTAAGCCTTCTTCCTTGCAGCAGTACTTGAGAGAGAAGGATCCCAAATACCATGAGCCACGTAAGTAAATAAAAATGGGTCTGGGACCCACAACAGATAAGTGAACTGTGAAGCATATAAACAGTCCCTGGCAGGTTAGTGAACCTGTGCTGTCAGAGAACCCTGAGATCCATGCGGTGGAAACGCAGGGCGAGGTCTGCATTAGTCTAAGACATGATGCATTGAACGGGACACTATAAACACAAACAGATAAAACCAATTGGGAGCGAGAGTTAGCATGCATACGCGTTTGAGAAACCATGCAGACTTGATTTGGTAATAACCAAACTACGTTATGAACACTATATATTGTAAAGGGATCCTTGTGGCCGAAATGCACGGCTCGGTTTGCAATTAATTATGATAAGATGCATTTTAGCAAGGAAAATTAAAGCAATGGGGAATGTGACTTAGCGCCATACAGGAAAGACAAGCACACAGTAGGGTTATGAGAGTCAATTGAATATGGAACCATATTTACATTACAGGTGGGATTATCACGTTGATTTGCAGCGGTAAGGACCTGAACAAGAAAACATCCATGTGTGGTAAGATGTTAACCTACTGTATGCTCACTATAAAAGAAATTGAAGGCATAGGGGACTCAGTGTCATGATTGAGGATATGATAACAGAAAAGAGTAAAGGGAACAGGGTGACATTGCTCAAATGGAATATGCTTCATATGAAATGTACTTGGAATTGTAGAATACGAGATGTCAAATAGCACAAGGAATATTGCACTAATTGGTTTTAATTTAGAATAATCTTAATTGAAAATGATGAATATGATATATCTGCTAGTACAGGTAAATAATAGAGAATAACAGATTTGAAACAGATGTTTAGTATCAGTACCTGTTTATATATGTCTAAGTTTGGGTGTTAGTTGGTATGGGGTTTATACCGCTCATGACGTACTACCGTCTATGAATGCTTAATGCATGCTGTTTTCTTTTTGTACATTGTACCTAACCCTAAACATCTTCCCTCTAACCAGTCCCTCATCTCTGTTATGAATCAAATGTACACAGATATTTTTTCAAATGCACTTTTTCACAAAACTAATGCCCACATTTGACAAAGGCACGATATGCCGAAACACGTGTACTCGTAATGAGCTCATCCACAGAATTGTAATTATATAATTAAAATCTGAAATTTCTGAATCAAATTTTGGCGTGTTTGTTTTTGAGAGACAACCAAATTGTTATTAGCAGAGGTGTGTTTTTTTCCTCCGACTTCTTTCAGATTCGCGACACTCAATTTAATTAAAATTAAGAGAACAAGACGCTGGGCATAAAAGTTTGTTTTTTTTTCCTCCGACTTCGCTCAGATTCGCGACACTCAATTTAATTAAAATTAAGAGAACAAGACGCTGGGCATAAAAGTTTGATATATATAAAAAAAGAAACCCACCAACCAGAATGCTTCTTTCTTAATTGGTCTCAGATGTTCCATAATACGATATTTGAGAGGCCGGATTGTGCGTCCTATGCACCATTTTTGACCAAGCATTGGATGCCATAGACAACACATTTCGTACTGCAGTTGATGAATTTGTTTATCTTTCGCTCTTGACCACTAGGTAACTGTACTGTGGCTTGTTTATCCAACATCCTGCGGCAGATTTTGCAATTCCCACATTTATAGTTTCCTACCAGCAGTGGTAGCTTCCATTGAGCTTGTATACTATCACGTTCACTTGGAAAAGAGTCTATTAATTACATTGGAGACTATTATTCATGTTCACTGTGAAAAGAAGATGTTAATGATGTTTATTGTGCGAAAATAAAAAAATATGTTTTGTTAAAAGACCACATTCATTTTTTGTGTAACGTTTTTTTATAAAGATCCGAAAAAAATTGTTGGTCTCAATTGAACATAACCTCGGCGCAATTGTCAACCCTCATTGCTTCAAATCTAAGGTATCAAGGTTTTGGGCAGACACAATCCTCTTGGACTGGCATGCAACAGGACATTTAATTTACACCATAGTATAAAAGCCAAATGAATAACAAATGTCTGCATTATCTTACCTCTTTAGTAACTCTTACACGCATTTCAACTTCAGACACCCAGTCTCCTATGGAGTCCCCAAAGGCTCCATCCTCTCACCATTTCCTTTTACTGTGTGCATTGAGCCTCTGTGCATACTGCTTAAAGGTCCCAATACTGCCATCCATCAGTTTGTGGACGATACTCAGTTGTACACTAGAGTCAAAAGCCCACAGGACATCAGTCACCTCCATGATTACCTAGCCATCATCCAGTTCTGGATGTTGACTGCCTAACCAAATTTTACCCATTCAAGAACCAATTCATCCTCATCAGTTCCCCTGTTAAACAACAACTTGTCCAGTGATGGCCCAATGATATGTGCCTAGAAGGATTTGATTGGCAAATCTTGGATTCTGTGAAATCCTTAAGCTTCACCGTTGACAGCAGCCTGTCCTTCCAAAACACATAGCCAAGAAGGCCCAAACTGACTGGTTCCAAATCTCCACCCTTTGCAAAATCGAACCCTTCATCCTGGTGCAGGACATCTGGACCATAGTGCAGGCCCTTATGGTCAAGGTTTAACACTGTATGCATCATCTACAAAGAGAGGACCCACAAACAATCCTTCTCTTATCACACCTCCATTCTCTGGAACTCGATCCTGGCAGCGGTTAAGAATTAGCCCACAATTCTCCAATTCCGCAAATCTTTATAAAAGTGGCTTTTTCAACACCTGATGAAGAACTAATCACAATAGACACAGAGGACCTCATTAGGAGTTTGGAGGTAGCCATGCCATTCTTACCGGCATGGCTACCCCCAAACCGGGAACCGGGTGCCAAAAATATGGAATTACCGGGCCATGCCAACTTTAGCGTGCACGGTAATTCCCATTCTCGGGACCAGGTACATCCCTATTTCCATTGGAGCCCCTATAGGGCTCAATAGGAATAGGGAGAATGCTAATAATGGACCCGTTAATGACGGGTCTGCAGTTAGCATCCTGGTTTGCTCGCGGGTGGCGACATGCATTCTGCCACCCGCAAGGAAATCTGTAATGTGTCGGCCCAGAATGAACAGCACCGTTCATTCCGTGGCCGCCAGCCTCCTAATGAGGCCCAGAGACTGATAAACAAACCGCAACTCACAGTACTGCCCCACTGTTAAATGATGCCAGCCAAAACGGTGGATACCCTCAACCGGTACAGCAATCCACTGCTCTCAAAGTAGGTCTGTGTTTTAAACAAGGAAATACAATTAAATCAATGGGGGTGATCAATTAAATACATCTATGTCAGCAAATTATACAAAAGATGATTATGGGCCTAATTCTGAGTAGCAAGACCGTGAGTATTTAATGTGCGAATAACTATCACCTGCTCTAAAATCCCCACTGGAGTTCAATGGGCCGAATGAATGAGCAAGAGCACTTTATTTCTTGTCATTTGGCAGATTTACCAAACAATCGCATTGTGGTAACTTATCAATTAGATTGGCAGTATTTCTGCAGGTAAAACATGTAATGAAACGCAATTTGATGAAGTCTGAGAAACTTGCTTTCTTAAACAACAATATATAAAATGATGAAAAGGAAGTCCATGTGTTCTTTTATGTGATGTGCAATGAACATCTGTCAGGAGCGATTGCCAGGGAATACACAGTTCACTGCCAATTATGTAGTCCCCGCAGAGGCATCTAGGGACTGAAAATCAAGCTCACATCAAGAATCAGGGCAAGTGCAGTAGACACAGCAGAGTGCATCAGTGTCCACAGGGCAGTCTAATAGTGGTTGGCTTCAGCAGGTGCCCAGAAGTTTCAAGGGCCTTGCAGCAGCAGTTTCAGTGCACATGAAATGTGGTCAGGCCTGAAGGAGTGATAGGAATGTAATACAGATCAGTACCCAGCAGAAGATACATATTCGACTCCTGGCCGGAGTTCAGCGCAAACTGATGGCCTCTTCCAGAATAGTAGATGGGCATTGCATTTAATGTGCATATGTTATCACATCTACCCCCTGTATGTATTGATACAATTAGTATTTTGTGTCATGCATTCGACACAATCCTATATAACTCCTGACCTGTGGGATACATTTATTTCAATTGTTCATCAAAGATAGTGGACGTACACTAGCATGCACAGCAGTTCTCATAATCAATATTACAATCAATATCACTTGCATTCTCAGAAAAAATAACATCTGTGCCAAACGGGAGCTCACCCCTAGAAAAATGTCTTGAAAAAAATAGGAGAATTTCAAAGAACATGCTTGCATCATATGGATTATTTGACCACCCAATGTGAAGAGCGCAGAGCTTGGGTAAAGGGAACTGGCTACAGCCTGCTTCATGAAATACACTGATGGGCAATGATGTCCTTATGCACATTAAGGGAACATGTATACACGTGTTTACTTCTTTGATGAACATGTAACAATATCATGCAATAGAAAAATCCCTTCTGAAGCACACACCTTTATTTATTTATTTTATATTTGGAAGGCTCCTACACAACAAATGGTGTTTCAGGGCACCACAAGACCAACAATGGGAGTGGGACAAGGGAGAACGATAAATAAATTGGTCCTACTACGCCTTGTGACATTCGGATCGTGCAAGTGCAGAACAAGAAGTATGAAGAAGGGGGGTTAAGTGCCGGTCTGCACAAAAACAAAGGCTAAGGTGGGAAGGTAAAAGGGTGAAGCAGTGAAGTGCAAGTGCTAAGGGGAGTCCACCGGGAAAGTAGGGAATGCATGTAAGTGCAGGGGAGGAGGGTTGGACTGGGCGGGGGGCCTGGGTCTCTGTATTACTCAGAGGGAACTAGGCAGCCCATCACTGAGGCAGAAGAAGGTGTTGACAGGGGAGGGTAGAGAGCGAACGAGGAGGACAAAAGGAGGATTTTGAGGAGCTTCCAGAACTTAAGGAGAGAGGGGCATGAAGACCATTCTGGAGGGAGGCTCCTGTGGACAAGCGACATCTACCCCTCACTCTTTCATTTGGCTGAGGATGGACACTCTGAGCTGTCAGGTATATTAACCAGTCAGTGGGCACAAGGTCCAAAGGGATGACAGCACTAGCATAACCATTATGGGAATTGTGTCTGCCTAGGTGAGTAATGGTTCTGGCATAATACATTCCAGTCAGCTGCAATCTGTTGGGTGCCTGGTTTTCTCATCAATGGGAAGATCCATAAGATTACCCATTCCAGCAGATGGTTGCTTGAGATGTACAGAATCAATCGGGTCAGTTTCAGATGAATATTTTAACCTTCTCTCTCAATGCTGAGCTTTCAACATTCTTCAGCTGGAGGGCAGATCTATTGATCATGCAACCACTATTGTTTTTTTATCGAGGAAAGCGGGCTAGGACTCCTTTATGCTTTCTCTCAATTTTTGAACATTCCCCAGTTTCTGTTTCAGACACCACAATAAGGGGCACAGCTGGTATTAGTAGCTCCCCTTCATGTGAGTCAGGCATGGTTCCCCATTGTTCTGCAATGGGGGTAGACATACCTAATCTCCTACCCGCTTTCCTGGGGTAGTTGAGAAGATCCACAAAAAGGTCCACACCCTTCTCTGACAGGATAATCTAAAACTTCTGGCATTTAACCTTTTAACTGCCATGGATTTATCCCCCTCCCCCAATGCCAAGGCCTTTTTTGGTGATTTTGGTATTTCGCCATTCAATGCCTTTTAACGTTTTCTGTTTCATTAACCCCTTAAGTGCCAAGGATGAGGTATCTCGTCCTTGACAACAAGGAGGTAATCCCAAGGATGAGATACCTCGCCCTTGGCACTTAAGGGGTTAAAATCTTCAAGTACATGGCAAATCATGGGCATTTTAAGCACAGCCCCCAATTGTGTGGAAGGTTTCTGTGTCCCCAGTACATGCACTTCATAAGAAGCAGCCTGTGAAGTCTGGGCTAATTATTGTGTATGAATGGGTTGGGATCCCAGTCAGGTGGAGTAGTACAGGGGGTTCATTTTCTGTCTCTATTGGCTCTGTCTTCATCGTGTAATATGGTAAATGTGCACAGATGAGGGAGCATCAGTTGATGGCTGATTATTGAAAGTGGCTCAAAGTTCAGTCCATACAGTTCAGTTCATTCAGTTCCCATATATTCACACATGTTGCATGTTCAGTTGGTTCTATCTCTGTTTCAGAATTGGAGGCATAATGAGCTTCTGTCCATGCAACGGATATCTGGAAAATTGTTTACATGTATGTGTCTCATAACTTTTCGACAAGTCCCAGAGGTGAATTCTGGAATTAAAAGATAAGAATTTTTCTCCTGGGTCTATTCACATTTCTAAACATACTAAACATGGTACCAAAGTTGTTGAGATTCCAGCCTTATCAAGTTAAGTGTGATGCCAAGTCAGAAAAGATATCTCATCCAAAAAGATGGGACCCAGTTACATGTCTCTTTTTCTACCGGATAAAATTAACATGTCCAATACAGCACCTTGTAGAGACATTTACTTCCTCCATTCATTCACGTTTCATTCAGTCATCTCTATTGTCACAACTCTCATTGAAGTTAGGAGCCAAATAGGGCCTTTGAGGTTTCAATCAATATTGTAATCAATTTCAACACCTTTTTCTAATTTTAGTATCAAAATGATGCGTACCAAAAATATATCTCATTTCATATTACTACACAAAAAAACGTAAATAGGTGACAATGTATAACACTAGGCAAAAAATAAAATCTCAAACACTCAATTTCTTTTACAAAACATCTTTAAGTGATGGGGTTAGTGCCATATTTTCACCACAATAATTTACACATTTTAAGGCACAGTATTCGAGTTTTGGAAAAAACAATATATCGGTCTGGAAACCGAGTCTTTCACTAGGCCTTCATCAGGACAGCTACAAATACAAAGCCCCAATCCAACAAAATTAAATCAAACACAAAGCTTCTGCACATGGATTTCCCAGGTCTTTTTCTTTTTTGGTTGTCAGCTCATATAAAACAAAATCATACAATTCAATCAAACCATTATCCCAGTTTCAAGATACAAACATCACAAATAAAAAATGATTCACACATTAACACAGGGTTTTGAAGTAAAAACACATACTTCGTACTTTTCCAATTCAATCCCTTCTGTTGCATTCTATGTTGCCATAACCCTTTGAGAGTATTTTCTTCACTCTTTTTCCGTCCTTCTTAGAAAACTAGCTTTCTTGTTCTATAAACAACAATTAAAAACTGATGCTCATTGGTTTACTTGCCTGATGTGAACACATTTATTTGGAAAAAAGGCTGAAAATGGTTTATAAAGTCACCTACATGACCTGGGCCTTCCGCCCTTGGGTCTTCTGATCCCAGACAAGATTCTGTGTAGAATTGAAAAACAAGTGTTAAAGTGAATGATCCCTCTTAATTTATTCTAATTTACGGGGCTCTTAAATATAATTCCTATGCTTGGTCCACTACATCATCTCCTTCCTTCCAGTCTCTATGTTTGACTATCGTTCACTATTGTTTTAATTTAGTCATTCCATTACTTTCCTGCTACAATGCGGAGCAAGATTTGGTGTATGCCTAAACCTTGGCCCACCTCTATTCATGCTGGGATTAACTTCTGATCTTCTTTCACACACTTCACGCATAGCAGTCAGTACCCATCAGGTGAATGGAACAATTTCTCATTCAACCTTATGGTGCGTGTGCACCCGCCTCATTCATAATTATTAACAGTGGCATAACAATCCATATTCCAGGCACTGTCTCGAAATGGACCATACTGTCAACGTAGCAAAAGTGAACATCACCCCAAAATGTCACCTTAACGTGCACCGGTGAACACATATGCTCCAAATCACATAGTTTCACTTATAACATCAGACTGAAAATCGACTTTACTTTAAATCTTGTATATTTACCTGCTTATTGGTCGCGCGTCTCCACTCGCTGAAAAAACGCTATATTTCTTCCAAGAATAGAAACATGTCGAGACAACGTCCTGGATATGTACAGGATTAGAATAACCTATGTTATCAAATAATAACCAGAAACCGAAGTACATTGTCATTTGTTTGTTGAATGTACTGTATATTTACATGTCACCTTACCATTTGATGGGAATTGACAAAATGCTTGCTTTTTAGTTGTTGTTCTTAACAGATATTATACGTAGGAATTTATGTTTGTTGTTATTAGTTGAGTGATTTAGGACCCTTTTATGTGTACTAAATTAAAGATTTAAAAGTTTTCTTAGCCTCCTGATTGTGGTGTACAACCTGTCCTTGAGCTCTGTCTCCTAATATATTCACGTGTTCCCTTCCCGGGTATAGACAGAGTAGTTTTTCGGGTTCCACGCTTGTAGTGGACCGCTAACTACCGGGATTCCTTTTGAATTAATAGTGCTCTAATTACCACCACTATGGTGTATGCAGAAGTGTGGGTTTTTAGTAGGGTTACTTAGGGGCAGCCAAAGATTTTAAGATATGTACTTTATTTTTTATATAGTTTATTACAAACTTTAAAAAAAAAGAGAATTGACACGAAATAACAAGTCAGAACATTATCACACATCAGTTAAACAGTACAAGAGTCGGTTTCTTTTTAGGATTTTTATGCCCTCTGGCAAGACAATTTGAGGACATAATGTCTTCCTTTTTCCATGATAATAATAGATCTTTGGGAGGTTTCCTAGCGATATTAATAATGGCAACATTTATTTTGCTGATAACGAGCTCCCAGACTGTTTTGTGGAATAGCCTGGGACAGCCGTCAATAAATTAAGGCAATCAGCTATTCAAGAATAGGCAGTAGTACATAATTATGAATGCACTTATTTTTCACACCGTCTTTCTTTCTGCACAGCGGGGTCGCATGCAGCAGTGCCAGATGATAAGCAATAATATTAACCCTAAAATTAGAGTTGGCGCGCCAAGAGGCTGCAGCAGCGCACGTGTTCACATCGCAGTCGAGTAACGCTTGGGTTGCCTAGCAATGCTTCCTAAATAGCTATGCTCTCCTCTAAGAGTGTTAAAGGACTAGACTGTTGTGGTCACTATTCTGCTGCATCCTGTAGCGGGTTCCATATTGGAAATTCAGCGGGCTGTCTAGTTTCTTATTAAGCCTATACCCAGTGTTTAGGAACGCTATTGAGCAAATGTGTTTCTTCCACATTTATGATTTTGCGAGTCTATTACTTTTCTTTGGAACCAGAGCGCTGCCATTTGATATAAGAATTCCTGGTATTTAATTTTTTATTTGTCCCAGGTGGTTGACATTACAGATAGACATCACATACCTTCATGTTATTGATGTTACTGTTTCCTACAACAATAGCTAAAATGAATTGTAGCTCATGCAAGCTTTAACAAAATCAATGTTGCTGTTATCAAAATATTATTCTACATCAAGTTGGTTAACTCAAGTAAACTGAACCTCATAAATTAACTGCAATGTTCTCTTTCCTGCTTATTAAGAACCTCTAGCAGTTAGTCCCCTACGGGCCAGCTACTTATTTTTCAGAGGGAGCCCTCTTAATAAGAGGAGGCATTAGGTGCCTTTCTTATCATTGCACAGATGTAGAATGTGAAAAGTGTCCCCTCGTCCACCCGTATTAATATGGCAACTCCTGACTGGGCATAGATCTTCACGTCACCTTGAACCAATGGAACACACTCAATGCACAAATAAGGCCATTTTGTACAGTGTTACATTTTTGTATCTGTCTCTGCTCCAAACTATGGACAATTTCATCTCAATTTCCTGTGGAGTTCACCTTCATCTGCCACACAATGAACCATAACGTATCCTCAGCTGTGTGATTTTTCAGGATAAAATGTTCAATTAATGGTTTGTCTTGCACTTTATTTGTGCACAAGATCTGTGCTCAGAAATCCTCAGTCGTACTTCCCACTTAAAGGTATCAAGATGAGGCTCGGTACTTCAAGGCGCTCTTTACACAACCATAAATAGTAATCACTTATCAGCAAATTAACATTAGCACACGGTTAACTGGCTGCATCAGATGTGTTTTAAAAATGTGACCCCCAAGCCTGAAATCAATCTAAGTTAAGTACAAAAGTTGAAAAAAAAAAACAGCTAATGCGCCAGTTCTCTTAAGGTCTAAACATTATCAATTCTGAATTGGAAATCCATTAAAGTTTGACTTACACCTTTCTTTAATACAGAAAAGAACCACCTTAGAAATACAAAGTACAAGTTATGCAATCGTTGTTACAGTTAAGACTGTCCATATGCTGTCCGCTAGAAAAATTTGGTTTGTACAATTCATGCCAACACGTTTTTTGACCTCCTTCTTAAGGTCTTCATCGGGACTTTCAAAATTAATTTCTTTGTTCTGTCCTATTTGTCACACATTAACGCATTCAGGTTCCTATTCTTCGGATTAATATCAGCTTCATCAAAACTTCAGTGCTCCACGCCAAACCAATGCTGGTCCACATTTATATTCTTCAAAAATGTTCTCTTCCATCTATACAACATTGGCCTCTCTCACCGTCCAGTAGTTACGCTCATCAAACCTTTCCAAATTTTGTGAAAACACAGAGATGCTTCCCGTTTAGTTTTTCCAAGGTACACCAGGTTACAAAGACATTTAATTCCATAAATTGCATATTTCGTCTTACACTTATAGAAATTCTTAAATGTCCATATTGTCCCATTGATTTCCAACTCCTTCATATTCTTAGTGAGGTTACATACTGAGTATCGACCGCACTTAAAGAGTTCTATGACTGGTGGCAAACCCCAGAGAGTCTGTTCCCCATTTCCTTGGGTATGTCTGTCATGTTTGTCTCTTAGAAGTCTTTTTTTTATATTTTGCCTCTTTTTAAAGCAAACATTGGTTTTCAAGTTTAAAATCTACTGTCTGTAATATGTGCCTTTTTTTCAAGTTATTTTCTAATGAAGTTACTTAACGGGCTGTAGGTCGTGAAACACAATATTTGTCATGTTTAGTCCTCTGTTTCAATTCCAAGCAGTCTCTCCTATTTGTGTTGAGTGCCCTCCTTTGGGACTGCATCACGATTTTCTTTGGGTAACCTCTTGAAAGTAAGTTGGACTCGAATTTCCCTGCTTCCGTCACATAGTTACTCCGTTTTTCACAGTTCCTTCTCATCCAGAGGGACTGTCCATATGGAAGATTTTCTTTAAGGGCACTGTTCCTATCTGTCTTCTTTTTGTATAGTATAGTAAACAAATGACCTTCTGCCTTTTTTATCCAGATATCAAGGAAAGGGAGAGCCTCCTTATGTACTGACATTGTGAATTTCAATTTCTGATCTTTGGCGATCAGCCACTCGTGAAATTGATTGAGGCTCTCTCTTGAGCCTCTCCAGATGGTAAAGAGGTCATCTATAAAATGTCTCCAGGTAATGATTTTGCCTCTGAAGGGATTGGTGTCTGTAAAAATATTGCTTTCCTCAAAGTTTTCTATGTATAGATTGGCCAGATCTCGGGCAGATGTCACACTCATAGTGGTCCCTTTGATTTGTTTTTAGAGATTTTTCTTAAAACTGAAGATGTTTTCTGTGAGTGCTATTCTCGCACACTCTATAATAAAGTCAATGGGCACCGTATCCTGCCCCCTTTCCCTTTTATTTTGTACGGTTTCAATGACGTGTCACCCTGTGGAATGCTGGTATATAGTGATTTGACATCAAATGTAACTAACAGGTCCTCCTCTTCTGTTGTTACTTGCTGTAGGCTCTTGATCATATCTGTAGTGTCTGTAATATATGCTGGTGTTTGTAGCACAAATGGTTTAATTAAAAAATCTACACAAGTAGATAAGGGTCAAGGAGTGAACCTATTCCAGATCTTCCCGGAGGTTTCTCTTCATTTGTATGGACTTTTGGTAGTACATAGAAGACAGGAGTCGTCGGTTCTGGTCTGCACAACAATTCCCTTTCATTATTGCAGATCCACCCTTCAGTTTCTGCTGCATCACACAGATTAGAGATTTCACTTTACAGTGTCACAGTTGGATCTTCCTTCAGTATCTCATAATTTGTTGTATATATGGAGAAAATAAATGTCTCTACAAGGTGCAGGGTTAGACATGAAAGAATATGATGCCAGGGTGATTGAGTCGCACCAGTCTAGGCATGAGTTGTGTATTTCCTTCTGCAAGTCTCATGTGCCTGTTTCTCTGCCTACATTGGCTAGGTGGGTGCAATGTTATATGGTGCTGGATGATGTGGGTGTAATGCTGTATATGAATCCTGCTGCTAGGGGAGGCATGGCTTCTGAAGCCGTTTGGGCTAGAATTTGGTATAAAGACATTCTAAAAACAGCTGAGTGGTCTTGGACAACTACTGTGTATTGTACGTCTATTGTGTATGCTTCAACAGTAGTGTTATCATGACTTAGAATAAGTAATAAGGAACCTGTGTGCAATACCTTATAATTACAATTATTCCTAGTAGGTTATGACAGTCGAGATACGGTTAATGGCACAGTGGCGAATATTGCCCCTCTCAGGCCTTCATTTGTGTTTTCTTGTCAATGATGGTAACCCTACGGATCAGTATTCATAGGAGTGATAGTGGAACATTGAGCCCGGCAATGCTCAAGGTGATTTGATGATTGATTTGCAGTATTTGTCAAATGGCAGTTCCAGGCATTAAGAAAAGAGTATTGGTAAAGAACGGTGATATCCACATTTTTGTTATGCTGAGCTGCCCCCTCGAGTAAACATAGTATTGGTAACCCGCACCAAATTCTGGAACTGCTTGTTACCTATTAAAGGTTTTCCTGTGCTGCCATTTTAGCAAAGGAGTCCCCTTTGGGCATCATAGGAATATGCAAAGATAGCAAGATTCAGCACTCTGGGTAATGGGTAATTAACAGGGGCAGAACAGCAATAAAAACACAATGTTCTTCAAAAATAATATGGTCTTGTATCTTATAGCAAAGGGAATTCAAGTGGCCTAGTCAATAGGGACAGGTATCAGAAAATAATACCTTTGCTGTGTCTTGAAGTTTGATTTGTGTTTGGCTGTGGCAGTTGCAGTAGTCCAAATAGAAAGCAGATGACGAGTTGGGGTTGAACTGAAGGTTGCTGCAGTTCGAAGCAAAGCTTGAGCAATGCGGATTGTGGAGATCATCAGGTTCGGTTTGTCACTCGAGATTCGATGGCGGATGGGCTGATGCCAAGATGCACAATGCAAGTCAGTTCAATGTTGTGCTTCAAGGTCTTGGTTTTGGAAGAACAACAAGGTTGGTTCAACAGTTTAAATTGTTTGTTGATGAAAGACTGGTGTTTGAAGCAGCAGTTTGAGCATTGCAAGTGAATCAATGCTTCGATGGTCAAGCTAAGGGAACAGCACGCTTCAGCTGGTGTGGTGCAGTGGAAAACTGGTTTGAACATGTGGGACAGAGTTTTGAAGGTGAGAACATGCCAAAGTCTGCTCGTAGCGGGTCCAGAATAAGGCTTGAATCATGGTTTGCAGTAGTTTGATGATGAAGTTGCAGGAATCCTGGCTGTCCTGGCTCTCAGGGTGCTGTGAGTCCCCCTCCAGGGTCTCAGGGGCAAGAGTAGTTTTTATTCTCTGGCTTCTGAACATTGGGCAGGCTGGCATATACCTGCAGTAGTGCTTCAGAACAGTGAGGTCCTGGGTACCATTGTGGCTGGCAGAGAGGCAGGTCTAACTCAAGCACCAGATCACCCACAATGTGCCATGGGGATGGTTAGGGAGCAAAGAGTGCCTCTGAATAGCACTACCAATGTTCACCTCACAACTGGAGGACTTTGGAAAGGACTGCTCTCCCAGCACTGTGCAAACAAATTATTCTTCAAGTGCTGAGGTCCAGAGATGAAACAGGGAAGACTTAGGAGACCCCTTGTTTTAAAGGAAACAGCCCACAGGTGATTGGACTAAAGCAAGTCTGCTTTAGGGGAACAATCCCTGTTCTTGGATCAAGTGGAATTTGACTTCTGACATCATACCCAATTGTTTTTTTTCTGATAGGAAGTGGATGGGCCAAGAAGGAAGAGAGAACATGGAGAGAAACAATATGGTGGCATCTTTACCCAGCATTGTGGAATTCCCTATTTCGACACTAATCCCTCATCCCAGTCCCTTTTCAATACCATCAACAGCCATTTTGGTATGCAGCACCCTGAATTGAGGCTAGTGTTCAGTCAGAGTCAACACTGCAATGAGAGATGGACATGAGATCTCAGAAAGCGCACATTTAATCACAACTGTCGGGAGATAAATCACCCTCGTAAGGATGAAAGCTGAGCTCAAAATGCACTTGTTTTACTCCAGTATTTATAGAAAAAAACTCACAGCATTACGGCATTCATTGTGCCACATATCATATTCCAACCTACCTAAACAAATCTAATAACATATTAGCTGGCCTACCCTGATTAGACTTACACAACAATCAAAGAATACTACATGATTATAATAAAAGTGTATACATTTCACAATGAATAATCATATAAGTGAAGGACAGAAAACCTCTATATCGCATCATTTACTCAAATGACAGCTGATTATTTGAAGGAGGCTAACTACTCTGCTCCCTCCTCATCCCACAATGTAAACGTTGACTAAGTTACTGCATCTTTCTATATGCTGAGGTGACTGTGGCATTCAATTTTGTTAAGCAAACAGAACTCATCCTCACCCTGCCCTAGTTTCCTTAATTGTGCTTGGACAAGCATCTGCAGAGAGCATGCACATCTGCAGAAATGCTCTGTTTCCCTTTGTCTGCCTCCAAAAACAACACTTGAGCCCCCTGTGACTCACCATGCAACATTTCTAAATATTTCCCATATCTGACCAGAACTTTAACCTTTGCTGCATGGGAAGTATGTGTATGTTTCTTAGTCTTGGTTTTTGACTGTTTTCCCTTATATTTCCCTTGTAAGGTTGAAATACTGTTCTTATAAATTCTATGTTCCTCAACATTCCCCTTTCAGTTCATTCTTCAAATATAGGAACAGCATTAACCCCTCCTGAGCAAATAGTGCTTGTATTCTGCATTTGGACATACCCCTTTGGAGGGTCTGGGGAACAACGCCATTTGTGGCAGTATTAAGACAAATTCATGCCACCTTTGTGGTCAGCTTCTTGCAGAACCTTATGATGAGTTGACCAAAGCATAACACAACCAATATGATTACCAATACAGGAAAGAGAACTTTAAGAAGGCCAATGGCTCACAAGGTTAACCCAGAAAACCACAAGCCTTTTGGGTTTATACCTCTTTAAGCTTTCCTAGTTGATTGTAAATTGTGCAAAGGGTCTATACCCTGGGAAAGAGTTGTATTGTTCTAATCATTTGCAGGAATATAAGTGCAAAAGGTAATTTTGCACACACTACCCCTTCAACGGCTGTCAACATGTCCAATACATATCAATTCTACCAGACCATCAGTCTTACGGCCCTTAGTTGTTCTCTTACGGCATTAAGGCCATTTTCAGTGTAATTAATCAACTTTATTTATTCATACATGTTGATTAGAAGCCGTCCGACAGTAGCTTTGGTCTGATACATTGGTATGATTCATCCGAAGAAGATTTGAGCGTCTTTGAACAAACAAAGTTCTCCCGGAATGTCTGTAAATTGAAGAAAAAGCTGCTGATCTTCAAACGCTGTGATGAGCCAGGAAGGTATATTTTGACATAGGGTGATGGTGATGGTGATGGAGAAGCTGGGTTAAGTTGACACCACTGGGGTGTGCAAGGTTACTAGGGAGCCTAGGCCTCTCCAATTGGGAGGTAGGCTGACATAGGCAAAACCCCCACATACCCAATAGATGTCCATTAGGGTTGCTGTTCCCCCCTATATTTCTTGCGTCTCCATCTCATTATCACAATTCAGGTTAGTGCCTACAGGCACATTTCCTTCTCCCCCAAAACCCAAAGAAAATCGGGATAATTTTCTTATTTTGGTGCAGGTTGGTCTTTCTTCAAACCATGTGAGCCTATTAACGTACTCTCGCAAGGCTGGTACACACTGGGCTCTGGTGCTATTAAATATCAGTTAGGTGTGTTCTTATCATTCCTGCCCTGCACACAAGCCTGCTGGATGGGGTGCAGGCCTCAATAACATTTACAGAAGCTTTGACATATAATATGAATATAAGGCTAAAGTCTATAGTTGAATTGCCAAGATCATTTCTACATAAAATAGATGGTACTGTTGAAAAGTAATAGGCATTTTTTCTGACCCTGTTTTTCCAATCCTGTTTCTGTCCTAACATTTGGAGCTGCTCTATTTTGTGTTCTAATCATCAATGAACATTACAGTTTCAGAAAATGATTTGTCGAAAAAAATTGATCTTTTTTTATTTTATTTTTTTATTGGACATTTTTATGGCGCCTATATACAGGTGTTTCCATGCACCACAAGACAAGCGGTGCGGGGGGGGTGTAGGAGTCAAATAAGTATAGCAAAAAAGACAGTTATATTGGCCTTGTGACAATCCTACCATGCAAGTGAATGGGAAGGTGGTAAGTACAGGGGGAGGGAGTAGAGGGAGAATGCAGGAGTGGGGTAACCCCCAAGGGTGGGGGTGGGCAAGTGCTGAGTGGGCCAAGCCAGCAATTGCTGGGGTTAGGGGATGAATGTGATGGACAGGGAGGTCCAAGTTCAGGGAAGGCAGCCCAAGGGCAAGTGCTGGCAAAGGATGCTGGGGGACTTAAAGTGGGTGGTCTGGTCCTTGTATGACTCTGAAGGGACCAGGCCCCAGTTGCAGCAGCAGATGGAGAGTTGGCAAGGGAGGGGAGAGGGAAAGAAGAGGAGAAAAGGAAAGTCTTTTAAAACATTTAGAAATACTCTAAATGTCTCTATTCTAGCAATTTCCATGTTTCCCCTAACACAACAAAAAGGCAAGTGAAGCAGAAATATGACTGTCCTAAAATGTATTTCCTTGGTGGTGTGTAGCTGAGGTTTAGCAGTTGCCTGCTCTATGAGGGAGCAACCAAAACAAGATTAATTGATATATTGGGGGTCATTACGACCCTGGCGCTAAGGGGTTAACGGCGCCGTAAAAGGCTGTGGCGCCGTTAACCCCTTAGCGCCTAATTACGAGGTCCCTTTGCGGGACCCGACCTGAACGGCTGGTCTGGACCAGCCGTTAAATTAGGGACCCGCAAAGGGACCTTCGAGGTAATTACGTTACCGCAATTTGCGGTAGCGTAATTACTGCCTTCCCCAGTCCCATTGAGCCGTATGGGGCAAAAATGGGAATGGGGAAGGGCCAATGTTCAATGGGGAATTACCGCCCCGCAAACCTTGGAATTGGGTGGTAATTCCTCATTGAACATTGGCGGACTCGTTACAACACCGGCAGCAACCATGGTGCTAATAGCGCCATGGGTTACCGCCATTGTTGTAATGAGGGCCATTGTCTTCCAATCCTCTACATGTCCCTATACCATCTACGTCTAAATCTAGTGAAAAAAGAATCCTTAACAATATCAGGCTCCATGTTGTATTCCGCTCTCCCATGAATAATACAAGGCTGTCACACATCACATCCAGAAGCATTACATGCATAAAGTGCACAACAAGCAATGTCCAAAAATTAATCAAAAAAAAGGAAGAGAAATAAAGCACAAAAAAGCAAAGAACTGATTATAAAAAGAAGAATTGTAGTCATGTCTTGCACACTGCCTCCCCCCCATCCCTCTTTCCCTCCTCTTCTGATGCAGGGTAAATGGTTGGGTCCTTTCTCAGATCTGTAAAATGGAACCATGGCTTCATGTTCTTCAATTTCACTGTGGTGGAAGTGGCAACTGTTACTTCGATTGGTCCCTCAAATTGGTGGTCCTTCCACTTGCAATCAAAGTTTTGTCTGTACACCTTGACTCCTGGCTGCCGTTGTAGTGGGGCTGGTTGGTTATAACTCTCCTTTGCAGAGGCAAGAACCTGTTTGGAAATAGATCAGACAGCTTTTGTTAGTTCCCTAAAATAGCCCTAAATTGCCCCTACCAATACTGGTGCAGCAGTATGTGCATCTGAGTGCCTGAGTGGGAGTGAGATGGATATGTGCATAGGTCTACCAGTAACAATTTCATGAGGTGTTAAATGATGATCTGACCCAGGTCTATTTCACTAGGAGAATAACGCCAAAGGTAAGCAATAAAGCCACTTTTTACCCATTGTGGAAGACATAGGATTTTTCAGAAAGCCATTCATACGTTCAACCAATCCACTCACCTGAATGTGATAAACACTGGACAGTTTACCAGGCCGATTCATGGAATTAATGTGCGCCAAAAATTGCAGCGCAAGCGTGCGAAAGAGTGCGAATCGCAGCGCAAGCGCGAAAATCGCAGTGCAAGCGCGAAAATCGCAGCGCAAGTGTGCGAAAACCGTGCACATCGATTCATGGAAGTCTGTGCGTGTGTAAATCCTGGGATGTGCTCTAAAATCGTGCGTGGCGCACGCGGGCGCACATGCATTAAAACGTTGTGCGCTACGCGCACAGCGAAAGCGCACATAGCGTGGCGCACACAACAAAAGTGGGCGGAACATGGGGCGTAACACGCGGAATGGGGAACAACACGTGAAAATGTGGGCATTACGGGGGAACTACAGGAGGCAAATGCGCAAAACGCCCACACGCGCGCCTACAACACGTATTCATGGAATCGAACAGGGTAAACGCGTGCGCCATAAATGACGCGCTAATCCAGAAACACGTACGCCAGCAGGAGGCAGGCATACACGGCCCTGTGCAGCATAAAAGTGCACGCAAACAACAAACAAGCTCAGATGCTACGATGAATATACCGTTCCTCGCAGCAGTGGTCGTAGGACACCGCAGGAGGAGGAGGATAGCCAAGCCCCGCATTTTTACACCCAGGACCAGCCTTTTTGGGATGCCTGATGACCAGGTGTATGGGAGGTACAGGTTTCCACCACACATAATACTCGACCTGGTAAGTGAGTGGGAGGATGACCTCACACAAACCACCCTGTGCTCCCAAGTACTGAGCCCCTTGGAAAAGGTGCTCAATGTACTGCACTTCTTGGCCACTGGTTCATTTCAGCGGACAAGTGCCATAGTGGGGGGGTCTCACAGGCCACGCAGTCACGCTGCCTACACCAGGTGTTGACCATCATGACTGCATGCACCTCAGTCCGCAGGCACATATACATGCCCAGAACACCTGCAGAAAGGCAGGCTGCCGTCCAGGACTTTTACATGGTGGCACACTTCCCAAAAGTGCTTGGTGCCATTGATTGCACCCATGTGGCTCTACATCCACCCAGGGAAACTGAGCACATCTATAGAAACTGCAAGCACTGGCATTCCATCAACGTGCAGGTAGTATGTGATGCCAAGGGAATCATCACCTCAGTATATGCCAACTATCCAGGCTCCACCCATGATAGTTTTATTTTCAGAATGTCACCCCTAGACCGGGACATAGAAGCTGGGCGGCATGGCGATACATGGCTGCTTGGTGAGTATAATTGCCTCTGCACATGCATGCATGTGAGATACTGAGTAACGTCACAACCCCACTAATGATACCCATAATCCCCTCCCCAGGGGACAGTGCCTACCCTCTGAGCACCCACATGATGACGCCAATTCGGAACCCCACCACAGCACCTGAGGTAAGATACAACACAGCCCATATTGTAACCCGGGGCATAGTGGAGCGCACATTCGGAGTGCTCAAGTCATGCTTTCGCTCCCTTGACCGCTCTGGTGGGCAGCTGCTATACGCGCCCCCAGTAGTGTGCAGGATCATAGTGGCAGCATGTGTCCTGCACAACGTTGCAACCCGCCGGGGCCTGCGGGTTGACATGGTGGTACCCCCACATCCCCAACCACATGCACGGCCACTGCGCATGGGAGATGAAAGGGCACGGGGTGAGGCAGCCCGTACACAGCTGGTGGCTAATTACTTCACCTAAAATACTACCCCTGTGGAGTGCACACAGCCCTAGCACATAACAGCTGACAATCAATGATGATGACATAAGGGACAGTCAACTGTCACAACCATACCAGCCTGAGATTGGTCACCTGGCAGTGTTACATTGTGTGCATCCCTACCTACTTAAATACAACCAATGCCGTGTGAAAAAAGGCACACATTCATGCTGCATGAATGACTACCCCCTTGAAAAATACACCATGAAAATAGTGCCATGTCACCCAACCCCTTCCCATCTCAGCTACCCAACACACCATGGCATGCCATGCAATGTGAAAGCTACAAAATGAATGCACAACACATGACACAAGTGTCACAAAGTGCACTGTTCCAAATGTAAACAGGCCACAGACAATATGCTCCCAGTAATCAATAAGAAACAGCACACATGAACAAATACTTACCAGAAACACAGAACAGCAACACAGGATGAAACAGTGTCAAAATATGACAGTACAAAATCAAAGTAGTGCAAGTCTCACAACCTGACTACGCCAGCACATCGACTCCTTATAACTGCAGAGTGTTGCTGTCTGGCAAATGTGTAAGTGTACTGCATTCAACATGAACTGCATCTGCAAAGGAGACGGCCTTGTAAAGACATGAAGAAGGTACATGTGAATAAGGAGAAAGACATGGATACACAAGCACATTTCAATACACCATGCAGTGTTCAAGCCAACAACAATCCCCACTAGGGATGTACACACAGTTTTGACTACAGACTACCCACACAGCTCAGGGGACCCCAATGTCACTGTGTAAGTTACTGTCACTTGGTCACACCCTTTGCAAGCCCATGGAAAGGGGAAGCAGGAGGGGTGTGTTTGTCAGGAACCGAAGCATCTAACCCAAAAACAGGACAAGCCTGCATGTGCCCAGCTGGAATACACAGTGGATGCCCACGGAAGCCACACAAGGCAACACACTGTAAAAATAAAATACAAAAATTAAAAATGGCCATGTGTGGACCGAGGGGGAGGCCACCCAGGAGGTTCGAGGTCAGGGCGCACCCCAACACCCACCTGCGTGGAATACCTCCATGGGCTCATGATCTACACACCTACGCTAATGTGGGAGAACTGCTGTCTCTGTCTTCACCCTCTGCTGCTACATCAGGAGGTGCCAGTGCTATGGGAGGCAGCCCACGCAAAGCCCTGGTATGGTCCTCCATGGCAGCAAGCATGCGGGTGTGGAAGGTCTGGTTCTGGAGGATGATAGTATGGAGATCCCCATGCAGCACCTCATGGGTTGCCTGCATTTCTGCATGCATGGTCTTGCGTGATGCCCGGATCTCCTCAAGTGTTGCCTGGATCTCAGCTGAGAGTGAACATGTGAGCTGCTCCAGCTGCTGTTCTGCCCTAAAATTTCGGGAAGCCTCAAGTTCAACCAGATTCTCCCCGAGGAAATGGAGTTCTAACCACAGGGCTTCCCTGTGGCCTTGGGACTCTACATATATGGCTTCGCGCAGAGTCTCCAGTGCCGCCCGTCGGTCCCTGTTGGATGCCAACATGTCCTCCCTGTGTGATTGGCAAATGAACTCTGTTGCCTGCTGTTGGAGCTCCATCTGCCTTTCAGGGGGGAGAATGGAAGTTGCCACCCTATCCATTGCCTGAGCCATCATTTCAACCGATGCTCCCTGTTGTGCTGCTGTACGGTACATGGAGTTTTCCCATACAGTATTGCCTGGTGGCGCATGGCTACCGCATCAGCGGGCACCACACCTGTTTGGGGCAAGGCAATCTGCACCTTGCTGTGCTGGCACTGCCTGATGATGCAGGACTGCATTCCCCCTCTGATCTGCTGTCCCAGGAACAGGATCAGATGTTGTGGAGTGTGACCCTGCATCCGTAACCGCCAAAGGCGGAGTTACCAACACTGACATCCCCATAGAGGGGTCTACCCCCGGTGCAGGTGGGTTGGACAGAACAGCATCCCTGCCAGAAACACTCACCTGCGACAGCACATAAGTCTCATCATCCGATACAGCACCTGAATCATAGAGGTCTGGGGAGGTGCACCCAGAGACACCCCTGGACAGTATGGTCTGCAGGAGGATTGGGTTTTCACCTACCCCACATCCTCCACTGGTGCCCGGTCGTGGCTGAGATTCCTCCTGGGTCTCTACCATCTCCTCCACCTCAACAGCATCAAGTGCGTCATCACCTGCAAAAACATGAAAGACAACACATGGAAACAGGCATGAGCACCATTGCACACACATAGGCCTGACAAGCCAGAGATCCAGTACATGAATTACAGATGTCCCACATGACTATAACCCACTGTCAATGAGTTGGAAGGGGAGGCAAAAAGCAGACACTGAGGACTCCAAGATGGAAAAGCAACACATGTGCTGCATGCTGGATAGCACTGAAGCACACATTAGCCTGTGAGTGGCATGGGCAATCCACATACATGACACATGCCAGCACACAGAGGGCATGCAGCATAGCCATGGTACATTTGACAAGTACAGCCATATGTTACTGAATGAGTACTGTCACCCAGCCATGTGGCCTGCTATTTGCTGCCTGCATGTCAGACAGGGGTGCAGTTGCTGTGACCACCCCTGCTGGAACAGAAGACTCCCAACTGGGATACCATCACTCCACAGCCCAGTCCCAAGACCCAGTTGCCCACCCACACCTCCCTCTGGGGTTGCCATGTCGGGCACAACACCATCTGGCACCACTGGCAACTCCCAGCCAGAGAAGCAGAGGGCCACCAGCTTCAGTGCCAGGGAAGTTGGTGTCCTGGTGGAGCAAGTCCTGGGGCAGTATGATGCCCTCTTTGGAAGTTTGCGCGCCGACAATGAAGGACGGACGAGGATCTGGATGGACATTGTGACTGCCATCAACGAGGAGGGGTTGGCAGTCCGCGACATCAAAAATGTCCGGAAGCGCTGGGAGGACTTCAGGTCCAGGACCCTCGACAAGGCCCGGCGCCTCTTGAAGGCAGCGGATGCCAAGGGGTGCCGGGACCACCTGTCCGACCACCAAATGAGGGTCCTGGAACGCATACGTCCAGCGCTCCACGTCCAGGTCCTTGAGAGGCAGACCCGTCTGGAGTCGAGCAGTAAGTGTACATGCCTGCTTATTGGACGCTGTGCATGTTGGGGTGTGCCAGGAGTGTGCAGGTTCAGCATATGTCTTTGTAGGGCCATGTATGGATGTGTATGTACAGGGACGTGAACCAGCCACATGTGATTTCTCTCATGTGTGAGACACATTGATGGTATATGTGTTGGCAAGCATGCTGGCCAAATGCATGTGTGGGTGCGCACATGGAAAATGATATGTATGTACTGTGGCATGGTTGTGGTGTCACACATGGATGGGGGTTCCTGCTGCATGTATCTGCACTGTGTACATGTGCATGTGTGTGTATGTGACAAGTGTGCAACTGTGATGCAACATGGATGCATGTGACACTGACATGTAGGAGGCTGATTGCCAGTTGTGACATGGATGGTGACATTATCACTGCAGTGGTGGAGATGTACAGATGCATGTCAGTCTGGTGGTGGGTGTGCATGTGTTGTGCACTCCTTGTGTTTCATGTGACGTCAGGCTCACCTTCGGCTGCTTGTGCTGGTGTTTGTGAATGGACGGTGCTGCCTGGTGCAAGATTCCTGTTGATTTGCTCATGTGTGTGAGTTGAAATGACATGTGTGCTGGGGAGTGTGATGCCATGTTTGTAGTTTTACACCGCCACTCATGTGCAACTGTCATGTGTGTATCAGTCCATTGTACAGTGCCGTGATGCGTGTGTTCTATCTCTCCCTATCTGCAGCGTCAACTGATGAAGAGGGTGAAGAGGGTGCTGTGGAGCAAAGCGGCAGGGATCACACCACCAGACGGAGACGCAAGGCCCGGCTACCCTCCCAGGTTGTCATCTCGTCGGGGAGTGAGGAGTCTGGTGCCGCGTCCCAGGCTACAGCTGCCGAGGGTATGTCCAAGAGGAGGAGGTCGGAGGTGGACTCCTCGTCAGCAGAAGGGGCAGTTGAGACCCCACAGGGTCCGACGGAGGAAGATGGCATGGAGTCATCCAGGTTGGTGGGGGGTTTGGTGGAGGAGGAGGCCGTGGAAGGGACACACACGGGGTCTGGAGGTGGGGATTCCACTGGTGCTAGTGGTGCATTGCAGGGGCAGGGACAGGAGGCAGCACAGGCCACCGCGGGGGTGCCTGTGTGTAATCCTGTCCCCGATCCTGTGACTGCATCATCCTGCACCAGCAGGGATGCCTACATCCAGACCCGTTTTCAGGGAGGGCGTGAGCGCACAACAACTGGCCTTCCTCTCCCTGCGGACGTGGCAATCCAGGACTGGGTTGAGCCTGTCCTGTCTGGGATGGCGTTGCATCAACGGGGCATGCGAGGTGACCTGCAGTGTTTTCGTGAAGACACTGCACATCATCTTTAATGCCTCGTTGACCGCGTTGACCTACTGGGACAGGTCACCAGGGCTGGATTCCTCCGTATGCTGGACCTTATTCCGACCCCCTCCTCACCTGAACCCCCTATGCACCAGTCGTCCTCCATGCCATCTTCCCACCCATGTATCCCCTGGGTACCCTGTGGAGCTGCCTCTGACCCTGCAGCCAGGCTGGTGAAGGACACATCCCTGTCACAGTAGGGATTCGGACGTCCAGCAGGGGTGGCCACCTCAACAACTGCACCCCAGCCGGAGGAGGACGTGCAGGCAGCAAGAGCCAGGGCAAAGGCACAGCAGCAGCAGCAACAACGTGGGAGCCATGATGGCTCGGGGCCTTCAACATCCGAGGGGCAGGCATCACCAGAGGGCAGGAGGACACAGGATTGGAAGTGTCTTCCGTGTGGCAGCGGTTAAGCCAGGCCATAGATGGATGCGGAGCGGCGGCGGGCGGAAGAGGCACGGCTCACAATGGTCAGGGCGGAGAACTCCATGCGGAGGGCACTGAAGCAGGCCGAGTGCCTCGAGGCAATTCGCAGGGAGTTGGAGGTCAACATGGCATCGTCCCTGCGAACCCTCGGAGCCATGGAAGAGGACCGCCTCCAGGACATTGAGCAGGAGTTCGATGATGCCCTGGCCCTGGAAATCGGAAAGTGAGCCGTCGGACTAGCCCACCGCCATTGTATATAGTTTTTAGTGTTAGGTTTCATTTTCGTTTTCCTTTATTTTGGGGTGTTTGGACTTTGCCCCACACATTTGTATATAGTTTTTTTATTAGGTAGTTTTTTTCATAGGTTTCTGTTCTTTCGTTGGGCTCATGGACCCTTGACAATTGATTATACATAGTTGGACAATGGATTTATTGGAACTTTTTCTTTGGATTTCACCATGGATTAATGGATTTTACTTTTTACGTTTCCTTTGGATTTGCTTTGGTGGAGGGAGAGTTTGGACTATTTTTCTTTTGGATTTCTTTGGATTGGTTATACTTTTCATGTACTCATCTTTTGGACATGCTTTTCATTTCATGTTTGCAATTTTTTTATGCTTTCATTTCATTGCTTTATTTTTGTCCATAATACATTTTGATAGTTTACTGCCATGTGTGTAATTCGCTCATTGAGTTCATGCATGTGAAAATGTGGGTTTACACAATCAATGCCAACCAGTGTGTGTGTGTGTGATGGACATGTGTTGATGTACATAGTTGACTTTTGGTTTGTGTCTTGAGATAGGCATGTCAGTGTGGGGTGGATTGGGAAATCACTGTGTCTCAAGACTGGGGTGGTGTGCTGTGGTATTTTGGTGGAGATGTGGGCCATGATTGTGCATCTTTATGTCATGTGGGGGGGACATGAGTCGGGGCCTGCTGGCAGGTGCCTGTCAATGCTGGGTGGGTGACGGTGCTGGGGGACATGAGTCAGGGCCTGCTGGCAGGTGCCCGTCAATGCTGGGTGGGTCGGGGTGCTGGGGGACATGAGTCGGGCCTGCCGGCAGGTGCCAGTCAATGCTGGGTGGGTGGGGGTGCTGGGGGACATGAGTCAGGGCCTGAGGCTCACTGCTGGGTGGGTGGGGGTGCTGTGGGACATGGGTCGGGGCCTGCTGGCAGGTGCCCGTCAATGCTGGGTGGGTGGGGGTGCTGGGGGACATGAGTGGGGCCTGCTGGCAGGTGCCTGTCAATGCTGGGTGGGTGGGGGTGCTGCAGGACATGAGTCAGGGACTGAGACTCACTGCCAGGTGGGTGGGGGTGCTGGGGGACATGAGTTGGGGCCTGCTGGCAGGTGCTCATCAATGCTGGGTGGGTTGGGGTGCTGGGGGACATGAGTCTGGGCCTGCTGGCAGGTGCCCGTCAATGCTGGGTGGGTGGGGGTGCTGGGGGACATGAGTCGGGGCATGCTGGCAGGTGCCCGTCAATGCTGGGTAGGTGGGGGTTCTGGGGGACATGAGTCGGGGCCTGCTGGCAGGTGCCCCTCACTGCTGGGGGGTGGGAGTGCTGGGGGATATGAGTCGGGGCCTGCTGGCAGGTGCCCCTCACTGCTGGGGGGTGGGGGTGCAGGGGGACATGAGTTGGTGATCACTAGTGCAAGGTGACATGTGGGCTGGCTGGGGGGCATGCCCATGGTGGATGGGCTGCCTGTGGTTCATGACCAGTGGTGCTGGGTAGTCCCCTGTGGTGTGGGCTGCCTGCAGGGGCTGTGGAGAGGGTAGAGGGCACACCTGGGTGGTCCCACACTGCCAATTCACGTGTGGGACTCCCCGCACACCCCACTAGATACATGTACCCCGCTCTGACAGCGAAATTGCGTGTGAAACTGCCCGAGAACCCCAGTAATACACGTACCCCGCTCACACAGGGCCAATCGCATGTGGAACTCCCCACGAACCCCCGAAATACACGTACCCTGCTCGCACAGGGCCAATCGCATGTGAAACTCCCCACGAACCCCCGAAATATATGTACCCCACTCGCACAGGTCCTATCGCGTGTTAAACTCCCCGCAAACCTCAGTAATACACGTACCCCGCTCGCACAGGACCAATCGGGAATGAAACTTCCCACGCACCCCCGAAATACACATACCCCGCTCTGACAGCGAAATCGCGTGTGAAACTGTGCGCGAACCCCAGTAATACACATACCCCGCTCGCACAGGGCCAATCGTGTGTGGAACTTCCCACGCACCCCCGAAATACACGTACCCCACACGCACAGGGCCAATCGCCTGTGAAATTCCCCGCAAACCCCCGAAATACACGTACCCCACTCGCACAGGGCCAATCGCGTGTGAAACTCCCCGTGAACCCCAGTAATACACGTACCCCGCTCGCACAGGGCCAATTGTGTGTGAAACTTCCTGCGCACCCCCAAATGCACGTACCCGCTCTGACAGCGAAATCGCATGTGAAACTGACTGCGAACCCCAGTAATGCACATACCCCGCTGGCACAGGGCCAACCGCGTGTGAAACTTCTCACGCACCCCCGAAATATACGTACCCCGCTCGCACAGGGCCATTCGCGTTTGAAACTCCCCGTGAACCCCAGTAATGCACGTACCCTGCTCGCACAGGGCCAATCGCGTGTGAAACTTCCCGCGTGCCCTCAAAATACACATACCCCGCGCGGACAGGGCCAATCGCGCGTGAAACTCCCCGTGAACCCCCGAAATACACGTACCCCGCTCGCACATGGCCAATCGCGTGTGAAACTCCCCGCGAACCCCCGAAATACACGTATCCCACTCGCACAGGGCCAATCGCATGTGATTCTCCCTGCGCAGCGGGATACGTGTATACGGAGGGGTGCACAGGGAGTTTTACAGGCTTTTTCGTGGTTGGGGGCCTGTATGCTGGTCCACTGGCCTGTGCGCAATGTACGGGATTTGTGCACTGTACATGGTGCACGGGGAGGGTTGTGGGCGTAACTGGCACTGCTGCAGGGTCGCTGCACCACTCTGCGCCACAGCTCGTAATGGATGTTAAAATCCATGAATACGCTGTGCACGGAAATCGATTTTGGTGCACGTGGCTGGCGCAGACTGTCGCACGCGCACACTGTGCACCAGCCGCGTGCGCCACTTGTGCGCTGAATTCTATGAATTATCCCCTATGTGTTTTACCAAGCATTTGACATACTGTTTGAAAAAAACTATTAACAAAATGTGTACTATTATCCTATCTGATTGTTTCCAGAATGCCACAACTGGGGAATACCTCTTTTACCAAAAACATGGCCTCTATCAATCATATCAATTAAGTCAATATGTAAGTGCCTAAAAGGTCTTTTAGGGTTTGAGATGGTCTGCTTGATTGGTTTCAATGTAGGAGCATTGGAATGGTGCTGGCATAGAACACATTGGTGTAGGTTCATTGAAACCATCTTAGAGAGGTTAGGGACAAACCAATAATTCTGAAAATCACTAATGAGATATTGTTTCGGGCATGTGTCATTAAATGAAGTTGATTTAGTGTTATAAGAAGAAAGGCTTGAGGCATAAATTACTTTCTCTATTGTTCTGTGTCACCATATTAAGGTATTGGGGTCCAAAACACCCCCTTTTCTTCCCAAAGCTCTTTTTCTGTGGTGAGTACATCATGTTCTAAATCTGAAAGGTGTGTATACGCAAGTAGAGGTTAGGGCATGTCTGACGGAATACCATGCATGAGGGAAGAAACACACATACCATCTGTAACTTGCTGCTGTCTCGCAGCGTCTTTAGCTGCCCAGTCAGGGATCTCATTACATTTGGAAATAAAGTCCTCTTTGTTAGTGTGCGCTGCACATCTGACACTGACGGTAAAGGCAGGAATTTTGAGATCCTGGAGCAGGCACTGTAGTAGGGCTGCATGCATGTCAGGTGAGGCATCAGTCTTTTCCCTTTCTTTCCCATTAGTACAATTCTGAGTGAACGGTGGAAGTAACATATGCAGAATCATAATAGATTGTAACAGGTAGTCCGGGACAGGATACAAGAGCAGCGATAACTGCAATAACAGCCGCCTGTGCTGAATAACAGGAATGAAGTGAAAGTTGTTGAACAATCGCTAAGGTCCCCTCATGTAACCCGACAACTGACACCCTGTGTGTCTAGTCTTAGTGACCTGGTATATGGATGGAAGACCCAACAACAAATAATACCTGGCCTCCGGGCTGTAACAGTGATAGGTCTTTCTTAATAAGTGGTAGAATCATGCACTTGCTCCCTCGGTTGTACTGGGGTAGCTATAAATTATGCTTGGTGTACTGTGTGACAACATACAATGTGAATATTAGGGCTTGACAAAATTACCTTGTTTCCTGATCCTCGCTGGGTAGTAAGAGTAGATTTCGATTTTTCCAAAAGAAAACAGCATGATCCACATATAACATCAATGGGGATCCCACAGCAATGGTAGCTGAGATTTGGACAGCAAATGCGGTGACGTCCAGCGCCTGTTCACAAGGAAATAATTCCTGTATTACCTGGTCCTGAATACTGCTGTAATATGCCTGGAGATTGTGACCTAAAGTGGCATTTTGGGTGAAGACCGCAGTCATCATTTGGTCATCTGAGTGTGAGAACAAAATGAACATTTTGGTATAATCAGGGGTCTCTAAAGTTGGTGCTGACACCATAGCCTTTTCTAAAGCTTGGAAGGCCTCCCTTCTCCCCAGGGGCCACTATATAAATGCTTTTTTATGTTAGGGCCGCCTAGAGTCCTTGCAAAAGTGGGTTAGCAAAGGATTGGTTATCGCAAATTCAGGCTCTGTTATAATTGCATAAACCTAAACATTGTTGCATTTGTTTGGCTGTTTGTAGGAGGGGAGTATTGAGAACAGCTGTAACGAGTTCACTTGTTAGACTCTTCCCCTCCTTGGAAATGTTTTGTCCCAGGTATGGAACCTCCTGCTGGCCGAATTTCAATTTTGCCCTGTCCACCTTACATTCTTTGTATGCCATTAGTGACAAAATAGTTATAGAATCCTGCTGGTATTGTTCAAACATAACTGTACAAATGAACACATTGCCTACATATTGAATCAGGGAACTTGCCAGATCAATGTTTCCTAAGTCCATCTGTATAATCATATTAAACATGCTTGGAGACTTGCAGCACCACTGGGGCATTCGAGTGTAACAGTACTGGCCCCCATCATACATAAAGACACAGAGATATTGAAAATATGTCTATGACGGTGAACCAAACTGCTTCTGGTGGAATGTTAGACAAAATGGTAGCTAGATTAGGGACACTGGGAAATGTGCCCGTACAATAGCATTAATTAGGTGGTGGTCCTATACCATCCTCCAGATAGATCCCTGAACTTTGTTAATGGGAAAGTTTGCTGTATTACATGGAGGGCTTGCTTTATATATTACTCCCTGCCTTTCCAAGGGCTGCATAGTAAGCTCTATACCTTCCTCCGCCTCCTTTGGCATGGCATACTGCTTTATCTTGGGTAGGATAACTACAGGTTTTAGTTGAATCTGCACTGTGCCAATCAATACTGGTCAAAAGTCCCACTTCATTTGTATCAGCGGTCCAAAGTTGAGAGGGTGCCTGGTCTAATAGATCATCAATTAGTTTGCTATGAGCTTGGAAGACCATGGTGCGAGGGACCTGCTTTGATTGTACTTGTACCAGAATCGGAATATCCAGTTCAAAAACCAATTCTGTTTCTTGATCCTGCTCTTGAAAGAGAAGTTCGTCAGTGAGGTTTATCAATTGAGTTTTAGATGACATACTGAGAACGGACACCTACTCTGTGTCTTCTTCATCAGTTCCCATTATGGACAGCCATGTGTCTGTCTCTCTAATCCCTTGAAGCCATCATATGAATGTTTCCTGTTTATCTCCCTCTCTTGGTAGTGCTGGGTGAAAAAGTATTTCACCCTGGTGCTTCTGCATTCCTTCGTGAGGTGGTATTTCTGTTAGTAAGGTGTGTATCCTTACTTCAAATTGTGCTACATCAACTGGTTTTCCTCTATAACACATTTGGACCACACCAGTTGTGCTAAACCCACTAGTGTTGGGGTAATAAATCCCTGGGCTGGCACAAATAAGCCCTTCTTTGGTACATAAAATGGTGAAATTCAATATACCCATCAAATCCCTGTGCCAAAAATTGACTTTGGATTGGAGTGCATAGAGTAAAGACACCTTAATAGTGGTGGTGCCTATGGTAATGTCCAGAGGTTTGGTAAAGGGAATTGATTGTACTTCCCTAGATAAATCAGGGGTGTCCATCATTCGATGCGACAATGGGAGTTGACCGTCTTTAATAGATGATCGAGTAGCCCCTGTATCTATTAAGAAAAAGAAGGGCTGATCATTTATCATCACCTCAACTTCTGGTTCCCTTTCCAGGTTGGCGGTGACTGATGAAACGGGGCACACAAAGGTTTCCTGTCAGCTGTCCTATGTCTGGTATCCACTGTTTCCCTTGAACCCTATTTGGCAGTGGGTGGATGACTGACCTACCGCTGGACCTGCTCCCTGAAGTTGAGGTGGATTTTGAGGACTTTGGCCCATATTGCTAAATGGAGGCATCAGAACTGTCAGTAGAAAAAGGCTTGTTAGTCCCTGATTGTGAGTTTAACCCTGTATGAAATTCTCTGCCAAAATGACCTATTTTTCCACACAACCTACAATATTTATTCTGTATGTTTCCTGTAAATTGGCTGCCAGGAGGGCACATCTCATTGTTAAGTGGTTTTGAAAACAGGGGTGCATGTCTAAAATGCAGGCCCTGTGCTGCAAAGACATAGCAATCACTGCAGCTGTCATGAGGGCCTCTGTGACCCCGAAGCCTGCACTATGCTACTGTAGTGCAGGTGCTGCTGATCAGGGTAGTGATCCAGCATGGCACAGGCCTACACTATGCTTTTGGCATGGAGCTTAGGAAATGGGAAACTTATTAACAGACTATCCTTTCTGGGGTGGAATTACCTCCATCCTTTTTTATTTATTAATACAAATAAAAAAAACAAGGTGTCTACACTCATGCCAGGTGGCAATTCCTCACACAGGGATTGGACTTGGACTGAAGAGAAGGCGTTAAGAAGGAAGGATTGTGGAGGCAGTAGTTCTGAAGTTTCTTGCAATTAAAAATATACAGGCCGATTCATGGAATAATTAGCGCGGCGCAAGTGGCCAAAAACGTGCGATTCGCAGTGGAATAGCGAAAATCGCAGTGCAAGTGCGAAAATCGCACGAAAAGCAGCGCACATCGATTCATGGAAGGGCGTGTGCGAGAAAACCATTGGATGTGCGCTAAAAAAGTGCGCGCGCACGTTGGCGCACAGGCCATCTAACGGCGTGCGCCAGGTCACAGCGAAAATCGCACAGGCCACAACGAAAATCGCACATAGCGCGGCACACACAACAAAAGTAGGCGGAACACGGGGCGTAACACTCGGAATGGGGAACAACTTGCCAAAATGTGGGTGTCACGGGGGAAGTACAGGGTGCAAGTGCGTGGAACGCCCACATGCTCGCCTACAACACGTATTCATGGAATCGAATAGGGCAAAAAAGCGCACGGTCAAACCAGCGCACAGGCACAAACACGACTGCCACAAGAAAGCAGGTGGTAGCGTCTCTGCGCCTGTAATAAATGTGCGCCAAAAGGTGCGCCAACAAATAGCACCTATATACAGCTATGATGAATGTCCTATACTGTGGCCCTCCAGGACAAATGACGTGCAAAGGGGTACCCACAAACACGAACACCCGCTGACTGAAAAATAACGTGTGCGTGTATTGCGGGGTGCGCGGGAACTTTCACACGCGATTTGGCCGGGTACGTGCGCGGGAATTTCCACACACAATTTGGCTGGGTACGTGGATCTCAGGGGTGCGCGGGAAGTCCCACACGCGATTTGGCAGGGTACGTGGATTTCAGGGGTGCGCGGGAAGTTGCACACGCGATTTGGCCGGGTACGTGCGCGGGAATTTCCACACGCGATTTGGCTGGGTACGTGGATCTCAGGGGTGCGCGGGAAATCTCACATGCGATTTGGAAGGGTACGTGGATTTCAGGGGTGCGCGGGAAGTTCCACACGCAATTTGGCCGGGTACGTGCGTGGGAATTTCCACACGCGACTTGGCTGGGTATGTGGATCTCAGGGGTGCGCGGGAAGTCCCACACGCAATTTGGCCAGGTACGTGCGCGGGAATTTCCACACGCGATTTGGCTGGGTACGTGTATTTCAGGGGTACGCGGGAAATTCTACACGCAATTTGGCTGTGTGCTCCCAGGTATTCCCTGTACACCCTCCACGGCCCCTGCAGGCAGCCGACACCACAGGGGACTACCCTGCACACCTGCTCATGTCACCCAGAACCCCCACACACCAGCAGTGTGGGGCACCCTCCACCAGGCCCCCACTCATGTCCACTATCACCCCCACCCCCCAGCATCCAGGGGCACCCTCCACAAGGCCCCCACTCATGGCCCCCTGCACCCCCAACCCCCAGCAGTGCAGGGCACCAACCACCAGGCCCCCACTCATGTCCAACTCATGTCTCCCACCACCACCACCCCTCGGCAGTGCAGGGGCACCCTCCATCAGGCCCCCACTCATGTCCCGCTGCACCCCCACCCCATAGCCACCATGGGCATCCCCCACCAGGCCCCCAATCATGTCCTCCTGCACCCCCACCCCCCAGCAGTGCAGGGCACCCTCCACCAGGCCCCCACTCATGTCCAACTCATGTCTCCCACCACCCCCACCCCTCAGCAGTGCAGGAGCACCCTCCACCAGGCCCCCACTCATGTCCCCTATCACCCCCACCCCCCAGCCACCATGGGCATCCCCCATCAGGCCCCCACTCATGTCCCCCTGCACCCCCACCCCCCAGCATCCAGGGGCAGCCTCCACCAGGCCCCCACTCATGTCTCCCACCACCCCCACCCCCCCAGCAGTGTGGGGCACTCTCCACCAGGCCCCCACTCATGTCCCCTATCACCCCCACCCCCCAGCCACCATGGCCAGCCCCCACCAGGCCCCCACTCATGTCCAACTCATTTCTCCCACCACCCCCACCCCTCAGCAGTGCAGGGGCACCCTCCACCAGGCCCCCACTCATGCCCCCCTGCACCCCATCCCCCAGCATCCAGGGGCACCCTCCACCAGGCCCCCACTCATGTCTCCCACCACCCCCACCCCCCAGCAGTGCAGGGCACCCTCCAACAGGCCCCACTCATGTCCAACTCATGTCTCCCACCACCCCCACCCCTCAGCAGTGCAGGGGCACCCTCCACCAGGCCCCCACTCATGTCCCCCTGCACCCCCACCCCCCAGCCACCATGGGCATCCCCCACCAGGCCCCCACTCATGTCCCCCTGCACCCCCACCCCCCAGCATCCAGGGGCAGCCTCCACCAGGCCCCCACTCATGTCTCCCACCACCCCCACCCCCCAGCAGTGTGGGGCACCCTCCACCAGCCCCCCACTCATGTCCCCTATCACCCCCACCCCCCCAGCCACCATGGCCAGCCCCCACCAGGCCCCCACTCATGTCTCCCACCCACCCCCCCCAGCCACCATGGGCAGCCCCCACCAGGCTCCCACCCATGTCCCCTATCACCCCCACCCCTCAGCAGTGCAGGGGCAGCCTCCACCAGGCCCCCACTCATGTCTCCCACCACCCCCACCCCCCAGCCACCATGGGCAGCCCCCACCAGGCTCCCACCCATGTCCCCTATCACCCCCACCCCCCAGAAGTGCAGGGGCAGCCTCCACCAGGCCCCCACTCATGTCTCCCACCACCCCCACCCCCCAGCCACCATGGGCAGCCCCCACCAGGCCCCCACTCATGTCTCCCACCCACCCCCACCCCCCAGCCACCATGGGCAGCCTCCACCAGGCCCCCACTCATGTCTCCCACCACCCCCACCCCCCAGCCACCATGGGCAGCCCCCACCAGGCTCCCACCCATGTCCCCTATCACCCCCACCCCCCAGCCACCATGGGTAGCCTCCACCAGGCCCCCACTCATGTCTCCTATCACCCCCACCCCCCAGCCACCATGGGCAGCCCCCACCAGGCCCCCACTCATGTCTCCCACCCACCCCCACCCCCCAGCCACCATGGGCAGCCTCCACCAGGCCCCCACTCATGTCTCCCACCACCCCCACCCCCCCAGAAGTGTGGGGCACCCTCCACCAGGCCCCTCCCATGTCTCCCACCACCCCCACCCCCCAGCCACCATGGGCAGCCCCCACCAGGCTCCCACCCATGTCCCCTATCACCCCCGCCCCCCAGCAGTGCAGGGGCAGCCTCCACCAGGCCCCCACTCATGTCTCCCACCACCCCCACCCCCCAGCCACCATGGGCAGCCTCCACCAGGCCCCTACTCATGTCCCCTATCACCCCCACCCCCCAGCCACCATGGGCATCCCCCACCAGGCCCACACTCATGTCCCCCTGCACCCCCACCCCCCAGCATCCAGGGGCAGCCTCCACCAGGCCCCCACTCATGTCCCCTATCACCCCCACCCCCCAGCCACCATGGCCAGCCCCCACCAGGCCCCCACTCATGTCTCCCACCCACCCCCCCAGCCACCATGGGCAGCCCCCACCAGGCTCCCACCCATGTCCCCTATCACCCCCACCCCCCAGCAGTGCAGGGGCAGCCTCCACCAGGCCCCCACTCATGTCTCCCACCACCCCCACCCCCCAGCCACCATGGGCAGCCCCCACCAGGCTCCCACCCATGTCCCCTATCACCCCCACCCCCCAGCAGTGCAGGGGCAGCCTCCACCAGGCCCCCACTCATGTCTCCCACCACCCCCACCCCCCCAGCCACCATGGGCAGCCTCCACCAGGCCCCCACTCATGTCCCCTATCACCCCCACCCCCCAGCCGCCATGGGCAGCCCCCACCAGGCCCACACTCATGTCTCCCACCCACCCCCACCCCCCAGCCACCATGGGCAGCCTCCACCAGGCCCCCACTCATGTCTCCCACCACCCCCACCCCCCCAGCAGTGTGGGGCACCCTCCACCAGGCCCCCACCAATGTCTTCCACCACCCCCACCCCCCAGCCACCATGGGCAGCTCCACCAGGCTCCCACCCATGTCCCCTATCACCGCCACCCCCCAGCAGTGCAGGGGCAGCCTCCACTAGGCCCCTACTCATGTCTCCCACCACCCCCACCCCCCAGCCACCATGGGCAGCCCCCACCAGGCTCCCACCCATGTCCCCTATCACCCCCACCCCCCAGCAGTGCAGGGGCAGCCTCCACCAGGCCCCCACTCATGTCTCCCACCACCTCCACCCCCCAGCCACCATGGGCAGCCTCCACCAGGCCCCCACTCATGTCCCCTATCACCCCCACCCCCCAGCCACCATGGGCAGCCCCCACCAGGCCCCCACTCATGTCTCCCACCCACCCCCACCCCCCAGCCACCATGGGCAGCCTCCACCAGGCCCCCACTCATGTCTCCCACCACCCCCACCCCCCAGCAGTGTGGGGCACCCTCCACCAGGCCCCCACCCATGTCTCCCACCACCCCCACCCCCCAGCCACCATGGGCAGCCCCAACCAGGCTCCCACCCATGTCCCCTATCACCCCCACCCCCCAGCAGTGCAGGGGCAGCCTCCACCAGGCCCCCACTCATGTCTCCCAACACCCCCACCCCCCAGTCACCATGGGCAGCCTCCACCAGGCCCCCACTCATGTCCCCTATCACCCCCACCCCCCAGCCACCATGGGCATCCCCCACCAGGCCCCCACTCATGTCCCCCTGCACCCCCCAGCATCCAGGGGCAGCCTCCACCAGGCCCCCACTCATGTCTCCCACACCCCCACACCCCCAGCAGTGTGGGGCACCCTCCACCAGGCCCCCACACATGTCCCCTATCACCAACACCCCCCACCCACCATGGCCAGCCCCCACCAGGCCCCCACTCATGTCTCCCACCCACCCCCCTCAGCCACCATGGGCAGCCCCCACCAGGCTCCCACCCATGTCCCCTATCACCCCCACCCCCCAGCAGTGCAGGGGCAGCCTCCACCAGGCCCCCACTCATGTCTCCCACCACCCCCACCCCCTAGCCACCATGGGCAGCCCCCACCAGGCTCCCACCCATGTCCCCTATCACCCCCACCCCCCAGCAGTGCAGGGGCAGCCTTCACCAGGCCCCCACTCATGTCTCCCACCCACCCCCACCCCCCAGCCACCATGGGCAGCCTCCACCAGGCCCCCACTTTTGTCCCCTATCACCCCCACCGCCCAGCCACCATGGGCAGCCCCCACCAGGCTCCCACTCATGTCTCCCATCCACCCCCAACCCCTAGCCACCATGGGCAGCCTCCACCAGGCCCCCACTCATGTCCCCTATCACCCCCACCGCCCAGCCACCATGGGCAGCCCCCACCAGGCCCCCACTCATGTCTCCCATCCACCCCCAACCCCTAGCCACCATGGGCAGCCTCCACCAGGCCCCCACTCATGTCTCCCACCACCCCCACCCCCCCAGCAGTGTGGGGCACCCTCCACCAGGCCCCCACCCATGTCCCCCACCACCCCCACCCCCCAGCCACCATGGGCAGCCCCCACCAGGCTCCCATCCATGTCCCCTATCACCCCCACCCCCCAGCAGTGTGGGGCACACTCCACCAGGCCCCCACCCATGTCTCCCACCACCCCCACCCCCCAGCCACCATGGGCAGCCTCCACCAGGCCCCCACTCATGTCCCCTATCACCCCCACCCCCCAGCCACCATGGGCAGCCCACACCAGGCCCCCACTCATGTCTCCCACCCACCCCCACCCCCAGCCACCATGGGCAGCCTCCACCAGGCCCCCACTCATGTCTCCCACCACCCCCACCCCCCCAGGCAGTGTGGGGCACCCTCCACCAGGCCCCCACCCATGTCTCCCACCACCCCCACCCCCCGGCCACCATGGGCAGCCCCCACCAGGCCCCCTCTCATGTCCCCCTGCACCCCCACCCCCCAGCATCCAGGGGCACCCTCCACCAGGCCCCCACTCATGTCCAACTCATGTCTCCCACCACCCCCACCCCTCAGCAGTGCAGGGGCATCCTCCACCAGGCCCCCACTCATGTCCCCCTGCACCCCCACCTCCCAGCATCCAGGGGCACCCTCCACCAGGCCCCCACTCATGTCTCCCACCACCCCCACCCCCCAGCAGTGCAGGGGCACCCTCCACCAGGCCCACACTCATGTCCCCCTGCACCCTCACCCCCCAGCATCTAGGGGCACCCTCCACCAGGCCCCCACTCATGTCTCCCACCACCCCCACCCCCCAGCAGTGCAGGGCACCCTCCACCAGGCCCCCACTCATGTCCCCCTGCACCCAGGTCCTCACAATCCCCAATCATGTGCGTTATGGTCAGACTCCACAGCCAAAAGGCCCTACCAAGTAACCCATTCACCCACATGGAAATGGAAATTACATGTTACACCCCCAATGTTCATAAAGCAAATGAACCCATGTCCGTCACACACAATGGTTGCAATTGAATGGGAAAACACCCAACATGACATGCATGAAACCAATGAGATGATACCACACAGTGAAGTATGAAAACAAAATTGTATTGAAAAAATTGAATGCAAATGAAATGAAACAAACTACAATGGCAATGAAAAAAAGATAAGCTGCATGTCCGTCCAAAAAAATCAAAACTACAAATCCAAATCCAAAAAAATGTTGTCCAAAGTCACATTAAAAATAAAATCAACCCGAGAGAGAAAAATAAATGCAAAGACCATTGCTCCATGGTGAATAAATAAAAAAAAAAAATAATAAAACAATCCAATGAGGAACTATGTACAAAACATCCAAGGGTCCATGAGCCCAACTGAACAAAGGAAACCTACAAAAAACCCTAACTAAAATGCAACTATATACAAAAAGTGGAGCAGTGTCCGTCGACTCCAAATCATAAGAAGAAACAAAGGAAACCTAAAACTAAAGAACTATATACAAAGGCGGCGGGCAAGTCCAGCGGCTCACTCCGTGGTATTCCGGGCCAGGGCATCATCAAACTCCTCGTCTATGTCCCGGAGGCGGTCCTGTTCCATGGCCCCGAGGGTCCGCAGGGACGACGCCATCTGCTCCTCCAACCCCCTGCGGATTGCCTCGAGGCACTCGACCCGCCTCACGGCCCTCCGCATGGAGTTCTCCGCCCTGACCATCGTGAGCCGCGCCTCTTCCGCCCGCCGCCGCTCCGCACCTATCTGCTGGCCCAACCGCAGCCACACGGAAGACACTTCCAGTCCTGGGTCCTTCTGCCCTCCGGCCGATGCCTGCCCCTCCGATGTTGATGGCCCCGAGCCATGATGCCTCCCACGTTGACTCTGCTGCTCCCTCCGACGCAACTGCCTCTGCCAGCACGACGGCATCCAGGCTGATGGAATACACAGACGCCGTCGTGCACGTGCCCTGCCTGATGATGCCGGCACATCCTCCATCTGCTGGGGTACAGTTGCTGTGGTGTCCACCCCTGCTGGACCTCCGACTCCTGACGGTGGCAGGGATGGGATCCCCACCAAGTTGGGTGCATTGGTCAGGGCAGTTCCACAGGGGGCCCTGGTGGCATCTGGGCCGGAAGACGGCAAGGAGAACGACCGGCTTATAGCCTCCACAGAAGAGGAGAGGGCCGCCAGATTGGCCGACACATGCAGGAAACCCCCAAACATGGAAGATCCCAATTGGGCCACGTCGGCACGGTGCTCTTCGTGATGACGTGCGTGCTCCTCCCGGGAAGCACGCACGTCATCACGAATTGCACCCGCGCGCATTGCGACCCCAATCAGGACCTTCTCCATACGGCCACGGGTCCCCTCGTCCACAGGTGGAGGGGAGTCAGGTGACATGGACATCCCCTCTACCTGCGGACTGGCCTGGGACGGGGCATCCCTGCTGGTGCATGGTGGTGCACTCACAGGGTCAGGGACAGCGACATGCACAGGCCCTTCCACGGTGACCTGTGCTGCCTCCTGCCCCTGCCCCTGGACTGCACCACTTGCACCAGCAGGGATGCCCCCACCAGGCCCCATGTGTGCCTCAGTGGCGGCCTCCTCCTCCTCTGTGGAAACCACCAACCTGGATGGCTCCTCACCGTCTTCCGCCATAGCAGGCCCCTGTGGGGGCTCACCCACCCCTTCCGCTGCAGCCGTGGGGGCATCCCCGCCGCCTTGCTCCACAGCGCCGTCTCCGCCCTCTTCTTCACTAGCCGCTGCGTAGAGGGAGACATAGAACACAAGCATCAGGGTACTGTACAATGGTTCCCTAGACAGGAAGCAATAGCAGATGAGTACCACTGTCAAAGTACACTTCCATCATGTCCCTCCACAACACATGGGTCAGTCCAGGCAAAACACACACAGTAACAGGCATGGTGCATGCCATGGACATTTCCATACATGTCCAATGGACTCTTGAAACATACAATGATATGGAACTCACATGCATCATGGGTCATGCCTATCACATGCACACACTTCACCTCAGTCACATCCATCTGGCCTCATACACCCCAAACACAGCGGATACAAGGATAACTAGGCTGCATCAGTGAATCTGTGCATTGTCACACACATGTGGCATGCATCCATGGCATTCACAAGTCACAGACACGCAGGTCAGGCACACAGACATGGCTACCATATACGTACCTGGCATCAGCACCCATCCCTCACCCCCACCCATGTCCAGGCACAGAGTCTGGCATGCTCTCATGTGTAAAATCTGCATAGGGCTCCCCATGTCGCATTTAAACACATGCAACAACCATGTGGTTCACACATCACCGGTCGCACATGCATTACCATGATGTCCCTGCACACATACATGCATACATGGCCTATGTCACACATACAGGCAAGTATCAGACAACCAGCACACCGCAACATGCCCTGTCTCACCCAGCAATGCTTGGCCACTTACCACTCAACTCCAGACGGGTCTCCCTCTCAAGGATCTGGGCGTGGAGCGCTGGGCGTACGCGTTCCAGGACCCTCATCTGGATGGAACTCATGCGACCCCGGCCCCCCTCCACGAGGCGCCAGGCCTTCACGAGGGTCCTGGACCTCAAGTCCTCCCAGCGCTTCTTGATCTTCTGGACGTTGCAAGTTGCCACCCCCTCCGCGTTGATGGCAACCACACAGTCGGCCCAGATCCTCTCCCGTCCTTCCTTGCTGGCGCGGGACGACCCAAAGAGGGCATCATACTGCCCCAGGACATGCTCCACCAGGACACCAACTTCGGTGGCAGTGAAGCTGGTGCCCCTCTGCCCCTCTGGCCTGGGGTTGCCACTGGTGCCAGATGTTGAAGTGCCCGACATGGCAACCCCAGAGGCAGGAGTGGGTGTTCAACTGGGTCCTGGGGCTGGGCTGTGGAGCGATGTTATCCCAGTCAGGAGTCTTCTGTTCCAGCAGGGGTGGACACAGCAACTGGACCCCTGCAGATGGCTGATGTGCAGGCACTAAATGGCAGGGCACGGTGGCAGCAGGCAGGCAGGCAGCAGCAGATGGCACGTGGGAGGCTGCTCGGGGCACTGGGGGGCAGTAATTCGGCCTTCTGGGCAGGAGCGTGGTCTTCCGTGTGTTTTCGCGTGGCCAGCTTAATACGGAGTGATTTGGCACGTGAAAATCCTGCACGTCAGCGTGAAATTCGAGGATAGGCCCTTAGCACGTAAGCGCGTCAGCACGCATACGCGATTCTATTGGACCAAAGGCCCTCAGCGCGTAAGCGCGTCAGCACGCATACGCGATTCTATTGGAGGGTATAGCACGTGATGCTGGAGCACACGTGGAAAGACTGCACGTCAGAGTGTTATCGCGTGTAATTGGACAAAAGTGCGCGTACACGCGATTGGCCTATGTACGTGTATTTCAGGGGTGCGCGGGCACTTACACACGCGAGTACATCAGCGCACGTGTATTCCGGGCTGCGCGGAAATTTCCACACGCTATTGGCCTGGGTACTGGATTTCAGGGTTGCGCGGGAAGTTTCACACGCTCGCCTACAACACGCGCAAAGAAACTCGTACGCCAGTAGGAAGCAGGCATACGTCGACCCGCGACGCATACATTTGCGCGCAAAAAACTAACAAGCTCAGACGCCAGGATGAATATACCGTTCCTAGCAGCAGTGGGCGTGGGCTACCAAAGGAGGAGGAGGAGGATAGTCAGGGCCAGAATTTTCACACCCAGAACCAGCCTTTTCGGGATGCCTGATGGCAAGGTGTATGGGAGGTACAGGTTTCCACCACAGATAATACTGGACCTGGTGAGTGAGTGGGAGGATGACCTCACATCACCCACCCTGTGCTCCCAAGCACTCAGCCCCCTGGAGAAGGTCCTCAATGTACTGCACTTCTTAGCCACTGGATCATTTCAGCGGATAAGTGCCATAGTGGGTGGGGTGTCACAGGCCACGCAGTCACGCTGCCTACACCAGGTCTTGAACATCATCACTGCACACCCATCAGTCCGTAGGCACATATACCTGCCCAGAACACCTGCAGAAAGGCATGCTGCGGCCCTGGATTTTTACGGTGTGGCACGATTCCCCAAAGTGCTAGGTGCCATCGACTGCACCCATGTGGCTCTACGTCCCCCCAGGGCATCTGAGCACATCTATAGGAACCGCAAGCACTGGCATTCCATCAACGTGCAGGTAGTATGTAATGCCAAGGGAATCATCACCTCAGTATATGCCAACTATCCCGGGTCAACCCACGACAGCTTCATTTACCGAATGTCCACCCTAAGCCGGGACCTAGAAGCTGGGCGGCATGGCAATACATGGCTGCTTGGTGAGTATGAATGCCACTGCACATGCATGCATGTCAGATACTGAGCAAGGTCACAACCCCACCAATGATACCCATCACCACCTCCACAGGGGACAGTGCCTACCCTCTCAGCCCCCACATGATGACGCCAATTCGGAGGTAAGATATAACACAGCCCACATTGCAACCTGGGGCATAGTGGAGCGCACATTCGGAGTGCTTAAATCACGCTTCCGCTCCCTTGACCGTTCTGGCGGGCAGCTGTTATACCCTCCCCCAGTAGTGCGCAGGATCATAGTGGCAGCATGTGTCCTGCACAACGTTGCAACACGCCGGGGCCTGGCCGTGGACATGGTGGCGCCCCCACATCCCCAACCACATGCACTCCCGCTGCGCATGGGAGGGGAAAGGGCACGGGGGGAGGCAGCCCGTACACAGCTAGTGGCTAATTACTTCACATAGAAATCACACCCCTGTGGAGTGCACACTGCCCTGGCACATACCATCTTACAATCAATGATGACTCAACCTGACACTGATCCTGAATGTCTGGAGAATCAACCGTCAAAACCATATCAGCCTGAGATTGTTCACCTGGAAGTGTTACAATGTGTGCATCCCTACCTACACAGACACCACCAATGCATTTTCGTGAAAAAACACATTCATGCAGCTAAAATGAATACCCACTTACAAAATGCAACATGAGGACAGTGCCATGTCACCCAACCCATCCCCAGCACCGCCACACGACACACCGTGCCATGTCATGCTATGTGCAGGTAAACAAAGTAATCCCCACAACATGACACAAGTGTCACAAAGTACAGTGTCCCTAATTGAAACTCGCTACACCTGAAATGCTCACAGTAATGCAGGACCAACAACACACTTGAGCAGGTATTTAGCAATAACACTTATCAGCTACTGACCCTCAAAACTACCATTAACATGACATTACAAATGTAAGGAATCAGTAGTCTCACCACCTGGAAATGCCTGCACTCCCACCACTTCCAACTGTACAGTGTTGCCGCCATGTAGAGTTGTCGGTGCACTGCTGCCAACATGGACCCCATCTCCAAAGTAGAGGGCCTTGTGTAGACATGAGAAAAGGACCTGCAAATTAGGAGGTAGACATGGATGATGAGTTACACATCAATGCAACATGCAGTGTACAACACAACAACAATATGCACTAGGAATGTATACACAGTATTGAATAGACTACCCACACATGTAGTGGGAGTCCAATGTCACCATGTACGTCAATGCCACTTGGGCACACCCTTTGCAAGCCCATGGAAACGGGAAGCAGGAGGGGTGTGTGTGACAAAAACCCAAGCATCTGAACCAAATACATGACAAGCCTGCATGTGCCCAGCCACAATGCAGCGTATGCCCACGGGAGCCACACAAGGCAACACACTGTCCCAAAAAAAAAAGAAAAAAAAAAGAAAAATAAAACAAAAAATCAAAAATGGCCATTAATGGGCCCAGGGGGAGGTTGGGGAGGCCACCCAGGAGGTCGGAGGACAGGGTGCACACCAAAACCCACCTGTGTGGATCTTGCGGAAAAAAAAACACCTCCATGGGCTCATGGCCCACACGGCTACCCTATTGTGGGAGTATCACTGCTGTCGCTATTATCACCCTGTGCAGCTGCATCCGGAGGTGGTGTCACTACGGGAGGCAGCCCACGCAAGGCCCTAGTCTGTTCCTCCATGGCTGCAAGCATGCGGGTGTGGTAGGTCTCGTTCTGGAGGATGAGTGTGCGGAGGTCCCCATGCAACAACTCACGGGATGCCCGGACCTCCGCCCTAGTTGCCTGCATCTCAGCTGAGAGCGTACGGGTGAGACGCTCCAGCTGCTGTTCTGTCCTTCGGTTTGTTGAAGCCTCAAGCTCAACAAGAGTCGTCCTGAGGTGAAGGAGTTCCAGCCTCAGGGCTTCCCTGTGGCCCTGGGACTCTATGGAGATGGCTTCCTGCAGAGTCGCCAGTGCCGCCCGCCTGTCCCTGTTGGACGCCAACATGTCCTCCCTGTGTGACTGGCAGATGGAGTCGGTTGCCTGCTGTAGTCGCTCCATCAGCCTTTCGGGGGGGACAATGGAAGTGGCCACCCTATCCATGGCCTGAGCCATCATCTCTGATGATGCTGCCTGTTGGGTTGCCATACTGTAAATGGATTGCTCCCATGCGGTATTGCCAGGTGGCGTACGGCCACCACGTCGGCGGGCACCACACCTGTCTGGGGCAAGGCGAACTGTGCCTTGCTGTGCCGGCACTGCCTGAGGCTGCAGGACTGCATTCCCACTCTGATCTGCTGGCCCAGGAACAGGATCAGATGTCGCGGAGTGTGACCCTGCATCCGTAACCACCAAAGGCGTAGCTGCCAACACTGACATCCCCATTGAGGGTTCTGACCCTGGTGCAGGTGGGTGGGACAGAACAGAATCCCTCCCAGGAAAACTCACCTGCGACGGCACGTAGGTCTCATCATCCGAATCAACACCTGAGTACAGCTCGGGGGAGGTGCAGCCAGAGACACCCCTTGAGAGCACGACCTGCAGCAGTTGTGGGTTCTCACCCACCACCACATCACGTCCCTCACTGGTGGTCGGTCTGCCCTCAGACCCCTCCTGGGTCTGCACCATCTCCACAACCACAGCAAGCAGTATCAGGTGCGTCTTCCCCTGCAAAGACATAAAAGCAAACAAATGGAAACAGGCATTAGCACCATGGCACACAATGAGGGCTGAGAAGCAACAGAACCAGTACTTGATTGACAAATGTCCCACATGACTAAAACCCTCCCATGCATGCACCCTCACTGCGTATGAAGGGTAGGCAAATGGCACACACTGATGACACCAAGATGGAAGATGAACACATTTTCTGCTTCCTGCCTGGCAGTGGCATCACACATTGGCCTGTGATTGCCAGGTGAAATACACATGCCATCACACAGATGGCTTGTACCATTGCTATTGAGTGAAGATGGAGAGGAGGGCAGCACTTATTCATTCAGTCCAGTTCCCTCATGTAATAGCTTTTCTAATTCAAACAGGTCTGATTTTTCACCTGGAGCTGCCAGTCCAAAATGGTCCGATTGCACAGGGACATGTCTAAACAAATGATATCCAGGTAACAAAGTCGCTCCACTTTACCATAGCCATGTCAGACATGTGACTAGAGGACTGAGAAATGCCTAGTAAAAGTGGTGGAATGCAAACAATCTGCCTGAATGAACAGGGAAAAATAAGCAACAATGTTGTGGCAAGGTGACACTTCAAGGGCAACTGGCGTGCTGTTGGGCTAGATGTCTACTGTTGGCAGATGGGATACTGCTATGGCCAAATGCTGCTGCGCAGAATGTATTGCATGAAGCACATGGGTGACCCAAACGACTCAGGCGCACACACCCTCACCTGGCACACAAACAGAAGCCCTCACACACACACCATGCACATGGATGACACACACATGCATGTGCACTCACCGGACAATGCCTCATAATCAGGCAGATCTCCCACGCCTTGGATCTGTTCCTCCGCGACGTAGGTCCCAGCGACTGACTCATGTGGAGTGAGTTGCATGTCTTCTACTGGAGACCCACCTCCAGTCACTAGAGTTGCGGCATGACTTGAGGCCAGCTTATTCTTTGCCTTGCGCTTTAGGTCATTCCAGCGCTTATAGCAATCATTGGCTGTGCGCCTCACGATTCCAAGGGCACTTACGATGTCCGCAACGGTCTGCCAGTGTGCCTGACGTTGTGCAGGTGTGGTCTTGGATCCTGCAACAATGACCATTTTGTTATCATGTGCGGACACATACTCGACAAGTGCATTCAGTTCGGCATCCGTGAAGCTGGGCTTCCTCGACGGGCCGGACTGTGTAGCCATGTCTGGGGCATCAGCCTGTGCCGGACGAGCACTCTTCCTCTTCCGCTTGGAAGGTGGTGGTGATCCGGAGTGTCCTACGCCGCTCTGGACACTAGGGGCAGGAGCCCTGGTGGACTCTGTATCAGGAGTGTGGGATTGCACACTCAGCATGGGAGTTGGTGCAGGCATTGGCTCAAGTGTAATGGTGTCAGGGGGAATGTCAGCAGGATGGACTAGGACCGACACTGTCCTGGCTGGGTGTGTGAGAGCTGGGGTGGATGGAGCCGCAGCTGCCCCTGCAGCCTCTCCACCCTGCCTACTTGGGGCAGCAGATGACCTTGCTGCCCCTGATCCACGTGGCCTGATGACATCAACGTGCACCAGCGCACGTGTCATAGGCCTGCTGACCTGGAAGTCAGCCATGGAGTCAGCCAGGTCTGGTGCCACAATGGGCTGGTCCAACAAGGGCTGAGCATGGATGGTGTCAGCCACATCAGCCTCAACCAGGAGGGGTGGGGGGGGATTATGGGTGCCCTTGACTGGTCCTCCACACATGGGGGGACAGGGTCACCCTGCAAGTAACGACCACGTCCCCTACCGGATCCACCACGGCCACCACTTGTGGCTCGTCCACCTTTGCCACCCTTACGGATTCCTCGCCTCCCAACCATGGCACTGATGTAAATGTGCGTATGGGAGTGGCTGTAAACTATTGTCCTGGGCAATCGGGGGTCAAAGGGGTTGGGTACCAGATGGTAATTGTACCCTAGTGCTCTAGCAAGGCTGAATGTGACCCCTGGGGAAAGATGACGGGTCACGCAACGCACAGGAAGCCCAAAAAAGGGAGATGATGTGCACGCAACCCCTCCTAGACCACGTGTGCAGAAAAAAAACCTGCACTACGCTGTGGCACCCAGTAACACAAGAATGAACGTATGCGTGTCACACGCAGCCTATATTGACCTCTGAAGGGGTAGGCTACACACGGGGCAAGCACAGATGTCAGATACGTGCGTGACTCACCGTCTGCCAGGAAAAAGAGCGTGAAAAAGAAGCGCGTGTGCGCGTTGGCAACACCCCCGCCAAAAGAAGAATTGTACTCTGTCTGAGGAGACAGGACAACAGTAGAAGGGAACGCTGTTTGAGGGAACAGGCCCAGGAAAACCAGAAAAAGAGAAGAAAGAGAAAAAGCTGTCAGAGGTAACAGGGAGTACGAACTTGAAACGCTGTGAAGTAAATCGCGTGTCAAACGACAAGAAGTACGGATTTCACCCACTCGCTCTCCACGAAAAGCACGTACAAGGAAATGGTGTTCTACATGTACCTTTTATGCAGGCCCACACGTCCAGCGTCACTTCTGCGTGTACGCGCTAGGGCCATTTCCACCAATTACACGCTTTGTCACTTCCGCGCGTACGCGCTAGGGCCATTTCCACCAATTACACGCTTTGTCACTTCCGCGTGTACGCGCTACGGCCATTTCCACCAATTACACACTTTGTCACTTCCGCGTGTATGCGCTAGGGCCATTTCCACCAATTACACGCTTTGTCACTTCCGCGTATACGCGCTAACGCGCTAAGGCCATTTCCACCAATTACACGCTTTGACACTCGGACGTGTCTTTCATTTTTTTTACACGCAACATTTCAAATGTGTGCCATATTCAACGTGCACGTGACTTCATAGATGCGCATACGCTGGTGGCCTTTGGGCCAATGAATGTACAGACACGTGCTGACGCGCTTACGCGCTAAGGGCCTTTCCTCGAATTACACGCAGACGTGCTGGATTTTCACGTGTAAAATCACTCCGTATCAAGCTGGCCACGCGTTCACACACGGAAGACCACGCTCCTGTCCAGAAGGCCGAATTACTGTCCCCCAGAGCCCTGAGCACGCTCCCACCTGCCATCTGCTGCTGCCTGACTGCCTGCTGCCCACGTGCCCTGCCATTTGCTGCCTGCACATCAGCCAGGGGTGCTGTTGCTGTGACCACCCCTGCTGGAACCGAAGACTCCCGACTGCTTTTCCATCGCCCCACAGCCCAGCCCCAGGACCCAGTTGCCCACCCACTCCTGCCTCTGGGGTTGCCATGTCGGGCACTGCAACATCTAGCACCAGTGGCAACCCCCGGCCAAGGAGGCAGAGGGGCACCAGCTTCACTGCCACCGAAGTTGGTGTCCTGGTGGAGCATGTCCTGGCGCAGTATGATGCCCTCTTCGGAAGTTTGCGCGCCGACAAGGAAGGACGGTCTCGGATCTGGATGGACATCGTGACTGCCATCAATGCGGAGGAGGTGGCAGTCCGCGACTACGAACGTGTCAGTAAGCGCTGGGAGGACTTCAGGTCCAGGACCCTCAACAAGGCCCGGCGCCTCCTGAAGGCAGCGGATGCTAAGGGGCGCCGGGGCCACTTGTCGGAAGATCAGATGAGGGCCCTGGAACGCATATCCCCAGCGCTCCAAGTCCAGGTCCTTGAGAGGCAGACCCGTCTGGAGTCGAGCGGTAAGTGTACATGCATACTGATTGTAAGCTGTGCGTGTGGTGTGCCAGGAGTGTGCAGGTTGAACATGTATTTTTATGTGGGCAAGTAGGGGGGGTGTACAGGGCCGTGAGGGTGACACATGCGAGGGGTCTCATGTGTGACACATGGATGGTGCTTATGTGTGTGGGCTTGCATGGCACAGGATGTGGAGGGATGATTGTCAGGTGTGACATGGATGCCGATCGGAACACTGCGACAGTTTGCAGAGGTGTACACATGCATGCAAGTTTGGTGGTGTTTGTGCATGTGTAGTGTACTCCCTATGTTGCATGTGATGTGTGGATGACCTTTGGCTGCTCATGCTGTTGTATGTGAATGGATGGTGCTGGCTGTTGCAATATGGCTGTGGTATGGCTCATGTGTGCAAGTTGAAATGACATGTGTGTTGGGGATTGTGATGCCATGTCTGAGGTTTACCAATGCCACTCATGTATGACTGTCATGTGTGTATGAGTCCATTGGACAGTGCCCTGATGCCTGTGTTTTCTTTCTCCCTGTCTGCAGCGTCAACTGATGAAGAGGGCGGAGAAGGTGCTGTGGAGCACAGCGGCAGGGGTCGCACCACCAGCCGGAGACGCAAGGCCCGGATCCCCTCCCAGGTTCTGATCTCGTCGGGGAGTGAGGAGTCCGGTGCCGTGTCCCAGGCCGCAGCTGCCGAGGGGAGGTCCAAGAGGCGGAGGTTGGAGTTGGACTCCTCGGCAGCAGAAGGGGCAGCTGGGACCCCACAGGGCCCAACGGAGGAAGATGGCACGGAGTCATGCAGGTTGGTGGGGGGTTTGGAGGAGGAGGAGGCTGTGCAAGCGACAGAGGCGGGGTCTGGAGGTGGGGATTCCACTGGTGCTAGTGGTGCAGTGCAGGATCTGGGACAAGAGGCAGCACAGGCCGCCGCGGAGGTGCCTGTGTGCAATCCTGTCCCTGCTCCTGTCACTGCATCATCTTGCACCAGCGGGGATGCCTACCTCCAGACCCGTTCTCAGGGAGGGGATTGGCTTACAACACCTGCCCTTCCTCTCCCTGCGGATGTGGCTATCCTGCACCAGGTTGAGCCTGTCCAGGGTGGGGTGGCGTTGCGTCAATGGGCCATGCGAGCTGACCTGCAGTCTTTTCATGATGAGTCTGCACGTCTTCTCGCATGGCTCGTTGACTGCGTTGACCCACTGGGACAGCTCACCAGGGCTGGATTCCTCTGTTTCCTGGACCCTGTTCCGACCCCCTCCTCCACGGAACCCCCTATGCCCCAGTCATCCTCCATGCCATCTTCCTACCCATGTGTCACCTGGGTGCCCTGTGGAGCTGCCTCCGACCGTGCGGTCAGGCTGGTGGACAACAGATCCCTGCCACAGTCGGGAGTCGGACGTCCAGCAGGGGTGGCCACATCAACGACTGCACCCCAGCTGGAGGAGGATGTGCAGGCACCATCGGACAGGGCACATGGACAGCAGCAGCTGCAGCAGCAGGAGGCTGTAGGTGGGAGCCACGATAGCTCGGGGCCTTCAACATCGGAGGGGCAGGCATCGGCCGGAGGGCAGGAAGACCCTGGACGGGAAGTGTCTTCCGTGTGGCAGCGGTTGGGCCACGCCATAGATGCGGAGCGGCGGCGGGCGGAAGAGGCGCAGCTCACGATGGTCAGGGCGGAGAACTCCATGCGGAGGGCCCTGAGGCGGGCCGAGTGCCTCTAGGCAATCCGCAGGGAGTTGGAGGTGAACATGTCGGCGTCCCTGCGGACCCTCAGGGCCATGGAACAGGACCGCCTCCGGGACATAGACGAGGAGTTCGATGATGCCCTGGCCCGGAACACCACTAAGTGAGCCGCTGGACTGGCCCGCCGCCATTGTATATAGTTATTTAGTGATAGGTTTCCTTTATAGTTTATTTTTATTCGGAGTCGACGGACACTGCTCCCCTTTTGTATATAGTCCCATTTTAGGTTTTTTGGTAGGTTTCATTTCTTCTGTTGGGATGATGGACCCTGAATACTTTGTACATAGTTGGACTTTGGATTTGGAATTTATTTTTACTATGAATATTTTTTCCCATGGAGCAATGGTTTTCTATTTCTTTTTTCCCTTCATTTCCTTTTTATGGAGTTGAACTTTGGAAGACATTTTTTTGGATTATCATTTATTGATTTTAATTTGAAAAGGGACAGCCAGCTTAATTGTTTTTTTTTTTTTACTTGTGTATTTTGTTTAATTTTGCATGCCATTACTGTTGTTATTAATACATTATTTGGATTTTTTAATTCTTCATTGTTTTCATGCATGTCATGATATGAGTTTTCAGGTTCTCTTGCAACCATTGTGTGTGTGTGTGACACATGTGTTGATTTACATTGTTTCCATTGGAGTAGTATCATGGGCGCATGTA